>NC_137582.1:97099275-97611775 GCF_963210335.1 Falco punctatus | reverse complement strand
ACACTCGACGGGGGCTCAGGCGATTCACAACGCACAGGGCTGAGCACCCCCAGCACACCATAACGAGGGCATCACGTTCTGGTTAATACTTTTGAAAAATTTTAACGTGCTGTGTGCAACGCCAATGAGGTCAACTCTGAGGAGGTGATGTATGCTGCAGTCAATATCCACTGCCCTGCCCCCAAGGTGCCTGTGTCCTCCAGAGCTCTTCTCAGGCATGGGGGACAGAATCCTGCTCTGATAGTGTAAACCTGATTTGGTAGGGGCTAAAGGGCAGGAGGACACCTGAATCTATGTGCTTTTCTCATTCATGAGCCATTCAGCAGGCACGGAGCACACCAGCCACCTGGAGAGCCTTTGCTCTCCGGGAACATGGACTCACTTGAAAGGAGTATCACAGCATTGCAAAACCACCTCGCACCCTTGGGAGCAAGTAACGCTGTCACAGAGAGCATGGCTTTGTGTCGTTAAAAATACATTTCAACATTCAGGAATAAAAGCAGTTTGAGATGCACGCTGCACTCCAGTTCTTAAACACCTTTGTTCATCAGTTCCTGCTCCACAACCGGGAAACCAAAGATTCCCATCGGATGTTACTGTGCCTCCGACTGGTTAAGCCCATGCCACGCACCAGCAGTCAACTGCAGTTTATGAGACAGTTGATTCTGTTGGAAAAAACTTGTAAGTCTATAAATATATGCTACATACTTCTGCAACTAAGCCAGCAAATAACACTGCACGTATTACCCTGCCACTCCACCGGCCCAGCGCAGTCAGCCACTGTACAAGGAATTTCAAAAGGAGCAGTTTAGAGGCACAAGATACTCCCCCATCAATTTCTGCCATATTAAACCTTTTCCAGCCACAACTGCCCACCAACAGTCAACTACAGATATGGCAACAGTGGAAAGGGACCTGATTCTAGGCCTGGTTTATCCTCTGGACTATGGAGAAAGTGGAGCAAGGTAACCGTGAAAGTCCCATCTCTCCATGTGGTTGGACATAAACACTCCAGCCCCAGGATCTGAAGAAATATTTGCCCAGAGTTTGGGATCCTGTTCCATAAATACACATCTCCGTAAGGGGTCTGACTGGGAGAAGTGGTGAATATCCAGTATCTCCCATGGAAACTGCTGTCTACACAAAGCTGTAGGCTTCTCTCCAAGCACGGATCAACCAGTGGACATAGCTTTCCCCTTTATATTGCTGTGTCTCTCCTCTTTCTTCCCTTCTTCCTGCCTGCTGGGGTTGTCGGATTTTTCTTTTCTACTTTCCCATCCTTGTCAAAAGCTATTTGTATCTGGATGGGAATCAAACATGCTTGCGTGCATCATCCTCACTGACACACAAGCTCCTCTTAATGTGAACACACTTCTACCGCATGTTGTGATTTTTTTTTTTTTTTTTAACAGGGCATCGAAAACACTTGCCTGAACTGTCAATCACTGAAACAAATCCCACAATTGGCGGTGGTGATCATGAATAACGCCAAATAATAAAGATGGTGAAATGGCAGAATTTCCACGATCCGGTCACAGCGTGCGTGTATCAGTATCAACCTGAAATGGGTTCTGTCACGGATTACCAACCCGTTTTAGCTGGCTGCTTCTGGCTGCAGCTAACTTTGGACTTCAGGTAACCACTCTCTACAAGCAACAGTAGTCAAAAACTTTTTAAGTGTGAAAGTTCAGTAAAAAAAAGCCCCACATAATTTTTTTCTGACCACTGCATTACGACACACACACACAAAAAAAAAATTAAAAGCTCCCTCCCCCAATATCTTGCTGTGATTATTGCTGGAGAGAAAGAAATATGGAACTGCTTTCCAACTACTAAGATGATAAAGCAAGAAACCAAAATATTGGTCCCTCTCCAAGCACACCAAGGCTCTACTGCAAGCTACATTTCTATTTTTATTTTTTAAGAGTGACCAGTGAAAACACCCAAAACTCTTCAGTGCAGCTGTTAACTATCTGCAATTTCCTAGAACCCTTTATAATTTTATTTCTCAGCTAAACTCAGTAGGTAAGGCAGGCAACTCAGACTGCTGAGGGAATCCTGGCTGGAGCTGGAACAGGGATGATAGGAGCTGGAAGATGGTGCCCAGAAAATACCCGTCCCATCATTCAGGGACACTGGAACAGGGGTGACAGGAGCTGGAAGGTGGTGCTCAGAAAATACCCTTCCCATCACTGAGGGACACAGCAACTTCAGTTTGGGGGCTGACGGCTGCAACCAACGTAACAAGCAGTAAAGCAAAAGGTGCCTAATAGAAGTGGTTTGTGTGACCTGTATTTTGATAAATATAAACACACATTTTCCGACTAAGCGTTCTTCTCCTTGGTATTATTAAATGTACTGAAAACTCAGAGTGGCGAGCTGGAAACAAAGGGAAGGAAGCAGTTCTGGAAACAAGGTGCAATGAAGTGGTGGAGCTCTCCACTGAAGGCCTTGCTGTGGGTGCCGAGAGACTCCTTGTGTCCAAAATACAAGCAGGTGGATTTGTGGGATAGCAGCTCTCTCTCCCACAGAGGGAAGGCTCTGCAGTGCCATGCTTCCACGGAACCCCCTACTCAGAGCCTCTGGGACTCCTGATATTCCCATCACCCCGAACAATACCTGCCTTCACAAGAGTGGGTTTCTTCTGAGAGATTTCTGGGGCTGTAGGCAGCATCTCGTGCCACGGGGACTACCCGGCATGATGCCTGGGTGGGCATCCCCCCAGGGCTGCATCTAGCCCAGCTTCAGTAAACCATTATTATAACAAACGCACCCAGGGCTTGAAAGTTCGGGGCTGCAGTTTCCCACTGCCATGTGATCCCAGCGCTTCTCGAGAGGAGCCACCTCTGCCCACCAGACCACTGGCTGCTGAGTTTATCACCTGAGCTCTTATCTGCTGCACTCCCAGAATTCAGTAACACGCATCTGAAGAGAGACCACAGCCACCCTGACACTCAGAGGAACAAGGACTTGCTGCCCTCGTGACCAGGGGACATGGACGTGGAGATCACACCAGGGGAAGGCTGGAAGAGATCTCCCTTTGCAGCAGCGGACTGAACCAACATCCCACTCTGTGTCTGCTACAGTGCCAAAGATAATGAAAAGGAGAGCCCAGAGTACAAGAGAAAGTAACTGGTTTGGGTGTGTGCAGACACAGAAGAGGAAAACTGAACTAGATGATGGTCTAAAAAAATACACACTAAACTAAACTAGTTAGGGCTACTAACTACGTGCTCTAACGGGACTTTTCTATCTCTAGTGTCTATGATTCTGGTTTTTAAAAAAGGAAAATAAAGAACTGTATGTTCATCTTCTCTTTTTAAACTACACTTTAGGAATGATTAGGAACTGAAACACAGGGGTGAAAGCAAACATTTCAGAGAATGGATTTTGCGTCTCCTGCGGGTTTTGACCTTAACGTGGAGGTGAATTACTGGCTTCTGCCTGCTCTTGGCAGCAAAAGAATGGGCAGGTAGTAACGCTGAAAGTGTTATTACAAGAATAATACGTGGAATTACAAAGAGATGCAGATCCGTAGGTCTTTTAGGCAACTTGAGTAACAGCTGGACTTTGGCTTCTTCCTAACCCAGAGCAGGGATGCTGTGAAATGGAAACCTAGCATCCCTCCAGGGCTACGGCTAGTTATTCCACTACAAAGGCACGTAGCTTTAGGTGGGTTAATTTTCCTCTAGGTTTCCATACCTGGGAGAGGGTTGGATTTGCCAGGTGATTCAAAGACGCGGAAAGGAGGGAGGATGACCTTTTCCTGCCTAAGTGCGGTGCTGGGGAGGGGCAGCTGTGGGCCTGCAGTGATACAATACTAGAGCAGCTGCGTGGTGCCTCACTATTTACATTACAGTTGTATATGCTCAGCTAAAAATAATCTCCTACCTCTGTCCCTCCATTGGTGCAAAAATAAGCTAATGTTTGTTCAGAGTCTGAAAATACAAATTAATCAATATTATCATGACTTCCCAGAGATCCCTGGGAGGAGTACGTAAGTGAGCCAAAGCTAATGATAACAACGCTATTTTTGTTTAGCACTTAATCTTCACAACTCGCACTCACCTTGATAATACCATTCAAAAAGCTCCTTCCTTCCAGAAATATGTATGCAACGGAAACTTAATTGTAATCAAACACTTTGCAAAGCTACGCTACACATGCAGATGTAGCCCCGCTGTACTCCAGAGCCAAGATGTATTTAAATGCAGCAGCCCCACAGTGCCACTGCTCGCAGCGGCACGACTAAACGCTGTTCTGCCAAGGAGAAGACTAAGACCTCTTCAGGCAGGCAATTTTCTACAAGTACTGACTGCCACACGCCTGCTAGTAAGAAGAAATGCTTGGATATAGCCACGGCGGGCTGAGGGTGAGGTCACGGAGACTTCAAACATGTAGAAACAATCTCTCTCTCCCTCCCCAGGCAAGGGAAAACCAGCAGAGCCGTCCCCACTATGCAGGGACACAGCTGATCTGGGAAGAGACCCAAGTCCTGGAATCTGCAGGAAACCTAAATTAAACCCCCGTTTCTAATCATATCTCTACGTGACTCGCCCTCCATTCTGGAAGCATCCCTGGTGGGAAACACAGCTGGGGAGTATTTCAGCTGCGATGATGTCAGCCCGCTGCTGATAGGCTTCTCCTCCGGCTTCTCCGAAGGTGACACTTTGCTGGGTGAGACCCGTGTGCCTGGCCCTGGGTTTGTAGTGCCTGAGGCTCGGCTTGCTCTCTGCCGGAGGATGGCAGTCCACCCCCTGCAAAGGTTCTCTTCCCCGCGCCCAGGGCTGCAGCGCATCGCCTGCGCCCACAGATCTGCCAAGGGACGCACAAATGCCACCTGCTAACTTGTCCCTCTTCTGCTGGTGCGGAGACCGGTGGCCTGGCTGCAGGGGGAGACGTTTGAGCGAGATGAAAATTGCAGATGGGGGATTGCTACTTTTGAAATCTTGTGATTCAAGGCACCAGGGCAAATTATAGTAACTGGTCCCGATCCAAGGACAGCTCCTCTAATCACAAAGCCAGAGATACGCCAAAATACAGGTCAGTGGTGGGGAAACAGTCACATCTTTACAGTAGAAACTCCAGAGGTCCGACTTCTATCAGCTGTGCAGATGCACGATACATAACAAACCCACACTGGGTATGTGCACACCTGACATGAGAAAGGGGATGTGTCATAAGTAGCAATTTACCGTGTATGCCCAACTGGGGAAGGCCAGGCCACAGACTGCTGTGACTGCAAGACATTTTTTGTGTAATCTGCTCTTTGGTACCACCACTGTTTGTTTCTGTTCTCCAAACTGCCAGCCTGAGGTGCTTTAACACGTGTCCACGTCCAGCTACTCTCTCCCTCTCTCATTCTGGTTCTCCAGCGCTGAGGGTGCAGCACCAAGGTTGCAGATGCTGCGGTTCACTCAAAGCAAACCAAAAAGATGTGAAACAAGATTATTTAAACTGAGCACCCCCAGGAAGCAAAATGCTATCCTGTATACCTGAACTGCTCCGGCCTCAATGCAGAATCTAAATCACTCAGCAGACGGACAGCACCAGGGTAACACTTTACGACCAATATGCACTCATGCTCAATCTAAAAATACCTGAGGGAAGTTACAGGTTTTCTTCCTACACTGCAAACCAGTGAGAAACAAAGACCAGAAGCACAGCGTGCCCAGCCACCTAGGCATTTTTCTTTCCAAATTTCCCTCGAAGACACAGTTTATGTGAGCCGTGCAGCATTTAAACCACGCGCGACTGAAGCCTCAGTAAAACTCTGTGGTGTGTTTCAGCAACTTACATGTGTGATGGAGCTATTCCCACGCCCCTCCAAGTTTTCAAGCCACAGAAATTCACTGCCTTGTGCCCTAACTCGCTCTCAAGGGTAGGATTTGAGCTGACTCAAAAACCCCCGCCTATCAAAATGCAAAATACATGCTCTCATACTGCTTACACCATTTGATATTTTAATCCAAACTCGTGAAGATCATCTAATTCTTCCTGCATGCTCTCCAGCTCTAAGAAAGACCCGTTTTATATCCAAGAGACTGCATTTATGAAGAGGGGGATGATTTCTAGACCAGAGTTTGCCTCACAGATGGATGTGAACGATGAAGAACCAGCCCCGCGTGGTTCCAAAGCTGAGGAAAGCTGCACCCAGGGAACACAGCGTGCACCCCAATCCGACCTCCCCACCATGCATTGCCATTACCTGCGCTCGATGCTCCCCAACCGCAAACTGTATCACAGCAATGCCTGGGCTATGGCTGTCTTCAATCCTCTCCACAGTGCTGGAGTCTATTTTCAGGTCGTTGCTAATTTCCGCACTCTGGATGAAGTCTTCTGTTTTCAAGTCCTCTACTTTCTTCAGCTCCCCGTTGGCCAGCTGAATGATCGACCCCTTCATGAAGTAGGGGGGCAGCGTGGGAGGGGCGGCGGCGGGGGAGGCAATGGACTGCACCACAGGCAGGTGGATCTGCGCCTGCACCATGGTGGCCTGGTAGGCGGGCTGGGTGGTGAGGGGCTCCGCGCTGAAGTTCTCGCTCTTAGGGACGGCGGTGGTGACGAACGTGTGAGGCACTGCTGCAAACTGAGGAGACGACGTGACGATGGCAGGCGTGACTCCTGATGGCTCGACGTCCGCGCTGCCGACGGGTATCAGCAGGGACTGGGTGCCAGGGATCACCAGGTGCTGCGGCAGGCTGCCGGGGTACCCGATGGCTTGCTGCTGACCACTCAGGTAGCCGATCACCGGCGGCTGGGTCCCGGCGTAGAAGGCTGTCGCCGGCAGCCCGACGGGGAGTTGCTCGGAGGCGCTGTGGGTGGTCTGAATGACGGTGTGAGGGGACAGCGTGGCCACTGCCTTCACCCCCTCGTGGCCCAGAGCCTGCTGCGGAGACAAGGCGTAGGAGCGGTGGGCTGGCTTTCCTAAGTGCAAGCTTCCCTTGTCGTTGAGGGCTGCGGGAGAGGTCTCACGGTTGGTGGCCTGCTGCACCTCCATGTCTGCCGTGGGTGTGCTGCTGTTGGGGACCACCATGACGGAGGCTCGGACACCTGAGGAATCCCGTGCACCGTACTCGGCGGGGCTCGAGTGGACCACCACGTGCCTGGTCTCGTAATGATGGGGAGCTGGTTTATTGCCTGCTTTGACTAGACCCATGTCAGCAGAGGGTGAAATGCCGTACCTCCGGCTCTTCTCTATCTCACCATTCAGTACCTCCTTGGCCTGCATCGCCTGCAGCCGGCTGCTCTCAGGCTTCTTGGGGGGATCCCTGGTGACAAAGTGGCCCCCCGAGTCGGTGTACTGCACCACCACCTGGGAGGAAGGGCCGAGGGTGAGGGTGTGCGGGATCACTGTCTGATGGGGGTGCAGGGGGACTGGGATGGTTGGAGGAGAGACATTTCTGACAGTGCTCTGGGAAGAGCTGGAAATGTGGACGTACTGGTTCTGCTGGGTGGGTGGAGGAGACCCAGCGGCGATCAGTCCAGGTGTCCTGACCAGGTGCGGCTCAACTTTGTGTCCCTGCTGGCTTAAGCCGCTCATGCTGGCCAGCAAAGTGGAATAAGCCTCCAGCTGGGAGCGCTGGGATGGAGTGGTCGCAACGGCTGTGGCCGCCGCCACGGCGCCAGTCGCAGAGTTGGCTGTCGGGGAAATCAGCTGCGAGGGGATGAATCCGGTGTACGATCCACTGTACTGGGGCCCAACGAACTGGAAGGTGTGTTGCAGGTGTGTGTACTGCACGGGGGAAACAGGGGTCCCTGACTGGGAGAGGGCGGGCGAGTACACCGTGGGAAGAGTGGTGGAGGCTGGAACAGACCTGGGCGCGCTCGGCGGGGAATAGTCCAGCCCTGCAGACAGCGACTTGTGCAAACCCTGCTGCAAGCCTGTCTCCACCGATGACGTCCCCCCGGGCCGGTGCCGGCCCCCCAGCCCCCCCTGGCTGCTGGGTGTGCTGGGGAGCCATGCTAGGTTATCTGCACGGTGGTTTTCGTTTGGCAGGACCGGCTTCACCTCTGAAGGCAGGCTGGTGGCAGGGATTTCTCGCTTCTTAGGTGGCAGGCATTCATTGCTCCGCTCTTGGTTGGATTTCATCTTTCGCCGTCCCCCCTCCACTGTGCTTGCTTCACTGTCTGGCTGGCTCTGATTTCAGTCTGATAAACGGAAAGTCACATTTGATTTCTGCAAGGGATCCAGTGACTTCATGAGGAATCATCTCCCTGTGAGCACGATCCTCCGACAGTTCCTCTGGATTCTGCAACGAGAGGGTGGGCAAGGGATGGGGGAGTCACATCATCAGCACTGAGAAATGAGAACAAATGAGCAGACACCCCAAACCAGCAAGCAAGTAAAAGAAAACCTCTAGGGAAAAAAAAAAAAAAAGAAAAAAAAGAAAACAAAAGAGTCAGGCATTGCCACTCTTGTGTCAAGGAGTAATTGACAGCTGCGCTGTGAACAGCAGGGAAAATCCTGGGCATGTCTGCTAATGCAGGAGGAAAACGATTAAAACTTCGGGCACATCAGAAACTCTCTGGCCATCACTTGTCACGTGTAGCAGTGGTTACTTATTTCCCAAGTGTTGCTTTCTCCTTCCTCTGGGAAAACCTTCTGTGTACCTAAGGTGCCTGGTTTGCTCTTCCAGCCTCCCCTTCCACTGCAAAGACAATGTTGCCTTCACCCTGCTGCGTCCTAAGAAGCACAGGCACGCAGCGGGGAGCCCCGAGGAACACGCATGGAGAAAATATTTACGTTAGCAACAAGGAGCTGTTAGTGGTGCGGAGGGAAGGTGTTGGGTCACTCCAGAACCCTTGAACCCCCGAGTCACCCACCTGCAGGGCGAGTTCATGTCACACTGGGCAGGGCTGCGGAGGCAGCAGCTGCCCCCTGTCCCCCCTCCATGCCATGGCTCATTACAGGCACACGTGCCCTTCGTCTACCACTCTGGCAACAAACCTCGGCCATGCAATCTATTTACAGCAGCAGCCCAGAGCCAGAGATGGCTCTCAGCCAGGTTTTTCCACGTGTGAGGGTTTTTTTCCCCCCCAGTACTTTGAACTCCCTCTGCTACTGACACCTCATGCACAGGTGTCTAAGCAGGGCTCTGGGCTTGGAGATGCTCCCCGCCACGTGCAGGCTGGCTGGAGCCAGGCTCCAGCACCGTTTCCATCTCTGATGGGATCTGATCTCCCTGTTTCTTAGTGACTGCCGGTTCAGGGAGGCTGTGGGTACCACACTCATGGTCACGCATCCAAACACTGAGCAAACTCAGCCCTGGGGATCCCTTGCCAGGACGCTTGGGAAACCACATTTGGGTTTCCTGATCCAAACAAGGAGCCCCCACCACTGTAAAAGCTCACAATTTCATACTGGGCTAATTTTGCTACTGGAGCAAAACAGCTGCATTCTCTGCTCTGCACCGCTTAATCTGGTGACTTCAGCCACCCAAAGGCAACACAAAGTCAACGAAGTCTTCCTGACTCTTTCATTATCTGCTAAGGAAACTACCGTAACTAAAACGCATCATGCTTTGAAAAAAAAAATAAAACGATCTGACAGTCTCCCCCCACTATCCTGAAACCTATCTTGCCTTGTCCCGTAACAAAATTTACAGAGAGTGAAACTATTCCCCAGCTCCTGCCCAGCCACCGCTTGTGATATGCATTTCTGGCCATTTTGATGTATATATGCAAGAACGGGTGCTGAGAAACCACGCACCTCGCATGACCGGCATTGTAACAAGCAAAACATGCATTATATGGAAAAAAAATGGACAGAGGAAGAATTAGGAGGGGATGTGAAAGAAGATGGAAACAGGATACAGCTCACTTTAAAGTGAATGCTGAGCAGCAGTAATGACACTTATCTTATGGCAAGTAATATTCCTTTGAGAGTTTTCTTTCCCTGCTGCCTCACTTCTAATGAACAATAAGCCTGATGTTTGTATGCACATGCAGTACTTCGAAGACATACTAGACTAAGATTAAACCTATCGTTAAGAGCACTCTTTACGTTTTATGGTCCTCCAAGCTGCTGTAAGCCTGCCTGAAAAGTCCAAACTTTCTAACGGTTTGATATAATCAGTCTTAATTATTCTGTTATTTAAATATTGATAAACAGTAATGAAACACCACCAGCCGCGGCGGGGGGGGGGCGGGCTAAAGCCCTGTTTCAGGGAGGATTCCGTTAGGCAAGAGGGAGGACGAAAGGACTCGGCGCAGCCTCAAAAGAGTAAGGGCCAGCAATGCCTTGAGCGTGGTGGCTCAGAGGCAGTGGCACCTGCTGAACGGTGGCTCAGCACCACTATCCTGACCTGCCCCGACACACCAGCACCACCGCCTCGGTGCCGCAACCGCGGCCGGACGAGGGCAGCCAGGCGACAGGGTCCCCCACTACTATCAGCACGGGTCTTCCCCCTCCTCCTAACAGTTGCTCAGCGTGTCTTGGCAACAGCTAAAATTATTATATTACACATGACTTACAGATTTTTATTTTTAAGTTTGACTAAAAATAAAATCGCCGAGCTCACATTTGCGCAGTCATCCTTGGTTAACTTTAGCTCCCTGCAGCCCCTGCCCCGGCGGGCGGCTCGGGCAGGTACGGCAGCAGCTCCCGGCCGAGGCGGCTGCCTGGGGACACCGGGGTGGATGCCCTTGACCCAGGGCACTTGTCCCGCTGCCCTTGCCATGGGGAGCTCATGTGGGGTTACACCGTCCTTCGATCTCTTGTGGAGATGGACATGAGCTGCAAACCCAGAATTTAAATACACTCCCATGGGGAAAAGCTAGGAGCAGAGGTCTGGCCCCTCTGCCTGCAACAGAGCAGGGAGCTTGTACACGGGACTGAACAGGGCCAGTCTCTTCGGCTGTGATGGACAGAGCAGGCTCCCCAGCTCTGTCTTTAGTTTTAGTCGTTCTAAAAGCCTAAGGCGTCTGGGTTCAGCTTTTCCGTGTCAAGAGTACTACTACGAAGCTGTATGAAACCTGGTGAAGTCTTACTCTGCAGGAGCTTGAAGCCAAGGTTTTGTTCTGCTAAATAGCATTGAACCACTGAGTTTTGGGTAGCCTCCAACATCAAAGCTAGCATCCTTCAAAAATACCAAATAATAAATCTTTTGGGGCTTGGGGTTGTTTCTTGTTTTTTTGTTTTTTTTTTTTAGTGTAAATCTTTCACATGGCTGACTTCTTTATCACTGGTAGCAAAAGGGCTGCCCAAAATCTCCTGGAGAGCACAGGAGGAATGAACAAACTTAACAGACACATGGGATGAGACAGCTGCAGCATGGTGAAGACTGCCCCACTTTTCCAAGCCCAAGTACTTCACAGTGAGACTTTGAACTCTAACAGACACAGGACTGGATTTGCAAAAACACAAATATGCAGCATAAAACAGGTTATACGTCTACTTCAAGACTTAAAAGCAAAACGGTAAGTTTTCAGCATAATTTAAGCTCCAGCAACAGTAAAGATAATACAGGAGTGATTTTGCTTGGGAAGCAATAAAAGGGAGACAGCACAGAGTGTCTCAAAGGCAAGAGGTACAAGACCTGGTTAAATTGTTCTTTGCTGCCTGTCCTAGAAAGATGAACAGCCTGCCTTCTGCGGTGTGCCGCAGGGTTTGTGATTCGTACGCCTTTTTTTTTTTTTTTGTATCCAAGTTATTTTTCCGACTCTCAAGATTTCCTTTCCCCTTAACTTCAGAGCTGTCGATCACAATTTGCAAGATACACAAACAAGCAGAAAAGATCAGGTGATTTTTTACTCCTGCTGTGTGTGTGTGTGTGTCAGTGTCACACACGTGCGTGCGTGTGTGCATGCGTGTGTAATTATGTCTGGGAAGGTAAAGGGGACAAAGAGATCAGGGACAGCTGCTGGACTTTGGTATCTCTGGCAGTGAGTACACATGGAACATTGCTAAAGTGTCTGGACAGCCAGTGTCCGCTGGCAGCCTGCCCACACTCAAATTCCTGGAAAGGCTTAAGGCAGAAAAATAATCACTTGGAGGAGTCACCATCTGGGCTTGCTCTGGTCCCAAAGGGATTGCTCACTGGAGCTCAGGATGTGCATTTTTCATGCAGAACTCCAGTGTCTCTCTGCAAGGCACTTTAAACCTCGCTATGCCTCCCCAAACAGTATTTTTCTATTTATCTAATCTAATAAATTGAAAACTGGTGAGAGGATACTGGGTTGTAGCTTGAGGGGCTGACCTCCTTTATTTATCTGGAGTTCAGTTATCTATCTGCAGCAAAGGTAAAACCAGCAACACTGAGATCCCACGCTGCATCCCACCGCCCAGGACTGAGTCCTGGGGTGCAGAGAACTTAAGGCCAGACTCACAGACCACAGCACCAACCTGTGGGACCTTCACTGCCTTCAGACATCAGGCACTTTTTGCTGTCCCATGATGTAGCTAATGGTTTTTTTAGGTCTCTAAAACCTTCAAAAATCCAGTCCCTCATCCCCTCTGGTCCCTGACCCTTCTGCAGTTGCGAACAAGCTCAAAGAGATGTGTCCCACCAGGAGCCAGGGACAGGACCACCTGCTCGTTTGCTTTATTGTGTGGGGCAGTCACTCAAGGGGGGCAGCCATCAGCCTCCAGCCTCAGGGTTGTTTAATTCAAACCAGTTGCTTATTGTCAAAAGGCTCCTTTGACCCCAAATCCCAGTAAGAGATTATTACAACTTTTCAACTTTCACCTTCCAGGTATGACCAGTGAAATTTCAGATTTATCCGACCACCTCCCCTCTGTCAGACACTGTTGCTCCGCCTGGCAAGTGGACATCAATGCAATATTCATTCAAAGAGCACACCAAAAAAATAATTCTTTGAATTGAGTTTGACACACGGCTCTTATGTCTGGGCTGTTACTGGGCAGAAGCAGCAGCGCAGTCTGACGCTCCCGCCTCAAATCACCCTCCCATCCCATCACTGTAGGATGAGTGGATAATTTCAGTAGCCCAGGACATCAGTGGGAAGGGACAGCACTTTGTCCCACCTCTCCCACTTCTCCAAGGAGGGTGGCATCTTGCCGGATCAGATTCAGAGAGATTAAAAGACAGACACATTGCAGAGGGCAGCTGCATTCTGGCTCTCAGATCTATATGCCAGCTTTCTCCCCGCTCTACACCCTGCCCGCTGCCAGCTACATATTCATAGTTGTAACTGCTACAGATTTCATTAGCCTTGCCATGTGCAGCTCAGCGCATGCCAACAACAGCTATAGGAGTTTATTGTCCAATCCCACCAATTTCACAGCGCTCTGGCAGATTTCCCAGGAGGACCAACTGCAGAGATCCATTAATAAGAAACGTGAAAACCTGTAATAAAACTTGAAATTCTCCTCCCGATACGAAAGGATTCCTGGTCAACACCGCATCTGCCAGACAGATTGCCCACTGCAGTGTTAGCTCTTATTATACTTCTGGGAATCTGCCATAGCAAATTGCTACAGGTTTTTGCAGAGTGAACAGCCATTCTGCATGTCCCTCCTCTCCCTGGTCAGATCAGACAGCCTCCACGCAACATAAAAAGCAAGCGATATGAGCAAACCTCTGCAAGCACATCACTGGATGTGAGATGCCCAATGGTTTGGCATTCCCATGAAATTTTATGATGCGACTATGTAGGCACCAGAGTTGGGAGAAGCAGATTTAGGAGGAAAAAACAGTGTAAGATATAGACCCAAAAGGACGGACAGAAGATGGAGTTCCAGGACACCCATTCACTCAATGGCACTGAATGCAGGTGATACAAATTATTAGAAAGCTACTCCAGTGGTAAACTATCCACTTCTGCTACTTAGCTCCTGAATTTTGAGGACAAGGGGAGACCTGCATGTTCTCGGGAGGGCATGTGCCTCCTGTAGTCCTGTTTTACTACAGTCAGACCTATCGTTAGGCACACATAGTTGTTTTGTGTGATAGGTGCTGATGAGCTGCACAAGACTATGGTGCTAGTATTAGCTTCAAGTTTAGTTAAACTAACTGCTGAATTAGGAGTTGGAATTAACTTTCAAAAGTTTGCAAGTTAATGCCATCAGTTCGTTTGGGTGCTATTACCCCGGGTTCTGCAACAGGAAAGATGCCCGTATTTTCAGCATCTGTAAGTCATACCATGCTCTGGATGTGCAGCACACCTTTCTGTGCACAAGTGTAGCGATGCAGCTACACATAAGCCTTGTAGGACTGTGAGTATCATGGGTGATCTGAGTAGATTCACAGCTGCCTACTCATTTAGTCCACAGTTTTTCAAAGTCATTAGCAAAGGTGATCCCTCCTCTTCCAGCGTGCTTTGCAGAGAGGTGGTACCACAGAGCGCAGCACAAGATGCCAGGCAGGCAGGCAGGCTGGAAGCAAGGAAGCATTTGCTCCAAGAGCCGCAAGCTGCCCCCATGGCCGGGCTGCCATCAGAGGGCTGGGTGTGCTGGCTGTCCTGCCACCCCCCAGCCCCCCCCGTGGGCAGCACCCCCACTCCCAGCACAGAAATCCCCTGCCTCACAGTGCCAAACCTCAAGTGTCATGAGTCAGGTCCTGCTTCTTGCCCCTGAAACACATGATACCGGTTTACAAATAGAAGATTTCTTAAAATGATAACGGCAGAGGTTATTTGCTTTTTTATTATTTTTCCTTTTGACTTGCCCTTCTGCTGTGTAAGGCCTTTCAGGCTCGAGGTCTCCAGCTCTTCCCTGCAACCCACAATACCAGAAACTTACTATTTTAGCTAGAAGTGGAATTTCCCATCTCATCATTTGACACCAAGAGCTGGGGTTTTGTGAAACAGCATGAGATATCTAGAGACTAGTGATCAAAACGCAATAGCTGACATTCCTTTGAGGGTGAAGCACTGGACTCCGAGCCCTCTGCCCCTACGGAGGAAGCGGGAGAAGGATTTAACTGCCAGGCAAGGGCCTGAGCCCTGGGGCAAAGCCACCTGAGTGTGCACAACTTGATGCACAGCTCTCTCTCAACTGCACAGCAGAAAGGGTACCCCAGCTGACCCTACAAGAAGCACCTTTATCTGCAGCCACGAAGGAAAGAATGGGGCTGCGTAGGCCTGGGGTTCCAGCTCGGGCTGACTGCACGGTCCTGTGGGCAGAGCTGAGCCAGGTGTGATGCTGGAGCACGTTCCAGCAGCACGTTTTACCACCATGCCACGCCGAAGCATTTACAACCTGACAGAGGTCTGCCGAACTCCTGCAAAGCCCTGCTCCCGAAGCCTCGGAGGTGGCTGTGCCAGGAGCACGAGGACCACCAACCCAAGCTGCTCGGGAAGGCAGCGCTCCCCTTCACACACACCCAGAGCCTTCGGTGGCAGCATAGAAGTGGAGCAACACACGAGTTTTAAAATGCTCCTTCAGCCCCACAGACACCAGGGTGGGAAGGTGGATCCCACCGATGCTTCTCTGCAAGCGGCCAGATGCAGCATCTGTCCTTTCATCTGCACCGCACCGACAGCAGCCAGTGCAGCTTTACAGAGCCCGTCTGGTAGCGCACGGTGACATCCTTCACTCTTATACCCATCCCCTAGAGGCGCTTCTGCAGCTTAAATGAGTGAATAGAGTTCATTTATAAACAAGTATAATACTGAAATTACTTTGTTGATGTTTTTTTCATTTATCTAAAATGTGCCCAGCTACAATGGGAGCTACCTACACAATTTTCCATTGAAAATTTCACGAGTGACTACAAACGTAGCGACACCCACTCGCCTCTCGTTTTAACTTGTGACAGAAACTGTCATGCCTGTATGAACACATTTGCACCACAGATAAGTCACACAGGTCTCCTTCCATGTGTCTGAAAATGCTCGCTAACGTTCTCTCCTTCTTCAGCAAAAAAAAATTAAGAGAGATGCCTGGCTTCACTGCCAGAAGACATGAATAAGACCCCCATGAAAAATTACAGAAAGCAGGGGCGTTTCACCCCTTTAAAGATCCAGCCAGTAACACCAGCAAGCTGCGGCCAACTCAGAGCAGCCATTTCACAGATAAGCACAGGCGCTCACGGGGAGGAATGCACCTTCAAGCCTGGTTGATAAGGGGACGGTGTGAGAGCCCAGCTTTAGGGGCAGATTTGGAAAGGTCAGCCACACGCTCAATGCCTTTCCTTGGAAGTCCTCCCTGCAGACTGCTCCTCTGGTAGATTCCACGTGCTAGCAAATTAGACTATAATTAGTTCATCTCTAAAGTACAAAACGTGAATTGACATTAAATTCCCCTTAAAATGGATTCCGACACCTTGCCTCTCTCGGGCTTCATTCAGCAAAGCTTTAACTTGAAGCAATTTTGCCAGAGCCCATGCTCACAGCCCCAGCGCACGCTCGGTGCCCTCCTGAATCAGGATCACCAACCGTCACCACTGACAAAACCAAAACACCAGCAACTCACCGCAGCCTCGAGGCACACAGCGTGTTCCCCCACCACTGCAGAAAGCGGAGAGCGAGCTCAGCATCCCTCCCCAGCCACGTCTTTGTTCCTTCTTTCTCCGATTCATTCATTCATTTCTTCTTCATTCAGGGTCAGCTATACAGGTGTGCCCTGCAGCACTGCTCACTCGTCCTGCACACACCCTCTAAGTGGCAATCTCAACACAGGCAGCGCCGCAGGGGCCACTGCATGTACGAATGCACGTGGGCAAAAAAATGCCAGACCAACTCCTCTGCACCCTCTCTCGCCATAAAACGCCTGCTCTGGCCCTGAAGCCCACAAAACCAAGTGACCAGTTACTCTTCCCAACCTAGTGTTGTAGGGAGCCTCCCTCCTGCTTCACGGGGAGCGCAGCTGGCAGATACAATGGGCACAGAGGCCAACTCCATCATCAGCGCCACTTGACTGAGGCCAGGATGGCCAGGGCGAGATTGCCCTGACTGTTCTATCTGACAAGGCAACACAGAAAACAATTAAAAGAAAATGAAACAATGCAGGTTTATAACTACATAGCAGGCTCCACAGTTACAGGCTCCAGTTGCAATTAAAAACCCACCCGTTCCAACTAAGAATGCAAATCATCAGCGCTGCTCTCAACAGGGAACGTTGACAAATGAAGGCGGGGTGCTAACAGGCAGTGCCAGTACTCTTAATTTAAGTATGTGAGAAACAAAGGTATGTACCATCCAGGACTGCCAGGAAGAACTCACTTTAAACAGTAATCAAAAAGAACTGGAAGGATTTAAAAATTACTTTTCTTACAAAAAACCACATACAAGATAACCTTTGGCTCCCCTTCTCCCAGCCAACTGAAGAAGGAACGAGAAACTAAAAATCACACAGCTTCCATAAACATTATTTACATAGGAGTTTTGAACTCCGGAACTGAAAACATTCCTCCATTGGACATGTGGGTCCAATGAATCACAGACTGGAAATCCAAATGGACCTTTTGTAAAAGCCACTGAGCCACGAACATGCTTTCTCACCGCTGTGATCACTTCTGTGAAAGCATCTTACCCATCTGCCACTGAAAATCCGCAGCACAGAGACAAGTGACTCCCCAACACCAGTGAAATGGACAAAAGGATGACTAGCTACCTGCAGCTGCTTTCAATCGAAAAGCCGAGTAATTATTGCAGCCCTCTCCTGTGGCTCATATGGAGCGCAGCATGGAGCTGTAAAGCGTTATGCAAGTCTAATGTGCTGGCAGATCTCTTAGAGCAGGCAGCAGCCAAGTTGCTCCCTCCCACCATTGGCTCGGCTTCATTAACTTAATCAGGTATTCATTCATTCATTCACTCACTCATTCAAAAAAAAAAAAAAAATTACACTAAACCTGGCAAATAGCCAGTGCCATGCATGCAAGGAGCATGCTCAGATCAGCCACTGGGGCTGGAAGAAGGGCAACCTAGCATTGCTCGAGCTTTCAGAGGGGTATTAGTTTCGCAGGCAGCCTGGGCACACACGCACCTTCGCCAGAGCCTCCCCCAAAGGCACGGAGGGCTCGGGAGTCATCGGGGGAGGGGGCAGGTGCCGGCACTGGAAACCATGGAATCGAGAGCAGCCCTGTAAGTTAGCACAGACAGCAGGCAGCAAAGTACTCCCTCAAAGCAATAGACTAATTAATTAATTAATTAATTTGATTATTTAGGGGGTGGGCGTGGGGGGAAGAATTCTGGCAGGATCAACTCAACTCACTTTGCTGCAAGGTTTCTTTTGCACATACCACATACGCTGCACAGTTTAATCCAGACAGAACGGAACGCAGCAGAACAGAAAGAAAAGAAAAAAAAAACAAAACCACGAAGGGAAGCATCACACAACCAAGGTTAAGAGCAATTGGTAATGGAAATCTCTGCTTGACCCCCAGATCTGTAAACATAAAACTCCCTACAGGCGTGTAGCACTGGAACATCAAATAAAGAGTCCCCTCCCTTTGCACAGCTCTTGCACTTGTTTTTCTTAGGCTTTGCATGTAAGTTTGCGAAGAATGTTATTTCTTCCCTCTAGCTGTCATCAGAATGACTTTCACTGCTTTTTTTTGCTTTTTTTTTCTCCCCCCCCCCCCCCAGCAAGCTACAAGAAAGCTGCTTTAAGACTATTCCAAAAAGCAGGCCTTGAGAGTCAGCTCTGACTTTACTGTGAAGAATTTCATGCAGCGAGCGAGGCTGGGCATTAAGCAAGGGGAGAGGTGTTACATTTCCCACAGCGGAAGCTGAGCAACAACGTGAAAGCACTCAGCATCTCTCCCCCTTACCTCATTCTGCCCTGTGCGAAAAAATACCAGATGGCAGGTTACTCTGAGCAAGTCCGTAAAAGTAACATGGAAATACAAAGCACCGAGACTACGTCAAAATAGTGTTTATGTTATATAATGAAAACAATACACCCCAGGGCAATTCCTCAGCCACCGGCCTGGCTGACGTGCCCCCACAATTCCACACTCCCCACCTTCCTCTAGCGATACAAATTGGCCCTCACAGCCCTCCACTTTCTGTTATCATGGAGAGCACAACTCTTCCCTCTAGGAGCTTCAACTGCCTCTTCTCTTGTTAGCCTCCACGTCGTGATTTCTCTGCCGACAAAAAACCCAACACCCAGAACTTCCACGGCCACTGCCACAAACCACGATACAAGGAGCTGTCGTGGTTGAACCCCGGCCGGCAGCCAAGCACCACGCAGCCGCTTGCTCACTGCCCCTTGCTCAGAGGGATGCGGAGGAGAATCAGAAAGGGATGTAAAACTCAAGGATTGAGATAAGAACAATTTGATAATTTGAACAGAATAAAGAGGTAAGAACAATAATAACAACAACAACAATAATAAAAATAACAAAATGGAAAGGTGGGGAAAAAAGGGTAAAATCCAAAGGATGGGAAAAAGAAAAAAAACAGTGATGCACCGTACAACTGCTCACCACCCGCTGACTGATGCCCAGCCAGTCCCCAAGCAACAATTCCTTTCCGATCCTCCTTCCCATCCCTCGGGGTGGGGGGCAGTGAGCAAGCGGCTGCATGGGGCTTGGTTGCTGGCTGGGGTTAAACCACGACAAGAGCAAATCAAAAACTTTCAAAAAGGGGTACTAACGTAAGGCCAACATGTAGCTGAAGGTCTGCAGTTCAGATGCACTTATGAAAAGCATAATGTGAAAGACACCAAAACCTCCACCCATTACTCTGACCCTGAGCCTTCCTCCAACCATACCGCAGAAGGCCGTGCACCCCTTGAATTTCTCTGTAGGCAGATGTACTGAGGAGCACCTAAGTACCCAGCAGACAAACACACAGCTTCAGGGGAACCAGCTGTGGATATATGTAAGGGCTACAAGTGAACATTACACATTGCAGCTCATCAGTGAGTGAACAGCGACGTGTGGCTAAACACTGCTTCTTCCACGGCTACATGACAGCAAGTTGGATTTGCTGACTAGAAAACAAAAACGACTCAAGATGCTTTTACCGCATTAATAGAATTTAAAAAGAGGAAGAGATTAAAAGGGGTCTGAAGGTGACACATTTCTTAGCCCTTGGCCTTCTTGCACTCCAGAGTGTGTAGGGCATGACTCATCGTACTCCACGCTTAAGTCCGCCTCCTTCACCAGAAGTTCAATCTCAAGCTAAGGGCCTTTAAACCATCCAAGCACTTAAGCACCGTGTCTCTTTCATTACTTTTGTCCCCATCTCCAACCCTTCTCTATATGGGGTCCAAAGGTTGGCGGCTCCTCCTTTTCGCTTCACCTCCCTTCTCTTGCATCCCTGACACAACTACTTCATTCAAGACACAATGCGAATCCCTCCTCCTCCTCTGCCCATGCCCATCTTCCCCTCTCCTGCCTGAACAGCTGCTCAAGCCTTCTTTCCAGCAGCTGCCTCCTTTCCTGGCATCAGGGCAACAAAACACCATGAGATTCCACCTTCTGAGCTTCTCCTCCATACATGGGAGCATCCAGCAGGGTGTGATTTCTGACACCGTAAGTAGCTACACGAGTTTTAACGCAGGCTATCAGAAGAAGGACAGGAACATAAGGGAAACCAGCCCAGAAACACTGTATTTCATCCCAAACAATCTGAACTTGGGCAAAGGTTCTAGTTTGGTCTAGATAAATACAAGGGATATGGTTAGAGCAATTCTGGTTCTTTATATGAATCATTTCACTCCTCCCTCTGAAAGAATCATTAGAAGAATGTGGGGTTTCATGATTCAAGGTAGGAGAATGAGAAGGCAATATTTCAGCACTGTGAAACGAGGTTTGCGTGTCTAATCATACCACCAGCTCAGAGTTCACTTCTCACAAGTGTCAAGTATATTTTCCCTTCTATATCTCTGCAAGCCCCAGTTCTGTCTGTTGTCATCACTCATGGGATTTACCTAATCCCTGAAACGGCAGGAAAAAAATCATCTTTTTTTGCTGGAGAAACAGAATTGCATCTCGAGCACACACTGAAAAATTCAAATTGTACATATCATTTATTGTAGCTCCATTCATCCACCCAGTGTTGACAGTATAAATCCAAATGATGCCCATAACAAAATGCTGAACTGCAGTCCAATGTATTAGTGGTATTTCTTAGAGATTTCCACTCTCTTTTGCTGTTTCTCTGCTCACATTCCTCACACTTCAGCATATTCAAGCAGCTGCCTGTTTATATAAACACAGCCTGAAAGAGAAATGTTGATTCCCTTATTCATCAAAGCTGGTGGCTTTAGCTGTATCCACTGTCCTGAACTAGAAAGTGGGGCAGAGGCAATCAAAACCTAGCGGTTCATTTAAAATCTATTATCTCATGATTCAGCTACAACAGGGGACTTCACAACTTTCTAAGCACAGAAATCCACCTTCCCAGAGGTTTATTTTTAACACCAGCAGACTGCAATGTCGACCTTTTAAATTCACGGTATCACATTATACACAGCAGGTACAACTTGCTGTACAGCTCCTTTCACACACAAATAGATGACAGTGCACTTCCAGATTTTATTGGCACTCCTTGGACCCACGCCAGCAAATCCAGCTCATGACTGTGCATCCTCTACCGACAAAGCTCTCCTACCAGCTAGGGCAGCATTTTGCGCCCAGCAAAACCGCATTTAGCCCTTTTGTAGCGACAGCCATGCCTGACTGCAGTTTGCCGACGTGTTTCAGTGGGTACTACCTACTGGGCTATGAAGTGCTCCCTCCAGACTGGGGGTACAGCAAGGACTAGTGTGAAAGCTTGTTCTCTAACCAACGAAACCTCACTAATGACAGGATTTCAGTTGCTGTGTCAGCGAAGAACCTTTCAGCAGCACTCTAACTACATTAGGGGAAGAGAAAAAGATTCAGCCTGGGATCTGAGCGCTCAAAACCTTTGTGCGTTCCTCTTCAAACCAGTGTTTAAGTGATGTTCTCCCAGGGAAGAAAATAGTTAAAATAGGCTCAGATCCTCCCATTGCAAAGCAGAACCCAACAGGGAGACTTTCCCGGGAGAAGAAACCTCCTGGGGGAGTCCCTTGCAAAAACTGCCTCATCTCACCAAGACGTCCGCTCCAACCAGGACGAAGAGGGAACACCAACAGTCAGGCAAGTCTGCCGGCGCAGGCACCCTGCCTCTCATTTGTGAACTTCAGAAATGACAGCTGCGGCGGCGTTACCCACCATCGCCATTCCTATGGCAAAAAGGAAAAGGGATTTCCCCCCCCCCCCCCCCCCCCCCCCCCCCCCGGTTTTATTTACACCCGTTTAGTCCTGGACTGAGTGATTCTCCAGCATCTGATCTGTTTACCACACTCTCTGCCTACTTCAATTTTTAATTCTGAATGCATAATGACTTTACATCTGTTAATCTGGTTTGGTTTCTTTTTCATATGTAGTTTTTGACTCACAGACTCCTTATGGTAGATACGGAATATAATGCTGCGTTTTTTCTGTCTTTTGTTCTCCTTTGCTTGTGTATGCATGTTATATTTTCTTAGAAGTGTGAAACAACTACTGCAATGGATGCAACAGTCTCTTTGGTACAACGGACATGATAGGAAAATACAGAATAACTGCAAGATCATACAACCACGGTGACTAAAACAACATCACTGGTCACAACTCACTCAACTCCCACGGAGCAAAAAACTTGACAACACTCTGCTATAAGGCTAGTGAAACTAAAACTGAAATAATGTACACAGTCACTGTTGCCCTTGGGCTAAAATTAAGCAAGAATGAATGGTTTCTAATAGAAGGGGCAGGAATTTTTCAATGAAAATTTACATTAGGAAATGCTTATTTTGAAACCTGTATCTGTTGGAGGCAAAAATGTTTGAATACATTTACAGTTGGGGAAAACTGCTGGAATGTCTTTGTAAATATTTTCCCAGTAATATTAGAAAAAAAAAATAATCCATTTGTTTGGCCCAAAATTAAGGTTTGTTTTAAACATTTAACAAAGGTGTAATTAAAAAATGCTGTAACTGCAGGAGAATTTTGGTTTGAAGTGAAACTATCTTCTAACTAGAATGCAGAGCTATATCAGCTTTTCTTACAGTTTTGTATAATATTTTAACCTATTATCTAGTCTTCACTGTATCTCAGCTTTTCAAGTTTTCCTCCCATTTCAGCATGAGACATTTCTTTGAGATCTTGGAAATTCTCATGGGCAGAAATATAATTTCCTCCTAGCTCTGATTTCTAATTAGATTTAAATCTTTCCTAGCTGGGGCAAGACCTACCCAAGCATTTTGAAACATTGCCAGGTTGATTACCCATGTATATGAAAATTCACATCTTTGCTTTTGCCTGGCAAAAACCATGAGCTGTACTGGAAAAAAAGAGTCTTTCTTCTTCTGTGATGGCATCATTCAACTCACCCCCCAAGGGTCTAATTCTGCCTGCAAAATCTTTCCTTTCGACTCCGATTCCTGCCAAAACAGCACACTTACCTCTTCTCACATATAGCTGGGTTGAGATGATAGTTACCACCACTGGTTTAATGAGAAGGAAAAGGAGAAAGAGAGGGGAGGGAACTGCTGGCCTGTCTGCTGAATTGGGACTGAAGGAGCTGCAGCACCTCAGCAGAAGCCACAGTTGCTGGTCCATCCCATTCAGTGTGGAAGGAGAGAGAGAGGACACATCTCCTAGACATATGTTGCCTGAACTGCTGCTGAAAGTTGCTGGCGTGGCTAATGGAAGGGGCACCACAAAACTTCTTGGCCGTCGGGTGAGGCTACCTTGGCTTTTTGCCGTTTGGAGAAGTCGGCTTACAAGGAGATCTTTTGGCAGTCCAAACCGCAATTCTCACGTGGGCTGCACTGCTACAGCTTTATCAGCAAAGCCTCAGACAACTGCAGTTCCCTAGTGGGCTGCTGGCAAGGACGGGAATATGCTTGCTACACTTATCCACCAAAAATGTTGGAAGACTCTCAAAAATCATAGATTTTAGCAGGTAATTTTGATGGCTATGTTTTGTGATGCCACTCAGCACAACTGTGCTGAAACCACTCTAGTAAGAAGCTACAAAGGTGGGGGTAACATAACTAGTGACTCACCTGCATCACCTAGTTCAAGATCCTGCCCAGGACCCCCAGTGAGGTCCATGGTAGCTGCTACTCAAAGTGTACGATGTGTAAAGAGCCCAAGGGGAGCAAAGCACTCCAAAAACACAGCACGACCACGCTGCACCAGCACGTAATGGTTCTTCCATGCAGTTGCACTACCTACATCCATCAAAACCCCATAAACGTCATGAATAAACTACTAGCTGACAGGAAACCAACAAAAAACCACCTGCGTACCACCTACTGCACAGACCTAACGCTCCAATTAGACTAGGTGCCTCCTCGCACAGCTTATTTCATTTATGGAAATATTTCCAGTGGAACATGCAGGCAAATCAGCCCTGGGATCACCAGCAGCAGCTGCCGGTTTCACAGGCAGAGTGTTGAGCAAATCAACAGAGACAAGCTCCCGCTCACATCAAAATCTCAAAGAAGTGGATGACAACTCTGGTTAATTAGAAGACACAGGATCAGACTAGAGGAAAATTGTCACTCAGCAGCCTAAGACTCAAAATCAAGCTGGTCTGACAAGAAATAGCAGCTTTCCCAATTTTCAGTCTGTGGTCAAGTACTGTTTCTACAGTTCTGGTCTGAACTACTGTTTTAGCATTTTTCTTCTTTATTCTCCTCATCTTAGCATTTCTGTCATTTTTGCTTGTTCTTAAACGTTAGTTTCTGTCCTCGCTTCAATATCAGTTAAAATGCCACTATCACTAACAGCGTGAGACTGAGTCAGAATTGAGACTGCGCACTCAACTCATTTCTGACTCTAGGAAAAAATTACTAAAAGCCAAAAAAGGTACTGTGGATTACATCCCCTCTCACTGATGCCCAGAACAACACAACTGCACCACCACAGTCTTTCATTAAAAATGTATATGATTGTTACGGAGAATTCATTGTGTCACTCTATAAAAAAGCTTTGTTCTGTCCTGTCTGTTCCCACCCTCCAACTTTAAGCCTATGGAAAACAGACTGAGAAGGTTGGCAGGCTCATGGGTATTAATTCATATTGTCAACATGTTCTTAAGGTTGATCATTTTTGCATTACTCCCAATCTAACCACATAAACCAGTGGTGAAGGAGCCTTCCTGCGAGGGTTTTCTTGTACCCTTATGAGGGGGAGTTAATTCTGTTCATGTTCGTTGCAGAGAATCCACACACTTCATAGGCAGCTGAGTTCAAAATTTCCATTAAAAAAATCAGACTGCTCACCTCAAACAGGGATTAAACAACGTTAAATATGCATGTGAATTGCCATTTGTTTTGGATTTCATGGTATTTAAGCATAATCTTTAAAGAGAAGAGTTGATGCAAGACAACCTCTGCTTTTTCTTCATTTGCTACCTGCAGAATGTGGCCTGGAAGACCCTTGGTGCAGAGGAGCTAACACAACCGGGATGATTCCAGTCAGAAAGTGAAACTTATAAAACACTTTTTGAGAGTTACTACCTAAAGTCTTGCTCCTTTACTGCCAGGATTTGTTTATTGCAATGGGAACAAGATCAGGTCTTTCTTGCACCAGGAATTTATCAATAAGCCAAATCACAGCAATAGCACACAAGTGATGTTCACATGAAAACAGCTGTAAGAGCGAACCAGACTTTTCGAGATTTCTGTTGTAAAACTGTACGTCAAAGATTTCAGTAAGCACAGGCTAATTTTGCCTCCGTAATACCTCTAAACCATCCAAGAACGTCAAGTCCAAAATTATTTGGGTATGTTATGGTATCAGTTGTTTCCACGCTTATTCAAAAGGACAACCTGAGTCAACCTCCAAATCAAACCTGTGCCTATAGGAGCCATCTCTCTCCTCCCACAAACTCACCACCCCAAGAAAAATGCTGTGCAACACCAAGCCTCCACGGGCCATATATGCTCTCCTAAATACCCTTCAAGTGAGGGTAATTGAGAGCCTCACGGAAGATCAGAACTGGGATGGGCTGAAAGCAATTAAATGAGCAGAAACAAATTCCTCCCATGAGCACAGGCTATATTCATGCAGTGGCAGTGATTGTAAAACAGGGAAGACAAAGTCTGTCTTTCACCATCAGAAAAGAAAAAGTCAGTGATGAACCACAGTCTTTAAAAAAACCACCGTTTGGCAGCTACAGGAGATTATCTAATTACCATCATACTTAATATTATATGTCTTTAATAAGTCTCTGTTATCATCAAGCTGCTAGCGCTAAAAGAACATGGGAAATTGGCTCTGATGCCTTACAGGATAGATAATGGGAAGGAGAGGCTCTGCCCTCTGGGTCCCTGGTCAGGAGCCAGCTCAGGTTGGAAGTGAAAGTCATTCCTGCTGGGCAGCCTCTCTGAAGTGAGCTGATGTTGTCAGGCTCAATCCAGTTCCACGTTCAGAGAATAAAAACCATCACCACAGCAATGGGGTGTGCTATAGATGGGAATTCTTGAAACCACTCCATCTCCAGCTTTTTGTTCACATATGAATAGATCTTAGCCTGAAATTAGGGTATTTATACAGGGGTGTTTACCCCAAAGTAAATCTCACCAGTGGTGGCTGTATGAGACTTGCATGCGCTTTATATTGGTTTTAAACTAGAATGACTTGCCTTGGAATAACAGGGGCATTTTTACCCCTGTGCAACCCAGTTCCTTTGGCGTGGAGCAGCAAAGACCACTAGGACTGCCAAGCCTTTAGTAACACTGATGGCTGAATGCGCATCTCAGTAGTACTGTTCTCATTCTTAAAATATCTGAGCAAGGCTCAGCTTCAAGGTGCATCCTGGGTCAGGCTGAATCCGGAAGACCTATAATGGCAGAAAAGTTTATAGTGGGTCTGTGTTGCCCAGTAGGTCACCTTAAACCCAAGTAAACGAACAGTTAAACCCAGCTGAATTAATGCAGGTGCAGGCTGATAAGGAGCTGAACAACTCTTCTTTTTCTTCTTTTTTTTTTCAGTTGGACAATGCAAAGCCTAAGCTAACAGCACATCCCTCAGGACTGCCCCTTTCTCAGCAAAGGCTGTGGCACAGGAGCAGGGCAGAGCAGCTCGCGTTGGAGCTGCTGGGCCGGCTCAGTGGATTAATAGAGACTCCGTCCTCCGGGGCTGTCAGTCCCAAACCTCTCAGGAGAAATGAGATCTCTGAGAGGGAAAAAAAAACAACCCGCCACCCAGTACTGGAATGACACATAAGTGTCTTTCTGACTTTCAGATGAGACCTGAAGCATCTTCATTTACAATTTAATATTTTAGTAAGCACTTTATTGGAAGAGACTATGTAATGGGTTAATTTCCAAGTGTCATTTATCTTTACTCACTGGGGATGACTTTCTGTATTTCACTTGAGGCTGCAACACTCATGGATTAATACATCATCCTCCAACTTGAGAAGATAAAAGCCTAACAAGCTCTAACCTGCTACACAGGCTATATTTAAGCAGTACAGGGTAATGATAAATATCTCCCATAAAATGTGTTCTCTTCACACTTCCTGCGAAAACTGCTGAGCGAGCCAGCTGGCGAGAGGGAGCTGACGGTCCTTGCTCACAGCCCCGCCATGCACAAGCCGTGAAACTGGAGCACTGCCTTCCCCAGTGTCCCCCCGAATCCCAGGCTGCCCACCGGCCCCCGCAGGAGGGGCCACTTTTGTCACCAGCTGCCGGCACTCCTGGCTCTGCCTGCACCCCACCAGTGCCGCTCCTCCCGCCTGGCAGACAGGCAGGGAAAGACTGCTGGGGAGGGGGTGCAGTTCGGTTTTCCTTAACCACACTCCATTTCCCAGCTTGGACTATACGTTTTGCAGAACAAAATGAAAACTGGGTGTCTCCTCAGAAGCGCTTATAAAACACGGGGGATGACCGCGGCAGGCAGTGTGGGGGTGATGCAGGAGCCGGGAGGAGGAGAGACCACACAGTTGCACGCACTGCTTGCAGGGCCCGGATGCAAACTGAATCACTTCTCGCTTCGGTCTTCTGTGTACAAGTGGTAGATGCTGATAAGCACGCAGGGACCTCACAGCACGGACATTCAGACCGCGCTCCGGCATCAGGAAGCTAGAGGAGGTCCAGGCCAGGCCAGCCACAGTCTTTTCAAGCTGCATTGTCTCCTGTTGACCAGATGTTACCCCAAAGCTTTCCAGGACTGCTTTTAACATCACAAAGGTTTAACTGCAGCCAAGTACAATGACCTCTGGCTGGAGTTGTTGGCCTTCCTGCCCAGGGCCTGAAGCCTGGGTGACCTAAACACAACGTGAGGATGTTAACCTAGCTCCTTTGCCTGTGTGGGAACAACCTTGTATCTCCAAGCAATGCTGATACTCAGCATCCTTCCAGCACCACCTTCATCAAGCCTTCTCCTTACTTTCATCACTGCTTTACACACACTGACCACTCACATAACTCCCTGGAGGGATAGATGAGCACTACAGCCCTCCACCTAGCTTGGAGAAACAGAGAGCGCAGCCAACAGCCTGCCCCTCCAACGTGGTGGAGAGACCTTGACTCCAGTTGCGTTTCCCAGCCATCAGACCCTGGACGCGTGCCACTGGAAACTGGAAGGGTAAACCATTACGTTTAAAAATTACAGTTACCTTCTACAAATGTTACACATACCCCATCACAAATTTCCTCATCTAACTCGTGGGAAAAGAAGTCACCCTCCCACCCACCTGGCCATTTTAATGGGCTGAACATATCTACCATAAGGTTGTTTCAAAACAGCTTCTTAGGATGAAAGGTCATTTATTTTGTTGCGTTAAAAGCCTTTGCTGGGCCTGGCTGTGTGGAAGCAGCAGAAGTCTCACTGTCTTCTCTCCCAGGGGGCATGTCTTCTTCCAGGGCAGCCAAGATCAAAGTCTGGTCTAGAAAAAATGAACTCACATTGGCCTTGCCCTGGGCCTCCGGGCTTTAATGATGTCCTCTTACCATGGCCAGCTGTGCATAATCCACTCACATTTACGCTTCCCTCTCTCTCATGCATTAAGAGCACATCAGCTCAGAAACAATACAATCGGATTAAACGAGGTCCATCTCTTCTTGCTAATTCTACCGACATTTTATTTAGACAGTGCATTTGGATTCCCAAGGGTATTTCTTCTCAAGTCATCATTATCTCATGGTAGGCTACTGCTTAAACATGCCCTTGACAACACAGTGTTGACCGCCACTTTTTTTCCCCAAAACAACTTTGCAGAGATGATGAATTCACATTTTTCAGCAATGCCAGAAACTTGTAGCAATCATGAGCCAGTAGCATGAACTATCCTTAGCACTCTTAAGTTTTAAACCACGAAAGGATGCAATAAGAAATGAATGAATGAAGGCATATGAATGAATGCAATGAAGAAGAAATCCTTAGTACCTGTCACGTATCTACTTCCATTTTCTGATTTTAAATGAAGAACTACTGAGACAAACAGCTTTTTTACTGATCCTATAAATAGCTTGCTTTGAAGATGGAAGAAGAAACTGGGCCACAAGTTTACACACCTAGCATATTTTCCCCGTAACTTTTTGCTCTATCAGTTTTGGCTTCCTTTTCTTCCATGCATTTAGTAAGCATTTGGTGAACTGATCCGGCACTCATTGTGTGCAACACCTCCAGCAAAACAAAGTGAACGTGCTCTTGGTCAATTCATAAAGTGCTCCCCCAGTGACAGCACATCTGGCCTCCCAGGTGGGAGCAACACCCAGCACCTCACAGAAAGGCAAAACTATGAAAGCCTTGACAATGCAACTAGGCAGCCAGAAAGGGCGTAAAGCAACAGAAAAACAGACTTCATCTGACCTCCGCGGTTTCTGCTTTTGACTGCTGGATTGCATTGCTCACATGAGTGGCTGCTGCTCCAGCACACGCTGCTAACGATCTGGGCATGAATGCAGTGAGGGTGCGGTGCATCATGGATATACAGCTCTTGCTGAGGCAAGAGCACTCATTCCTGCTTACAACCTACTTTTCAAGTCTGTAAGTTTTGGGGAATCATTTGCCTTGTCCCACTGAATGCGGAACACTTGTGAGAAGTGGGATGAAGATCTGAGTTCAGACTCTTTTTTCCAGTTATCCCCGTTTGCAGTCAACAGCAGACTGGGAGAGCAGAAGGTGTCATCACCTCCTCTAAGCCAGCTCCTATCCTCCCCAGGGCTGCACCGGTTTGTGGGATTTAGAAACACGGATGAAATCCTGGCCCCAGAGGGACGAAAGGCAAAACCTCTGTGAAATTTGTCAGGTTCAGGATTTTGCCACATGCCTTCTGGCCTACTGCCATCAATGTTGCTATGCAAATGGAAGCTGTCTGATGATATCCTGGGAGGTTTCCCCCCCCAAAATACCTTTTTTACACACAGCATCAAGACTCCGCTGGCTGCTGGGCCACTAGCACGGTTCTCCGAAGAGTGTACCAGTTTTACACATGAACTACATCTCTGTGTCTTATGATCAGGATGCCATTTATGCTGGTCCTAGGAATAAAGGAACAGATGGAAACCCCATGTCCAACAGAAGACTGCAAGAAATAGTGCATCTTATAGAGACTATCTTAGATTTCCATGTGGAAAACAACTGTACAAGGAGGAAAGTCTGAGTGCTAATAGCACAGGCATGGGACAGTAATTTCTGTGCAGTTTTGAAACTGTTCAAAACATGTTTATATTCCCGCTTCTTAGCACTGGTTATGGTTGTTCCATGTTTATGCATAATTTACAACTACTTGAGATTTGGTGAAAAAGCAAACACAATTTTGCACAGCCATACCACCTCTTAAACTGCTCTACCCCGTCCTTTTATATTATTATTATTATTTCTTTTTTTAACAGCCCTAAGGAAAACTCCTAGGAATTTTTCTAGGGGAGTTTGCTGGGAGTTGAGTAGATTCATATGATAAAAATGCAGTCGTCCTCAAAACTTGTATAAACAAATCTATAAAAGTAAATAGCAGCCCCTAAAGTATAAACATTAATTCTCAATTTTAAATTTGAGATCTTTTCCTTATCTAGTAATGACTTTTTGTCCCTAGCAGAAACCTTTGTCCATGCCCAAACACAATGTTTCTAATACAGATCCAGTCACTGCGCATCTCCCTGCACAAAAGAGCTGCTCAAGTGACTTCAACTCATTTGAGTAGAGACCAAAGATGGTGTTTCTCTAAGTCCAGACCTAGAAAACCGCTCGAGTGCTTATTAACATGAAACCATGGGGAGCCAGCCTGCTTAAAGTCCCATCACAGGGAACATATAGTGACTCAGATGGAAGGGCAGGCTTACATTCTCTGCTGAACTGGGCCACTGAGCCTCCGGACCCGACTGCCGCTGCACCAGGCAGGGCTATCTGAGAGAAGGTGGAGGCAAAAATCCCATTTAGGCAGATGGGAGACTGGGAATCCGCTGCTATGCACAGTGAGTAGGTTCAATGCAATGAACTATGTAACTGATCTTCATGCAACCACGCAACTTTCAAGCTTGAGCCCACGTTACGTGCACTGTGCATTCATACAACAAAGCAACAGACCCATTTCCTGGGAAGCAAATGAAGTTGTGACTGACCTGGGAAGAGTACGCTTCGGCTGTTTTTTGTTTTTTTTTTTTTTAAAGTGAACAAACATATGCAACAAATACTTCTTTTCCTCAGCACTACTTCATACGATGTGGTACTGCAGATTGGGTTTTCAGAGAAAACCACGCTTTCCAGAGAAAGGGCAGAAACGAACAAAAATGTTTACAGAACCTTGACAGCTCTAGAGGACAGCTTTTGCTTTATTTGCTGGTATTTGCTATAGATGTTTATCTGGTCATGCATACGTTGAGGGTTTTTTTAATTTAATCCCTGCACTTAAAATACTTTATCTTTGGAAGGAATGTCTCAGTGGTCAAACTCTGGACTCTCATGTTTCCAAATCTCCATTTTCTCACAGGGTAACAATATGTATATGTATCTTTAAATCACATGGAACCTATTCCAAATTTTAATGGCATAACCTCATTGTATCCCAGCAGAGTGAGAACTCTTCTTATTACTTCCACTTCACAGATGGGATGAAATGCATTGAGTTCTTCAGGGGATGCTGCAAACAGGCAGTGGCAGCAGGCTGCATTAAAAGGTCATGCTGAAAACTGCGGTGCTGAGGAAAAGGCACGTATCGCATTCGAATCTCCAGCAAAATGGGCTGAGGGGAGAGGAGGGAGGTGAGCTGTGGACAACTGGAACCTGCTGCCAGTTCAGTTACCAGCACTGCATTTCAGTCAATACCCTCTTCACTACTCTATTTAATGTTCTTGCAAGCTTTTCAGTGCACTGGCACGAGCCACCCAGGAAAAAAAAAACAAAACACAACCACCAAACCACAAAAACCCAAACCACACCTTCATGCAAAGTAACAGAAAGAGTTAAGTTTCATCCATCATCAGAAATCATCACCTATTTTACAACAAAGGCTTCCTTTGCACACCATTTAATGTCATTATTCAACTGACTTTAATAGGGAAGCAACGTATTTTAACCCCCTAAAACTGAAATATAAATGCTGACATTCTGTTTTCTCATAATAATATTGCTGATGATGTCACTGAGTAGAAAACTCCAGCAGTTTCTGATTGACTCGGTACTTTCAGGGCAATGCTATCTTTCAGATTCGTTAATAGCAGATTTTAGTCCTGAACCTTGTCCCCTGATGTCTGTGCAATGACCCCGATCCCATGGGTTATCTCCCCAGTCCTGGCAAAGCATCCTGGCTTCAGCTTGTTTTAACACTGCGTTTCTCTCACCTTCACTTTGGGTACGCTGTCCTTACGTTACCCTGAAAAGCAACCAAGGAATTAAGAGGGATTCTTGGGGAGAGCAGAGATAAAACAGGAGGATAAAAGCAAGAAACCATTTGTCTACAATCCCGTTAGCGGAGAAAATGCTTTACAAGGTTACTTTGTGGGGAACATGCCCTGTCCAATAGTAAAAAACCCTCTATGTAGCTGCTGTGTAAAATCCCAAAGTATAAAACACTTCTTTGAAGCCAAATTAATGATCTGCCGCACGTTGGAAAGCATTTCTCCTGACATTTCCACAGACATAACGTTCTTTCACCCTTTTGCCTTTCAGCAGAGCCTCAGGAACAGACTTGCTCGGATTGATAAAACTCGGGAACAGAAAACACTGGCAGGGATTGCCACAATGGAAACTACAATGAGGAATACAGGGTGTATATTGTGCTCACAGCTATTCTTTCTAAGTAACTCTAGGCTGAACATTTGGGGACATAAAGGAGGTATTTTTGCCCATTCTGATATGAGTTAAGAATAGAAATGACAAAAATGTAATTTTCTTAATCCAGTTTCTTAATGCTTCCTCTTCATTTTATCTGGTTAGTTTCCCTTTTGTTTAGCAGTGAAGTTTTAATTTGTATAATTTGGTCTGTGGAAAACTAAAAGATGGCCTGCATTTATAAAACGTTAAACACCGTCATCAAATTCTTCTGCAAGACCTGGATGATTACTCAGAAACAACAGAATTTCTGTAGGTCAAATCTTGCCCCTCATCCCAGTAAAATAAAATCAAGGAAAACCAAACCAGCAAGGCTAAAGAGAAAGAGGTAGCTTATAAAGAGACCCTATTCAGGGACCTGAAGGGGTACAAAAAGCTCTCAGCCCCTCAGGAGAAGCCCCTAATTACCAGGGAAAGCTTGGGCCTCAGCCAAATTGTAGATCCTGGAGACAATTCCCACAGCCCCAGCCTGTTGCCTGCCCTCCACCACCACCACCTTTCCCTCTGGATCTGTGTACACCTGCAAGGACCAGGGTGCTGTCGATGACAGTGCCAACAGGGTCACCATTAATTTCTGTGCAAAATTCCCCGACTCTGTATGCATTAGCAGGTGGAGCGCACCAAACGACTTTCTTCCAGTTTCTTCACATCTTGCCCGAGCCAATATCCTAAACAGACAGAGCTCCAAATACTGCTGTCCCGTGGGAAGGAGTGGGAAAGGGCTGTTGCATATCCTGCTCTCTGTTTCCTACCTACCCTCTTACAACTGCTCTGGTCCCTTTTAGGGGGCAGATGGAATCCAGGAGGCATGCATGAGGCTCCTCCCCAGTTACCATGTTTCAGACAGGACTGGTTTTCAGATTTACCGCTGCTGTTTCTCTAAAGTGCCCAGATCAAACAGCTAGGACATTGCTCCTCTCCTTTTCTGCAAGCTCAACCCCTAGCAGTTTCTCTAGGGGATAAAGCATGGTGGTTCCAGACTCTGCTCTGCAGAAGGAAATCCATGGAAGATCGTACCCAAGGGATACCGTAACGCCCAAATGCCACCGAAGGAGGATTAAGTCACCGCTTCCATGTACTAGGGGTTGCTTTCAGCGCCTCTTAATATTGGGCAAGGTCTGGCTCACGTTGTTTCACATTATGCACACAAGGGCAGCCTTCGTACCCTTGAGTTACTCGCCCAGTGACTGAGGATTTGATAATTTTTAAACAATCTCAGAGGAGCTTTAATTAAAACCCATTTCTGGGCTATAAAATGGGGGAGAGCAATTGCGACAGTGGCTTCACACTTGCAGATACACGGAACTGTGGAACAAATGGGATTTATCAGCTCACCTCGCAGGGGAGTGCCATACACCCCACAGGACAAACGCTGCCTTCAGTTGCTACAGGAGACTTTGCATTTACCTTATCACCAATGCCAGATTTAGACCAGAACAGGTAACAGCTTCAGCATCTTGACTTGCCCCCCCTTCTTGGGCTGAACATACGAGTCTAGCAGGTGGACTTGAAATGTCTGGATGTCTCCCCAACCCATAGCCCCTTTTGGCCTAATAAAACCCCTTCCCTCCCTCCTCAACACACACTGGAGCCTGCAGAAAGCAGTAAAGCATCACTCCAGCGCTCGGTGACCCTGAACAACCTCAACAGGTGCATTGCTCCTGCAGAAAACACATGTTGCTCTGTCACTATTAATATACCCGGAGTGTGAACGGCATATGCATGTTTGTTTGCGTGGGGTGCATAAATTACGGAGTTCCCAGGTTTGCAGTTGTCACCTTTCGCAGCTACAGAGCCGTTCCTGGGGACAGCCCAGGCACAGGACCACTGGCACTCGGGTTCAGTGAGGAGCGAAGCCCCAGGGGTCGGGCAGTCACGGGGAGGTGTGTGAGGGCAGATCCACCACGCCGTACAGCTGAAGGTCTCAATGCCCTGGTGACTGAGAGGGTTTCACAGATCAGGAAGAAAATAAATTAATCGTGCTTCCTCCAGACTGCCTGGCTGAAGTCATCCCTCTCTCGATAGCCTCCTGCACTGCTCCATGGACAAGCTGCTCGGTCCCTGCACTATTAAACACAAGGCAGAAGCTGTTTATTGTTTCTGCTTTAAGAATTCAAAATGGCAAATCAAACAGATTTCCTGTGAAGCGAGAAGAGGAGAGACAGTCAAACAGTCCCTCTACTCATCATCAGGTCTATATTCACCGTAGCAAACACATACCCCGCAGGGCTAAGAGCTGTGGGGTGCCACATCCCAACAAGTGTATTTCACCTCTGGATAGCTCTGGAGGCAAGCGTGGCAGAAAAAGCTCTACTTTTGTAGCAAGCAAAAAGGAGCACAGATAACGAATTCATGGACAGAAAGCAGGTTACCTGCAGAAGGCACAAACCCCCATTCCCTCACAGCTCTCAGCCTGACCACAGCCGCTGCTCCCAAACCACACCGGATGAGAAAAGGGGAGAGATGATGAAAGTAAAGTGCTCTATGCTCCTTTATCTAAGGACCTCCCAGTTTTGTGTACAGATAGAGGAAACCTCTCCCTCACAGCTGGGAGATCTCTAGAAGGTGAGAAAGGCGTGGATTCAAACTTCCCTATGATCTTATCAACTCGTGTTCTCATTGATCAGACTCCACCACTCCTGCCACATGAAAGCCTTGGCTGAGCAGTGCAGAATGAAAACAGAAAACATGAGGCAAGTAGCACTGTTTTTTTGTGCTACAAACCCATACCTTCTCTAAATTACAGATGTGAAGAGAGAGATAGCCAGAAGAAATACACGCCACATGCACCAAATGTACAGGGGCTAGAGTGGAGAAAGCCTGAAGAAAGGCTGCATACTCTATATTCATGGAGAAAACAACGATAAAGTAAACCAAAAAAGAAACAAAAATACTACTGCTGACAGCTTAAGGGAAGGAAGTCTAGCTTTTTATTGCCCCAAAGGGGTCATGCCTATGCATGGTGAAACCATGGACATTAGCAACAGAGAATAGATGTAAGAATTGTTACCACCCGTGACATCCTTTGCAGCCACTGGGAAGTCCAGACCTCACACAGGGGTAACATTTTTGTCTGTGAAATGCACTGGTGAAGAGGGCATTCCCACACCCTGCGCATCCCTCCCCCTCCCTTTGCAAAGGGATAGTTCACAGAGCTTCAGGCAAACACGGATCACCCTCGACCATCACCTCCACCGGTGACACAATACGAACGCTATTGGCCCTGATGCAAGGAGTCAATGAAATTAGGCACCTGTGCAGCCAACTGGCCCTTGGCTGATGAGACCACCTTCGTACTCTCAGGGCAGTCTCGTATATTCCATCTCACCTTTTGTGTCCCCTAGCTAGGTCCTTTTCCCTGGGGCTTACGCTGCTCCTGCTGGCCAGTCAGTCCCATACAGCAGACTGCATCTGATGCCTATGCGGAGATCAGGGAGAACCTCTGCTGTCTTCTGCTGCGTGAGACCTCTTCCAGATTTGCCTCCCTCTCACCTGCTTCCCATCCAAAACGTACCTCCCAAAGCCCAGGAAAAGGCAGATCTGTGGATGCATCCACCCTGCCACACGGAGCCGCGACTGCCTGACACTGTCCCTCTCACTGTGGCTGTACAGGAGGGCACAGCTCAAGCTACTCCTCGCCAAGGGTGGCACTAAACCATTTTTTTATTTATTTTCTAAAGCACAGATCATCAAGCAAAAATAAAAGAGAATTCAACTTTTATAGGTCTTTGGAAAAATAACTATTAGAGCAAACAAGGCAGGAACTTGATGTCTCTGGGGCAGGGCTCCCTGCTTCTCTGCCCGCAGGCAGCCTGCCCTGCCTCCCCTCCTGCCTTCTCAGCAGGGTCCCCCATGGAAACTGTGGTCTACAGGCCCCAGAGTTACCATTCAACTCTGTGTGGCACCCAGCAGCATGTTGATTCACAATCAGGGGCTGTACTTGCTTCCCACAAGAAGGTCCAGAGTTTAATGTGCAGGGAAGGCACAAACCCGATGGGCCCAAGCAATACGCTAGAGCATCATATTGATGCCTGTCGATCGACCCATCCCCTACACAGAGGAAAGAAAAGATGCTCAAAGCAAACCGTCTTTTGCAGGCATGACAGCTGTTACACTGCTTTTTGGCAGGAGCTGCGGTTCGTACTGCAGCGTTGTCACTCTCCACCCCTTCCCTGCAGCTCCTTTCCCTCACAGACCACCTCCACTGTGCAAGCAACTTGGGAAGGCTGATGGCAGCCCCACGACATTTTGGGACAACTGCACAGCGTTGTTTCCCTGCTCCATTTTCCCAATGCCTTCTGCCTATTGGCCTCTTTTCTGGGCCACCTTTAAGCAAGGGCAATGAAAAAAAAAGGAAAGGATCTAGAAACACTGGACTGGGATCTAGTCTTCAACTGCTCCTTCATGGCATTGCAATGGAAACAGGGAGCAGCGGTGGCTCTCCAGCCCTCACCATCCAGCTTGCTAAGGCTTACTCCCTGCTTTCACACAATTGATTAGTTTGAAAAAACTGTTTATCACAAAAGCATTCATTTAATTTAACTATCCACAGAGGCCTCAGATAACATGCTTCATAGGTCCCATTCTCAGACTCATAATGATCAGCTCAATCCCCTGCAGCCTCAAATCCCTTATTTAACAAGCACCTTTGGATCCCAGTACAATATTACACAGCTGACAAAGCAGCAATTAAAGAAAAATATTTTTGAAAGGTAGGGATGGTGAGAGAGTAATCGGAGATACAATTGTCAGATCCTTGTGTTAACTAAGGACACCACAGAAGTACGGCTGATCCAGCCTCCTCATCACTTAATGTGAATAAACAGCTTACGAGTGGGAGAGGCTGAAAGGGGAGCAGCCTCCTTCCCTGTCACGGGAGAGGGAATGTGATGAGCACCAAGTACCAGAAAAGCTCCCGTTTGTGAAACCCGTGAAGGGAAGAAGCCTGCTGCTCCTCCCCACAGCTTCCTAGCAGTGATCGTGAGCACCCAGCACACAGCATCTCTCATCGCGCCACCTCACAGCAAGTGTCATGTCATCTTCACGATGCAGAAATACAACCGGCTTAATAAAAGCTTTCTGATAGCCTGTTCTTCTGGTTGCCTCTATTTCTGGATGTATGACCAAGGCCCTTACACTTGGGTTTTCTGAAAAGCCGCCTTGAACCTAAATCAGTGCCAGCAGCCTTTCCCAGAGCCACATGGACATGCCTTCACATCCTCAGAAAACAAAGTCCTGGCACTTTGGGGAGGGGAAGAACCTCCAAGAAGCAGTGCAGGGTACCACCGCAGAGCGGCTCCTCCCCAATCGCAGGTGGTTTCTGCAGCAGGCATGGGCGAGCAGCTAAGTCCGAGGTCTCCTGGCATGGCAGCTCCCCTCTGGCCACTGGCCGACCACGTGCCGTCTGGGAGCAAGGGGTGATAGCCCTGGATGTACAGCGAGCTGCTGGAAGGAAGGGCTGACCGCCCATACCTTTTACGCTGTTCACCTAACAGCTGGCGTCACTTAAATTAAAACACTGACCATTAAAGTTTGGTCCCTGGCACGCTGCAGTGAGGCAAGGCTGTATTTTTCAGTTAGCTGAGAAGGAAAATGAACAGTGCAGTCTTGACCTCACACTCCTCTTGCCAATAAAGCCTAACCGGGGAGCAAAAGGGACAAAAACCCGAGAGCAGAAGATACACGATGGAGTGCAATCTTCTCCCTCCCACGTGCGAGGGGCTGGCTCTTCCCCTGCAGAAGTGCTACCGCGTACCTCCAGCACCAAGCTCTCTGCTGCACAAAGAGATGCACAGCCACGCACCTGCAATATAAAGGTCTGTGCCTCGCAGGTATAGGAAAGAGCTGCACTGCTGTCCCTAGGGGTTTCCCCGTGAAGGTTTTACAAGGATTGGACACCGGAGAATGGCTTTTGCCAGTTCAGCAAGCAATTTCTGTTGCCTAGGTTTCACAATCGGTTTTCTTCTCAAAAAAGCGGCCTGGAAAAGCCTCTAAATGACACCTGAAGGAGAGTTTTAAGGTAAGTCGCTATCCCTGTAATAAAAACAAATAGAAAAGATACATGTGACAACGTACAAATACCTTACACTAAATGACTCCTGAACAGCAAAATCCAAGCTTTCCCGGGAAGGGTTCAGGACTGGACTGGGATTTAGAGCTGCAGTCTTCGATAGCTTCCCTCTGCATTACTGTGAGCGCAAGAGCATCGCTGTCACTCAGCTCAGCCCTCCTGCCGTGCTGCCTGCCTGCAAGTACAGCCCTCCTTTAGGCTGGCATCAACCACCCTAACTTCTGTAAACAAACTTATCGCATGTTTAAAAGTAAAACAGAAGGGAAATGAGCCAGGAAATTATCCAATATGGTTCTGAATGAGCATTTCAAGTGGCAGAGACCTCAGGAGTCCCATAGCTACCACTGCTGGGAAACTAACCCCAGCTAACAAAGACATAGAAAGACCCACCCAAGCAGGAGAAGGGCTACAAAGCTAAGGAACTGGGAGAAGCAACGAAAGAAAATTCATTATTAAGAAAAAAGAAAAAAATCAAAGCAAGAACACCAAAGGGGGAAGAAATAAGTCTCCAGGATTAGCAGGGAGAAGTACAGATTTAAGAGAGATCCATTGTGTGAATACAGCTTTGTAAAAGCTTACAACACAACGACCTTTAAAAATAGCTTTATTTCTATTGCCAAAGCACCACCGCAACCTGCATCACATAAAGTTACAATCTGTCAAGGAGCTGAATGCACTGGCTTTAATGGGATTTCATGGTGCTCAGTAACTTGCAGGATTAGGTCCCTACCACAAAGAGCTAAATTGTCTAGGAAAACACACAGGAGGAAACAACAGTAAAACAACCCTGGCGAGTTACACTAGGCACAATCTTTTACATATAACTGAACACTGTCAGCTGTTACAATAACACACATATTAAACACCTCAAACTGGAATTGCTCCGCTGATGCAGATTACCGAATGCTTTTGAAAAACGCACTGGTTTTCTCAGCTGTTTCATGTGAGATCCCACTAAACAACGAGGCTCTTTCTTCTGTGCTTTGGGGTGGGGGACTTACACTTTTTTTTCAGTGACTTATTGCTTATAAAAGCAAGGAATGATTACCTCCTATCCCAAACCATCCCTCTCAATCACTACCCTGAATAGCCTGCCAGTCCAAAGCACCAGTTGCTCCAAGCTGCTGGGGGACGAGGTTGGTGAGGCTGTGGTTACATCCTCTGTGCCTTAGGCCACACGCACATTTAAACACGTTTTTAAACCTGGGGTGTCAGTTCAAGATTAAAAGGCTTGGCACTGAGTGACAGAGGCTGCGGGGCTCAGCAGGACTCCACCAGGGAGGATGGTGCAGCCCCTGGCAGCGGGGAGGCTGCAGCCGGGAATGGAGGGTTGGGACTGCTCTGCTGCCGCCGAGCAAACCCAGGGTGGGTGTTCATGAGGCACTGCACGAACAAAGGAGGGACTGAAGTTAAGCATCCACAGGCAGCGGACATTTGACATACCCAGAGGTTTCTGGAGTTTCTTTTGGTGACTAAGCCAATTTCTAAACCATTTTTGATTGAAAAGCACGCTGGCACTCCAGGAGCAGGGAGATGCCATCAACGGCATTTTCATGCTCTCCCTTATTTCCGGGGTCAGCTCTGAGAGGTAATTCACACAAAAGTAGCATTGCACTTTTCATTATTACAGTTTTTTTATACTGTCTTCAAAGCATACAGTAACAACCACAGAGGAGAGGGCTTACGCTCTAAATATTCACCTGGAGCAACAACTGATTGCAGAACTTGCATAAAACCAGGTGAAGAGATGCCAGGAAGAAGGGAACTGCCTAGAGAGCAAGCACGCCGTGGTCAGCTGCAAAGGGGGTCGACGATGCTCTGGGTGTGGGTATCACTGCTGGCGTGGTATGAGGGTGACAGACACAGGCAGTCAAAAAAAACCAAGAGGAGTTGATTGCAATAGAAAAGACTGAGTCACTTGCAACAGTTAGGGAAGAAAAGACCCTGCCGGTCGCTTGCTGCTGCTCAGTAGGCTGCCCATCTTCAAGGCATGCCTGCAGTCCCTTCAGTGAGGACCGTGGAGCTGAGCCAAATTTGAACTCATACACATAAGGTTGTACGAGCAGACCAGCACTTGCCTGTGCGAGTGCCTGTCACAGGCTGACAATCCCTGCTCAAGGGACTTGAGACAAGAACTGAAAGGGATGCTTGTAGGTCAGGTTTAATCCTCAAGAGCCTGTGGGTGCATGAACAAAGAAGGGGTGGGTGTATATGCAAAAATAAAAGACCACAAGACACCTGGTTCTCAGTACTGCTACTAGCCTGTTCCTTCCAACACCATTAATAGCATGCCAGACTTCACAGAAACAAAAGCAAGCAGCCAGGCTCTTCCTCCCTCGAACAATAAAACAGAATAGTAAAACAGAAGCAAAGAAGGATTCAATTAGCCCAAGATCTTTTTTGATAAAGGTTACTCAAATAAGCCACATACGGAAGCTCTCTGCATCTACAACATTTCTGCACCATTATTTGTAATAATATGACACCTCAGCTTGCAGAAGGTGCCACACTGGATACTAATAGCACACTTATTATTAGATTTTCTGCATGGTTACATAAGCCTGCAAAAGGGGAAAAATGTAAATGATTCAAGAAGATATTCTTCTTGTGGTTCTCATGAAGTCTTTAGTATCTGAAGATTGAAGATGATTCCTCCTGGCAAGAAACAATCAATTTTTATGCTTCATTAAAAGAGCTCTTTTAGTACTTTTAAGAAAATGCTCAAAGGCAAGCCAACTGAAGAATATATATTTTTTTAATCTAAACATTCTGTGCTAAATTTTACTCTCAGATCTTCCAAACCCTTCTTCTAAAATAAAACGAAGCTATGCATGCAACTGCGTGTTTATTTCTTCCTTGTAACCTAACTGCGGTCTGAGGACATTTCACCCTATCTAAACCTAGCTGCATGAGTGGGCACAAATTTCAAAAAAGGACATAATAAGGGCAAAAGCAAGGGAGGTATGCACGCTCTCTGGTAACATAAGGCAAGAAGGCTCCAGCCGTATTATAAGGTCATAAGTCAACGTCAGCCCAGCCAGAATAACTTACCCTTGTCAACACACTGGCAGTAGGTGCTCAAGAACCTGTCCGGCTGCGTGACCAAGAGCACATCTCTTCCATTATTCAGAAATGCACAGGCCACAGCAGTGATCTCTTAAGCACGTGATGACTGTACAATCCCTAGAGGACCTTTCCCCTGAAATCCATCAGGGGTATACACTCATCCCCAAAGTCCATTTCTGCACCTACTGGATCTAAGCCTGCCAGCCTCCCTCTGGAAATATCGTCTAACGTGACACATGCCCAAAGGAATGGTGGGCTAAGCCACTGCTATTAACCAGATTTATCTGGTAGGAGTTTACAGGTCCTTTAGCTGCATCACAACACTACACACAGGATCCTACAAAGCAGGAGAGGCAGGAAGGGTTTACTACATGCCACAGCATCTGCCCTTACCTGTCAGTGAGCAGAATGCTAATTGAAGCGTCATGTTGTCTCATACTTCACTGCTGTGCAAGTGGCATATAAATGCTGCCGTTACTGGCGCACAGGGTCTGCTCACAGCTTAGATCAGGAGATAAATAAATCTAACACAAGTTCAGAGGGCCGGCTGACAAGTAGCTGCGAGCAGGAATCACCGTTCTTCTGCCTTTAAATGAAAATAGCACCTAGCAAAGTTACTTTCTGGAGGACTCAGCGCTCTTGCCTTCATGCATATGGAACAGTCCCCAGCCCAGGGCAAGCCTCTAGCAGCAGCAGGGAACGAAGTGGACAACACCGGCACAGCAGAAGGTTTTGCCACTGCACTACAAGCTCATCTAACTTACAACCAGATCACTAAGACAGCTTGACAGCTTGTTCACATTGTCTCTCGTAAACATATTACTTCCACAACTCATACGCAACTACATATAGTGCCTTCTGAGACACTCACTGAATTGCCCATAAGGAAAGTTTCAGGGTACTGTACTACTGCAAAAAACCCCACCCAAAACTCCAAAACACCACCCCCCCCAAAACCAAACTTCTAAAAAAACCCAACCACTGCAAAATTTCTAAGCCTTTGCAGACAGAGTAAACGGTGGCAAGGATTTTTTAGATCCTGCATCGAGGTCATGGTAGAGGAGGTCTAATTCAACCTGGTTCTTTACCTGAACTACATCTGGAAGGAGCTATGTTCTATGTCTACACCCCTGACAACGTGACCCACACCACCGTAGCAAAGCCAGGATGCAAAAGAGTGCTGGTAAGAGGCAACCGTTGTATTCTGGAGAAGCAAAAGTGGTTGTGTTTTTGTTTTTGTTTTTTTTTAAAGTCCTCAAGGACCAGAACTTGGGGCTTCTACCTCATGAGCTCTCTTTGCAAGAAGCAAAATTATTTTGGGTACTGTGGGTCCTCAAATCCCCTCAGGAATTTCCGTAACTCTGTGAAGCCAGTATTTTGAAGCAAGCCTTTTCTGTCCCGCACTGTTCCACGAAGGGTTTACTGTAACAACAACAGTTAGCTCTGCACAGACACTGGAGTACTTCTGCATCCCTGCTCAGTTCATCACTGAAAACTGACTTTGTGTGGACCAGTATTTTGAACCTCATATTCTTAAGGTAGGCTTCTAAATCCATTTTTAGGAACCTAAAATAATGCTTGATTTTTTGATGGGCCAAGCAGCTGCATCTCCTTGTTACTGACACAGAAGACGCAGTTGTTCAGTACCTTCGAGTACCCGACCAGCTTTATTTAGGCCCCTAACTTCAGTCTCCCACAGCAGAGCAAAGTCAAGTGAGATTTGTTTCCTTTTCAAAGTGTCATGCTTTTTATACATGCGAGTGATAAAGCTGCCTGTATTAGTGAACACAAAACCCCAAACAGCGCACTTGGAGCCACTTGTACCACCAACATCCCACATCTAAGTAACTCCATTCAAGTGTAAATGAGATGCATTGCAATTTCAGGATTATTTACTACATTTGTTTAGTACAATCACCTTGCAAGAAGTCTTTTAAGTGCTTTATTTGCAAAGAGCTGCAAAATCTGCCCCTAGGAATGTGGATACAATGTATTGCCTTTTTTTTTTTTTTTTTTTTTTTTGAGAAACAGAAAATGCTGAATAGAAAAAAAAAAACAAAACAAAAAAAACAAACCAGAAAAATATGCTTGGAAACCACAAAAAGAGGTAGAAGAACCTTTGAAAATGCAGCTCTCAAACCAGAAGGAAAAATGCTTGCTTGCTCTTCATGCTCTTCATGCAGGTGGAAGCTACCTGCATTCATGGGTGTATTGGAAGCAAAACAAGATAAAAAAAGAACTACTCTGAGATGTCATGACAAACTTAATATACCTAGATTGAATGTGTAAGCAGGTTATTATATTAATTATTTACAGTCTTGCCTTAAGAGGATGTAGACCTTTGTGTGTGTATGCACATTTGGATTTTTGTACACATTTATAACTGCTGATATAAAGAGTTTTGTTCTTTGCCTCAGAAGAAATGATCTGATTCTGCCTTCATTTACACTGATCTAACTCTTAAATCCAACAGTTACATTGCTGCAAAATTACTATTATCAAGGGGAAGAACATTCTAAAATTATCCCTTCCGCAGAGAGCACGAAGCCTGAAACTCTCAGTGCTTTCAACACCATTTTATCGGGACTGTGATCTCGGCACGGCTGGTAATGCAGCAGCCGAAGCCATGAAAGGGAGCTTTGTGCCCGGCTACACACCAGGCCATGTAAGACTTCCAGCTTTTTGACTGGCCGACGGGGATGTTGCTCTTAGTAACACAGCAAGATTGATTAGGTACAATAAAAAAAAAAAAAAAAAAAAAGGCATTTAGAAAGACAGCAGTTCCTCCTCTATGAAAGCTGCCACAGTGTATGTGAGCAAAAAATGCCAAGTTGTCAAAAAAGGCAAAGAGCTCAAATATTTCAGATACTCAACCAGTAAGGAGATTCAGAGATTTGTTTTTAATGGGAGAAACCTCAGCCCCATCTGATCCAGAATGAATGCAGTGTGCTATCTCCGGTGAACCACACACAAACCTGCACCGTACCTCAAGCATGTGACCCTGCGAAGGAAAACCCAACCACTCTCACTACTGTTGTGATGTCTGCCCTCAAGAGCTTATTCTGACTTCTGCGGGTACTTCGCTCCTGTCAGTGGAGGCTGGCCAGCCAAAAAAAAGAGGGAGATCATCCCTGGCAAGCTCCCCTCCTTAAGGAGGCTCCAGCAGACACATCCCAGCCAGGATGCCAGGGAGCAAAGAGATGCTGCAGGGAACCAGCCCTCTCTGATGATCCATGTCCCATCTCTTCTTCTTCGGGGCTGTTTCAGGGGACCTAGGCTTAGAAACTGTTTTGCTGTTTGGGTTTTTTTTTTTTTTCCCCAGGAAGACAGGGGTGGAGGAGAGCTGCCCTGATAACAAGCTGAAAACCACAGAGACATCTCTTTCACAGGGTGCTGCCATGGCAGAAGAAATGGTTTAGGACCACCAGTTCCGTTGTATGCTGTGTATGGGAATGCTGCATACTCAAAAATACTTTGTTGACATTCCCATCATAGACTTCTGCACCAGGTGAGAACTGCACTCGATATCTAACCTGGATCCCCACACACCTGTAACATTTACCCCAACACATGACACTGTACCAAAAATTTCACCAACAAATGTGCGGGTTGCAAAAGGCCCCAGACCTATCAGCTAATTTTTTCCAAGATGATTAAGGGCAAGTATCACAGCACTGAGGTTTTACTCTGTGAAAACTCATCTGTCAAAGAAGTACGACTCACCGTGGGCAGGTGGTGAGCACCCTGCACCACGACGGGTACACAGCAGGGCTTCCCGACTCCTTTGGGCCGAGCTGACAAACAAGTAGCTGTCACCTTGCTACCTCCACTTGGCCTCCCCGCGCGAAGCCCAAGCACAGAATAGTCAGTCCTGGCTTTCTCCTGGCTCCTGCCTGCTCTTCAAAACAGGGAGGCAGCTGCCTGCCCCAGGAAGTGAGGAGAAAGATGCTGGCCTCAAAGAAATGAGGTGGTGATGGTTCAGCGGTCCCTTAGCCCATGGGGACGGCTTTTAAATGACCTCCTTCCACACTTCATTGCTCCATGACACCTTCATGGGGTTCAAGTGAGATTTTGGGCTGCATAAGCTCTGTTTTGTTCCTTGGACTTTTCCCTTTCATCTGTATTCCTAATCCATGTGCCTGCTTCTCAGCATCTCTGTAGCTACCCACGAACACATACCCAAATTGTATACACAAAGAAACACAGATCGGACCAGCCTTACTGCAAGTCCCCGCAGAGCCAAGCCCAGCTAGTCTCTCCCAATGCTATAAAGTTTGCAGAGCTGCTTTAAATATCTCTCTTCTTCAGGACACAGATTGGCTCGGCGAGGTGGTATATACACATTACTCTGTATACTGTGTATGTGTGAACATATGTTTGATAGCTAGATCACTCTATTCCAATACATAAAACCGCGTATACACTTGTTCTTTTAAAACCTCCCTGCTGCTGACTTGAGCAGAGGTTCCCTCCAGGAATCTCACCCCTCTCACCCCCGGGAAGGCTCACCCCAGCCTCCAGCAGGACTTTGCAGCTGGCTCCAGTGCAGAGCAACGATGCTGCGAGCATCAGCCAGAGGGGGCTGCGAGAGTGTCTTGTGAGATGCAACAGCCTTGAAGGGCTGCGACTGCCGACTGTGCTAGAGGCTTTTCTCGCTTGCGTAAATCATTTCTTGAAATAATAACACTTAAAATAGTTCAGCAAGTCTCCAGGTTTCTCACTTTTTTTTTTTTTTTTTTTTTTTTTTTTTTTAATGCATGCAGAATTAGGCAGACAGGATTGAAGGCGTACATCTGCACACAGGCTATTAGCACCGGATACCTGCGTCTGAGACCATATGGAAAAATGCAGCCAGATTCTGATGCCACCAAACTCATAGAGATGGTGCCGTGCACACATTTGCCAAACTGCCATCACCTAGAGTTTGTTAGCATGGTCTCTGTCCTTCAGTGTTTTCTTATCCAGCTAGATGGTAATGGTAAAGAAAGGGGCCAGACTTCCTGGGATAATGCATTTGACGGTGATAAAAATGTTTCCATGGAGCTTTACAGCAAAACAAAAATTGCTGCCCTTTATCTGATGTGCACACATTTCATACTTGCAATATGTCTAAAGCGATTTTATGACTAAATCCTGGGAAAAATGCAAAGAATGCTTGGCTAGAAGCATACTTTTCCAGTAAAAACACAACATGGCTTATTAACTGCGGCACTTGGAGGAGGCTATTCAACATGAAGTGCGTTTTTTTTTAGCTCAAGACCAAAAACATGTGTTCAGATATACATTTTTTTGGCTTCAGGCACCAATTTGACTGACTACATTAGAGGGGTCTCCAAGCCCTTTTAGCGTTCGCTAGCTTCAGTACAAATGAAGTGGTATTCTATTAAACATGCCAGGGTACTGCAGCTGAAGGCAAGGTTAAAACCTCCTGACTTTTCCAGAATATATTAAGCAGAAATAATGGAAACAAAAAGCTCCATTAGGTACCTCGTTAAGATTTTTGTAGTTGCTGATCAGCAACCTTGTTATGGCAACACTTTTCAAAGTCACTGCAAGAAATGTTAATTGTGGCGATGGCGGGTGGGGACAACGCACAATGAACTGCGGGAGCAGTACTATTAGTGTTACCGTGAGAACAGATTATGCCATTTCCATTCTATCTTTGAATTCTGGTGGGTGTAGGGTGATGTGACTCTGAATGATGTCAGATTACCCAGCCTACATTTTTCTTGGAAAGAAGCTCCTTCCTCCACTTCTCTAGCAGAGGGCTTGTAAATACTGCACTTAGGAAATCTCAGCTTCATCAGACTCTGAAACGATCCCCGTGCTATCTGGAGTTTCTTGAATTGGACAACTGGAAGGCATATGCTTCTTGAACACCTGGAAACACCGGAATATGCTCACTTGGGCTTGTGAAATGGTGAGAGCTGGTAATAAGGAGTGGGTTTCTGGACTAATCCCCAGGAAACAGGACTTCACTCTCCCCAGTGTGGGCTGAAATCCAGACGATCTCAGGCACATTTATAAGCGGGTCACAATGTCACTCCTCTTCTCTCCCATTAAAATCCTAGTTGTAAAAGCTTTTGTCTCTAATCTGCCGCTAACAAACTTGCAACACTGCACAAAGGGAAAGAGTGCAACTCAGTCCAACATGCCTGAAGGGTACACTATCTCCGTGGCATGCAACTACGATACACAAAATTGCCCAAGATAGAGCTTGTCAGGAAACTCAAATACCGGGTTTTGCTTTGAAACAGCCATGGATTTGCACACCTCTGCTCCCTTCCCCAGCCTAGCACAAAAACATAAAAAACCAGAGGGGTGTGTAGGGCAGTGGGGCCAGCCCAGCACACCAGCCAGGGCTGCACACACAGCACCAGGCACCATGTCGCAGTTGTGCAGCAAGCAGCCAGCTCCCAAGATGCACCATTACATGCAAAAAGAGTGAGCAAATTTCCACCCTCCCTGCCCCACAACACACACTCGGAGGCTGCAGGATGGGTTGCCAAACCATGAGGATTACTCAGTTTACGTTTGAGCCAAAGATCAAAGATTTTAAACCCCAGAAGACGGGGCAAAACACACTCCTTCCACTCAATCCCAAGGTGCTTTTCCCAATCATGTGGCTAGGTCATGCTGGCACTGGCTCCACTCAACCGGGTGATTTTCTTTTTTCATTTCCTATCAGGAGGCTGTGGACTGTGCTGCTGTGCCAGAATAGATCAGGACAGGGGGGGAGGTTTACTTTTTTTTTTGTTGTGCTGTCACAGGTGGGGAGGTAGATATCTGTCTATCACGATGTGCCAAGAGACTGACACTTCTCCCCACTTTGGCAGCACATATGATGGTCACCATGGTCCTTCCCCTCCCCTTCCATGTCAGGGAGCAACTCCAGTAACACTCAAACCAGTACAAACCATCTGGCAACAGACCCAGGATCAAGCCCAGAAAAAAATAACATCAGACTGCTTATTTCCACTGCCGCTCAACTTACACAGGACAGAGACAGGATGAGTTGTAAAGATCATCTCCTTTCACACAAAAATCACTTGCACAACGCTACTCTCTTCAAACTGCATCAAGCAAGCTCCCAGTGATACTAAAAGGGGAGCAGAGATCTGCTGATGCCAGAGCTATGAGATGACGCCTACATTAATCATTTCACCTCCAGCTTTTTAAACGCTTTAAAAAGCCCCCTCTCACAACAAAAAAAGGAACTGCACATGCCATGTTCAGAAGCATTTGTTTCTTTTCTAGAAGTAAATACAGGAAACTGAATTATTCTTTTTCCTGCAGAAAAATACGGTGCAGTGCTTTTTTCCCTTGGGTAAAAAAGCAAAAAGAAAAAACCCAGATCTCTAACATCCAGAATTTTTAAAGTTTTTTTAATGTCTTTCCAATGTGCACTGAAGCTTTAAAAATTAATTCTGAAACTTGTTGCAAAAGGGAAAAAAAGAAGTAATTTTCAGGTTTGATAATTCTTGCCGCACACATACAGCCTTACATAAGCACACATGTATAAACTTTTCTATCAGAAAGGTCACGCGTACAGGGAAAAAGTCTGTCCCCAAGTGTGCACAGAAATCCCCGTCACACTGCTGGAAGGTGGAAGGATGCACCTTCAGCACACAGCTGTACCAGAAAACACAGCAGGACTCCTCAGCTCCTCTCACCAATCTGAGCATTTAAATACGATTGGAAAGTAAAGAGTAACACCACCTTCTTTGAGGTGAGCCTGCTGGTAATTACAGATGTGTTAATGCATGTGCGTGCAAAACGCAAAGACTGTTTATAATATACCAAAACATGTATTTTTATTCATCACAAGACCAGTGTGTGGGGTTTTCCCTCTGCTGAATAATCTCACCCCTCACGATCATCCTTCGGCTTCTTACATTTCCACCTGCTTCTCCCATAACCTTTTGGTGCCTGCTCCTTACTCGTGAAATACTGTTAGTTACTACTGAACCATTTATATCTCATCCAAGATGCTCGTCTCACACTTGGCACACCTGATGAGTCCTAAAGGGAGCTGCTGCCATGGGAGGCTGATTTGCTCTGCACTTAGTGCCACCTCATCCGTATCAGTGTCCCATTTACCTTTACAGTTACAACCCAGACTCAGCGATATGCCGTCCGCAAATGTCAGGCCGAAGCCTGGGTTGCCTGTTGCTCACTTCCTCTGCCTCTTAAATCTACGAGGGAATCTCTACAAGAATATTCTGCTGACCCGCTGCAATTTTTCTGGTGCTTCTTAATTTTTGTGTGCTTACCCTGATCTGCAAAAACAGTACTTTGCACATTACAGTTTGTTAGTGAAACACTGGCAATTTTTCTCCAAGTATCTTTCTTGTTCCTTTATTCCTCTTTATTTTAAGCAACTTTCAGCTGAGAACAATGTCAGACTTACAGCTCTGGAGACCAAGGTATAGCAGGGAGAGGAGCCAAGCACAACTCCCTTCCTCTACCAAAAGTTAAAGGCAAGCTCTCCATCCTCTTCGCTGTGCTGGAAGAAACTGCATCTTCTTTCGGTCTGCCTTAGTCACTGAAAAGTCCCTGTTTAACAAACCAATGTGCTAGGCAGGTACAAGACCATGCAAGTTCCTTTGAAGGACCAGGACTCCGATCCTCAGCTGAGAGGGATGAGTTATACTGGTGAAGGAAAGGTTGCTCTCCACTTCTATACGGTCCCATACCTCTGCAGATGATAAACAGAGGCAGTCCCAGTCAGTGTGCCTGTGCAGGAAGGCTTCGGCCAAGAGCCACGGGGAGCCTGGAAATACAAACTCCTCCGCCACTGGGCAGGGCGAGCTGGAGCCTTCCCAGCCATCAGTCCAAGCAGCCACACCAGCAGGTCCCTGGCTGAATCGTGCTCACGCACCCAAGGTGGCCTGAGAGAGCGAGCACCTCGCTTCTCACTCCCCCTCTGTGAGGGGCAAGACTCTCTGTTTAGCCCCTGAAGGGGAAAAAATCAGGATCTTCGCCTTCCAGTTCTGCTGTCAGCGGTGCCGAACCCCAAATCCTCATCCAATTCCTTAGGGAAAAGAAGGTGGCACTAAAGGAGTGAGAAGGACAGCAGTAACGGGAAGCTACCCCCCAGAAACCCTCCAAATCCACTTACCAGCTAAATGATTTGTCCAACTGAGAAACTAGTTTCACTGAGCAAACAGAAGTACTGTCACTCACTCGAAAGACAAACAGGTTGGCTTCTGAAGAGCAAGTTAAGCATGTGCCACAGAAAGTGGTACCGTGCCCCCTGTAATGGTGCTGAGGAAGGCAGCGCTGCAGCTGGGCCATCAGGTTAAAATTAGTTCACCAAAGGCTGGGGGAGACGGGTATTTCGGCGATTCTGTCGTGGTTTAACCCTGACCAGCAACTAAGCACCACACAGTCACCTGCTCATTCCCCACCCCTCAGTAGGATAGGGGAGAGAACTGGAAGGATAAAAACTTGTGAGATGAAGTAAATACAGTTTAATAGGTAAGCAAAAGCGTCACACACAAGAAGAAAGATGAGGAATTCATTCACCACTTCCCACGGGCAGGCACGTTCAGCATCTCCAGGAAAGCAGGGCTCCATCACGTGTAATGGTAGATTGGGAAGACAAATGCCATCAGTCCAAACGTCCCCCCCCTTCCTCCCTCTTCCCCAGCTTTGTATGCTGAGCATGACCACAATGTTATATGGTCTGGGACACCCCTTTGGTCAGTCAGGGTCAGCTGTCCCCGCTTGTGTCCCCTCCCAACACTTTGTGCCTCCAGCTCCACCCCCCCCCCCCCCCCCCCCCCCCCCGGTGGGGTGGGAAGCAGAACATCCCTGTGTTATCAACACTGTTTTCAGCAAAAATTCAAAACATATCCCCATACTAGCTGCTATGAAGAAAATTAACTCTATCCCAGCCAAAACCAGCACAATTCTTTTGAGATCTGACTGCAATGACAGACAGGTCCATTTAAAAACTATCTCAGAACCTGAAGCTAGCAGGACTATTTACAGAAAAGCTTAAGATAATAGAAGGAGGATCATATTTTCTGTTAAATTTTACAAGACTTAGCAGAGACACAGCTCCTGTTCCTATCCTTCTTTACCACTGCTGCCATTCAGCTTCTTGACTGTATTACGAATTTTAAAAGCAAATAAAAAGCAAAGAACACCTCACAAACATGGCCCCAAAAAAATCACTGCTTTCCTCCAAGCTCTGGCACATGGGCTTTAATTCAAAAGGCTCCCAACCAGTTTTGAACCATTTTTGTTTTCTACAAGCATACACTTAGGAAGATACAATGCTGTCTGAGAGATGACCCCGACTGCTCCTTTCAAAGAGGCTTACAAACAATGAAAACAACAAAAGCACATTAACAAGCAGAAGCACGGTTCATTATTTGCAGGCACTACTCAGTGTCGATAAACCCTGATAAAAAAATGAGTAAATCAGACAACCAAAGCCCAGTGTATTACTAAGTGACAAAACAAACCTTTAAAACCTTGATTTTCAGGCCAAACCCTATTTTGGGGTTCTTGAAAGCAGCCAAACACCCAGAAGAGACTAAGATGTGCATGGTGACCAACCGCTACGTTGGTCTGCAAACATCCATCACACAAATTGATAAATATAGTCTGCATCAGTCATTTAATATAGGAGAAATAAAGCCATTGTAATAGAATATAGCTTGCAGGATCAATACTTCTTGCTAAGGAAATAAATGTTTTGACAACACCTTGACAATATATTTCTCTTCAGTATCCATCCATGCTCTGGTACTTAGGTGGCAGCAGGAAATCGTTAACCTTGCTTTTCACAGACTCTGAAAACCGTACAAACCCCAGCTGTGACATCTAAGCCTGTAGGAAGCCACACAAAAATGCTCTTCCCAGCTCAGGGGTCGCTCAGAGAGAGCACACAGAGTACCGAAACACCAGGCAGCTACTGATGAGGATGCTGCAAGCCTGGTCCACACCCCACAGTGCAGCTCTGCATCTGGAACACCACACAGGAGCGTGCACCCACTCCCCTACCTCCTGAACACAAAGCATCTGAGGATGCAAGCGTGCAAGCTTCAGGTGAACAGCCATCTCAATATCAGACTTATACCTCTCTAAAATTTCACAGGCTTGACCTGAAGGAAGTGAAAGGAAGGAGGTGACAGGCTTATCTCCTTAGATTATCCATGGAGCAGCAAAGAGAATACAGCATCAGTAATCCACAGCCCCACTGCTACAGCAGTGTGGGGAGGGAAAGGTAAATATTTCCTTTCCGTTGTCATTCTTTTAAGGAGAACCTATCAGTAAGGAAAAACTATGGTGGATATGGTGTCGCAAACGTAAGTAACAAAAATCTCTGTAGGCTTATTAAAAAAGTGTCCCCAGTTTTCATCATACACATTGTAGCTTTCTAGCCATGCACTGGAAAATTAGCTTTATGTCCAAACGAACCAAAAAAAGAGACAAAACTGTGGAGACCAAGCCCCTACATGAAAAGTGGAATTTAAGAACTTATGACTTGCTTAGATAGAGCAGAAAAGTGAATGAGTAAAACAGGCTTGTTCTGCTCAGTCATTCTCACTTGTAATGGCTGTACTCCGCTTGCCAACAGTTCCTCCTCAGCCTCTGAGAACAGCCTGATGAGCCTGTTCCAAATCAAGTATAAAAAAGTTTATCACTAGGTAGTTTTACAGTAAGGCAACTTCGCTCTCTTTCGTTAATTTTGTGTGTGTGTGTGTGGTGGTTTTTTTTTTAGCAAGTACAACAAGCAGAGACAGCTATGGAGCAGAAAGCTGAACAGAGGAGGGATTTTTGTGTTTCTGCAAGGAAATCCCTATTCAAATATATGCTAAAATACAGTGCTCTTAGAAATCCCCCTGCGATTTTCAGCCACTATCAGTGTTGGCAGCACCCACAGATAACACAGGGAGGAGGGGGGGATGCCTCAAAGTTGATGCTCGGACCCCTCCCCTACACAGGACCTTTCCTTGGTCATATTTGGGAGCTCTGCCTTTGTACAGTCTGTTTCAAATGGCTTGAGTGACGTGGCTTCCACCCCTTCCCACCTGGGTTTATTCTCCAGTCTAACAGGTCTCACTATCTGGAAGTGTTTCTGGATTTCCAGCCTACATTTCCTGTGCTGAATTTTATCCCGTTACTCCCAGTTGTACTCCTTGGGCCACCCAAAATGATTCTTCTCCAAACTTGGATATTTATACTCCTCAAGTAATCGGACTGGTAGTTTTAACATCACACTGTTCCTTCACCCGCTGTCACATTCAGACAAACCGTATGTATTTAATTCTTAATCTTTCTTCTCTTCTCTAGTCCATTAATCACTTTTGTTGCAGCTGCCTGAATTCCCTGCAATTTGTCCAAGTCTTTCTGGTAATGAAAGACCCATGCACATATGAACTTTGTCTCCTAAAGCTCCGTGTGATAAAAGACATGGACTAATACACATGCACACAGAAACACCAGACGTTTTCCGAATTCATTCTTCTTATAGAAAGAGCTTAGCTTCTTTCTATAAGAAAGCAAAAGGCATTTGTCTTTTTAAGTCCCCTTACAGAGGTGGAAAAGTAACATACTGTACTTTCTTTCAGATAAGAAACTGCCTGACTCCCAACTGTTTTCCACAATTGCTCAGTCTGCCTTGCAAAAGCAGTGTATTTATCGATGCCTTCCTCTTCCAGTTCTTTAAGGAAGCTCACGTGGAAACTTCATGTCCTGGTTTTCAGAAATCATTCAACTCGCCTTCAGAAACGGTTCAGTGAGCCGCTTCACAGTACCTGCCCCCTCGCTCTCTCTTTTGCCTCCCTTTTGCTATAAAAACTGGGCAGGGAGGCAGGTCACAGATAGGAACAGGGGAACACAATTCGACATTCTCCTTCCTTAGCATTTTAGAACTTCATGTTACTGATGGAACAATAAAATTACACAAAGAAGGGAACATCTCCTTTGGGGCCCATGGTGTAACTCCTGGCACCCCAATGTGGACGTGCATCTTTGCTCCACCAGGGATTCTGGGCTGAGCTTGGGCAAGTATATCACTGATCTCTGTGCAGCTGCTACCTTCTTCCAAAATGAGCTTTTATAGAATACATACTCTAATGTGTTTAACCCTGAATACATTAAAGGCTATTCAAGTAACTACCAACCACTGCAGAAGATTAACTTCTTAGCTACAGTTTGGGGCCAGATATAAAATAAAGACCTTGATTTTGCAGACAGATAAATACAGTGACTTCAAGTTCTACTTAAGCACAGCAATAATAGGAAAAAACAGGAGAAAAGAGCACATAACGACACCCAAATGCACTTCAAACTGAACACTCATTCACTGCAAGGCAGGGCAGAGGGAGAAAAGTCCTTGCTGGTTGATGCCACTTACCCAGAGGCAAGTTCTCTCCCACAGTAAGACAACCGTATCTAGCATTAGAAGTAATTTTATTCCTTGCAAATGTCTAGGACATTTTCATAGTAACAGAGAGCTGCAAAAAAAATAAGCATGCTCAAATAGCCACTGAAAACCTCACTATTACCCTTTTCTAGTTTATTTGTATGCTTACACTATCCAACACGCTTTTTTTTCAGAAGTTAGAGAAGTCACCTCAAACTCTTCTTTACTCGCTCGTTTCATACCAACAAAACATGTACATGCAAATATCTTGAGCATAAAGAGAAACTCTTAAAGTCATTATGACATTATTTGTACCCTGAAGCGAGTCATAATTTGTATGCACCCTGCCAAGTACTTTCTGTCAAAGCTAAAGTAATTATTAGGAAGTATGAAAGCAGGTGTCACTTCTGGCAAGTTGTAAGATGGCTTTATATTCTCAGTTGCAATGGGATAAAAATGATCCCTAAAAAGAGCATAGCAGGCTATTACTTTACATCCAGTATGTATGTGAAACATAACAGTTGCCGCCTGTACTTTTTTTCCCTCTTTGGTATTTTAATTAAAGATTCAAGCTCCTAAAAGACAAAACCTAAAAATATGTGCAAAATCAATCCCATTTTGCATAATTTCTATTTAGTTTCATAACCAACTGTCAAGCCATCTGACCCTCATTTGCATGTGCTACAAGGCAGGCAGCCGAGCTCGCTTCCACCGCAGCGAGACACATACTCTGTCCCTGCTCACTCCCACATACGAACCTCCAGCTTCTCAGATGAATCTCTGCTACAGCGCTTTGGGACGGAGGGGACAGTCATTGTTATGATTACAGGGCCAAAACTTGCGATGCCTAAATTTAAACGCCTAATTCCATCTCTAGACATCTGAATAAGCTGCTAGTTTCAAAGGTGCTGAGCACCCAGCACCTCTTGTTTCTGTCAAACTTGCCAAAAAGAACATCTGTTTTAATTAATTCACCAAGAGCTGCAGGTACGCAGGACCTTTGAAAGCCATCCCACTTACTTCAGTCCTGAAATACAAATCCAGGTGCCTACCTCTAGGCAGTCAACTTTTAAAACGCTGAAAAAGGAAAAATAACATTATTAAATAAAGAAATATAAAAAAAAACCCACATGCAGATATACTCAAGGCCTTTGGAGTCTTGTTCCATACTTGGCATGTGATATGATGTAAAAAAAAGCAGATCTGATTTTGTCGGAAACTAGCATTTCATGCTGTAACTGGAGTATGCACATTGTTAATGTTTAACATAATTATAAGGAAAGGCATTCAGGGAAACTTTCTTCAAAAGCTGCCCCTCTTCCCTGGATAAGCAACCAAGTAAACCAATGCCCCAAAGTGGTTGTATTTATGCTAAGAGTTTAGGGAAATTGCGAATTTACTAGTGTATTTATTATGCAAGTTTATTTTATTTTTCTTTCATTCAGCCAGACACCCACATTCTTGACAGTGTAGAACTTTTTTTTTTTTTTTTTAATTTAAAAACTGCAAACGGAAGAAAAATACAGGCTACCACCTGCCTCTGCAAATCCTTCACATGTGCATTTGTGCCTCTGAGCACGAAGCAACCAACTACCCTGTAAAGAATAACATTCAAACATAGCGGCAATATTCCATCCTACAATAAAGCACTGACTTAAAAGGCAACATGACAAGGCACGTCTGCATGTACATAAAATGCTGTCCTGCATCAGGGACTAGGGATGCCGTGCTGCAAGGCCGAAAGATGCTCTCCCCAGGGCTGAACAGAGAAGCTCCTGGCTCCGGGAAGCAGCGCTGCCTGCTCTCAATGGAGAGACTCCTGGTCTGGGGCTGCCCTGTTTCTAACCACGAGCTGCCAGGTAAGTGCACACATGTATATGCATACATTGTAAGCGTGCAGGTTCGCATCTTATGCTCTGGATTCAAAAAGATTGCACAAACCAGGCCTACAGTACACACACAATGTGCAGTTTGTACCTGTGCAGGGGAAAGGCTGGTATTACCACACCTAAATCCACAACGTTTCAGACACTGTACTACAGCTCCAACTGAGCCATCACAGGCACAAAAACCTCAGAACAAGGAAAAAAACCTAATACTGTTATTATTTTATTTTCTGACAAGCCTCAGATTTCAAGCAGGCCAAATTTCTAGGCAAGAGAAGAGGAGAAGATGCGAAGAAGAGAAGAATAAGGAGAGGAAAGAGGAAAAAGAACAATATGCCTGGGGAAATCCAGAAATATATTTATTGAAGTTCTACATAAGGCTCACATAACAACAAGGGATAGGACAGTCCTCCACAGAGGTCTGGTTTCTGCCAGGACCAGGACAGCACCTGGCCCTGCCCTCCCTGCAGCATCTCACCAAGCGAGCTGTTACCCTTGCTGTCATTTCAGAAGTTCTCCCACTGCAAGCCCTGTTGGGGGACCACACGGGTCACCACTTCCCTGCCATGCCGCATCCCCAGAACCAGTGCTACTCCAGGCCTCAGCGTACGAGCTCTCCACAGCTGGGGTAGCACTGGAGGACTCACCCTCTTGATCTTCAGTTTGCAAACAGTGCGTCACAGGTCTCCCGCACAGCCCACCCACAGGCATGCAGGCCACCACCACCACGACCTCCTCATTCACAGGAGCCCCAGCGCAGGCTGCAACCAATCTCGCCTTGCGGCCGTGCCAAGGCAGGCTAATCCCCACACCTGCTCCAGTGGCATGTTGAAAACGGGTTTTTAATCTTTGCAGACAGGCAGTTGTTCCCCCCCCTGCCCATCAGCAGCAGCCACATCTTGCATCAAGGCAGGGAAGAAAACGGCAGGGCTGCTGCCCAGCCATCACTGCTGGGAACCCTGACGCGGTGAAGCAGCCACAACCATCCAGCTCCAGCAGCACACGGAGCAGCCACTCCTTCCGCCCCTCACGCCATGTCTCGGTGCCTCCTGTGGTGCATCGGCAGTGGGAGCCAGGTACAGAGCATATCTACCACGCTCCCTCTGCTCGCTGCAACAGCGTCTGCCTTGCACAGCTGCCCTGCCCTTCCCATGGCGTGAGTGACCTGCCAGAAGCGTAAAGAGGCTATGGGGATGGTTTAGGGGGAAGAGAGGCTAGTCTTTCCCTGGTACACCAACCGCTTGGCATGGTGCACGTGCGAGGGTTGTACATGGGACGATGCCTGCCCAAGAACGGAGAGGGGGCATCGGTCTCACTGCCAGGGATGCCTCCTTCCCCCACTTCACTTGGGACCCACAGCCACAGCTCTTCCTACGCTTTGTGGGGACTACAGTAGAGCACAATTAGACAGTCTGCAACCTTACCAAATAACCACTTTATGGGCACGCACGCATGCCAGGCAAAGCAACAAGAGCTGCAGATTGCCCACATCACTCAGGACGAGGCGGCTGAGATGCCAGCCAGCTGCACTGCCCTGGGTTGTCTCTACCACCGAGAGCCAGGCTGCCCCCCCTTACACACAGCTCCGCAGCCTTCAGCGCAGCTCGGTCCAGAGAGCCCAGCCGAGGGGCTGGCAGTCCCCACCTGGGTGACTTTTGAGGGAGACAGCTGTACTCTGGATTCACATAGGAAGGCTGGAGAACAGCCACCTACTTGCACCCTGCTCCCACCACAGCTTCCCCCAGCTCCAGGAGCTGGCCGGCACCACCACCACTCTGTTCTTCTTTGACATTCCCAAACTGAGAGGGCAAAAAAAAAAAAAGCAATGCTAATAGGAAGAAGTAGGGAAAACTGTCGCATATTTATCTGTCATAAATTATGCTTAGGAGAGCATTAGGCACAACAAGCCATCACTCATGGAAGCAGGTTTCTGCTGTGTGTCAGAGTGCTGGACTACACTTCGTTAGGAGCATTAACTGGACACCAGCAGGAGATCGGTCTCTCTGCTGCTCCTCTCCGCCCCCATTCCAATTTCCTCAAAACATTCTCCCCACATTGCTTTGGTTATCTCTTCAAAACCAAAATATACTTTTTTTTTTTTTTTTGTATGCACAGGACAGTATGATACTTTACTTTAGGACTTAACAGGAAAGCCTCTACCCAAAATATCAGAGAGAAAACACATCAGTGGTGGGACATGCTAGTAATGCAAACATGTGTGCTGGCAGAGTAGGCTCAGAGCAGCAGTTCCTGGTGCTGGCCTCCAAAGACCGGTAATTTTGTCTGGAAGGGAACAGGACTCCAAAAAAGTCTTGCACATTATTCCTGAATGGTTCCCTCTGTGAGAAGTCTGCACAACACATGATGAAACCAGCAAACTTTTCTACAAGTGTCCCACTAACAGGCTGTTACCAGGAGGATGTGTCACTCTGGTGAGACCAGGCTGACGGTGAGAGCCCTCAGGGAGAGGGCTTGGGTTGGATTTACTTTAGGGAAAGTGCTCTCCAACAAGGTTGGGGATGGAAACGGGGCTGTATTTCACAGGTAGCGAGATAGCAACCCTTTAGGAAGAAGTATTGATATCTGCAACTGAAATAAACCCAGCTACAAGCTGGCAAAGGCTGATTTGAAAATCTCAGCACCTAAAGCACGCTCTTCTGGGTGCTTCTGCAAGTGCTGCTGCCCCGGCTTCTCACACCACAGGCTTGTGTCACACAGCCCCACAACCAAAACACGCGTACTGTGCTAAAGTATCCTGTCATGCAGGGACAGCCGTGAGAAACGCTGCAGGGAGACGGAGAAGCAGCGAGCATCTTCCTTCTGGTGCCAGTAGGAAACAGCAGAGAGCTGCCGACAGAATAAGGACATCGCCCTCACCGAGGGTATTCCCAAGGGTGCATGTAAAAAAAAAAAAAAAAAAAAAAATCACAGGCGTGACCCTATTTTCCCTGCACCTTGCTACCCTGAAAACACTCAGAGCAGCTGCTTTGAAGGGGCTAATCCACCCACTGCAGTATTTCTGGTAATGACTCACAAAATCCCACACGATTCTGATACCATTTTCTTGATAAAACCAGCTGCCAAAATGAAACTATACATTTGGTGCTTGGAAAAAAAAAACACCAAAAAAACGGGGTGGGGGTGGGGCGGAAGACAAAACCCTACTGGCTGTTATTAGTAGCAAAGTGGTGGAACACAAAACCAACAGTCAGTATTCAGTGCAAGAAGAAAGCTGAGTGCTGTGCACAGACCCTCTGCAGACAGGGGTTTGAAAGACGGGCTCTGCAGCCTGCCACCAAGAATTTGCCTTCTTGTACATTGCGACTTACACAGATGTTCGCATAATTTCTTGCATATGGACAGCAAAAGGAGCATTCATTTCAAGAATGACGTGATTGTCTGTCTGGTAAGGATAAGAAGGGAAAACTTTCAACATGTATCCAATGATACAGCTAAATGAGAAGCCAAACTGTTCCCAAATGCACTCAAAGGACTTCTCATGAAGTCAATGACAAAACGCAGACGAGACTTCATAGCACTCTTTCTTCCTCTCATATAAAAACCTGAATTAAATTACACTCAAGCATCTTACAATGAGATTCAGGAGCACAAAACATACTGGAGCATCACAGTGCTCACTCACCACCACAAAACATAACTAAACTTGCTCTGAAAAATGTTTTGACTTTTTATAGAGACGCCAAGGGAGGGGGGGGGGGGGGGGGAATGATGCTTGCTGGGCTGTTTTTTTTGTTTGGTTGTGGGTTTGGGTTTTTTGGGGCGGGGGGTGTAGGGGGGGGGTGTAGGGTTGGGGCAGGGGGGTTGATGTTGGGTTGAGTTGGGGTTTTTTTGAAGACTTCATTTGAAAGCAGCCAAACTCCCTTCTGCTTCTGTAAGGCAAACTACCCGAGCACTGGGTGTGCTGAGGTCACAGGAAGAGAGTACTTAAGCCTGTGCTTAAATTCGGGACAGCCTTGTACCAGATGCTTTGTACAAAAACTACTGAACTCCTGCTTAAGCCCTGCCTTAAGGAGAGATGCTGCTTACCTACTGCCTTAGGGAGAGATGTTTCCCTCGGACTGCTCTTCAGCAGCCCCTGTAGGGCTCCAGCCCAAAGCCTACTGCAGATTAGCAGCTGTCATTCCGTTCACTTCAAGGGATGCAGGATCACCTCATGGGAAATGAATACACCCAGCACTTCTTTCAGGTGTCCAGCAGGACATCCTGCAGGATGGAGCCATCACACAGCACCAATGAACTGAGAAGGGATGCTGGAGCAAATTCACCCTCGTGCCAAGTAAAGCATATACAGAATTTTTTATTTGGTCCATTTTCACTGCAGAAAAGATAACAAATCTGTGTTCAGATCACTGGCTGGAGAGAACATGCAGCATGTGAAGACCAATGCCAAAAAATTCCAATTAATCTTTTTATTATTATTATTAGATTTGTTGGGGTTTTCTTCCAATTTAACATACTGAATGAATTCCTGAAATGAAACAAAACCTATATGAGGAAGAAAGCAAGTAAGGTTATTTCAGAGGTACCTTCCAGCAACACCAAAAAAGCATACATGTTCTCCCTAGAACAGCATTATTATCACTAGAAACCTCAAGTATGCTCCCACCTTCCTTCTCAGCTGGGCAAAACAACACGTCTTCAGAGCTGCCATTGGTTCAATGAACTCAAAGGCTGTGAAAGTGCACCCTCAGCTCTTTGTAACATGTTGCCCTCCCCTGTATATTGCTCTAATGATCTGAGCACCCAGCGCGTAGGACTCCTCTACACCACCGCCTCATCCTGACATCTTCTAAACCAAAGTGTAACAAAGAAAAAAGTAAGACAGCAGAAGGGAGTCACTTTGGAAAGTTAAGCAGCACCAAACAAAACCCTAACCTTCTTTTGGCAAGGCGAAAGATCTGTATAACACGTTTTCCTCCTACTAAATACATTTACTCTTAAAAATCGATTTCCTGTCACTATTTATTTCTGCACGTTGCTCAGTGGTTCTGAGAAACTGCATGGAAAATCATGTTACACTTGTTAAATTGACCCTACAGGGCCATACCACCAGTGCATGCATCATCCCAAGAGGCAAGCCTGCCAAACTCATGCTGCGCATATCATCACTAAACCCAAGACAAAATGCAAATTTGGCTGTATCATAGCTGATTTGCATAGCTTTCCACTGGTCTTGTACAACCTTTTTACAAAATGCCAATTTACTTCACTTTCCTACAGCTTATTACCAGTGTGAGGTACTTACAGCTTTTATGCAAGGCAGATTTAGTAGTTCAAACATTAAAAGATATAATTAAATGCCTTTTGGAAATAGAACATAGCCTTCAATGTGACAACAGAAGGCACAAGACTTTGACTGTGACACAGAAATGTTAACGTCCCTTTGCAAAGGTGCAGACCCCTCTCTCTCACATGCTCGAGAGCTGCACAGCTTTTTCTGTTTTTTATCTGATCTGCAAAAGCAGAAATATTTGCTTGCAAACTATGAAGGGCCTGAATCCAGTTACTGAGTACACATTTCACTCACATTGATATCAGAATGGATGGCTGCCAGTTTAGTCTCTTGGCTGGCATTCAAACATGCTGATTGCCGATTGCTGAGCCTCCTTGGATTCGGAGTTCATGATTTTAAAAAAATAAGGAGAGAAAAAAAATCCCTGAACACGAAACAAAAAGCCTTCCACAAACATTTCTGAGATGCTACTGGGCTAATTTTCCCCCTCTCCTCTTTTGTAAGCTCAGTCTCTGGAAGCGAACACATACAAGTAGCACTCCGTGTCAAGCCAAGCAGCTACGGAGTTTGGACTTTATCTCCAAACCTACAACACAACGAACATTAGATCTTTCCTAGCCAAGCAATTTTCACACGTGTACCAGGGGCCAGCCCTCATTCAAGTCAGCCACAGAGGAAAAGATCTGTTTACACTCCCGTATCTTAACTTGACAAAAAAAAAAAAAAAAAAAAAAAAAACCAACCAAACAAAAAAAAAAAACCCACAAAAAAACCCAAGGAGAGAAAAAGAAGAACAAAAAGCTTGAAACGTGCCGAGACTTACGTCACCACCAGTTAAGAGAACAGGAAAGGCTGTTTGCCTTACACAAACCTATTCTTTCCTTCTTTTTTTCCTCACCGCTTCCTACCAAAATCCACCAGGTTGAAAGGCAAGCCAAGAGCTCCTCAAAGCCATCCTGCTCCCAAGTACCTCATGTCTTCCTCGATGCAGCAGGCGCGCGGTGCGAGCCCTGCTTCCCCTGGCACAGCAGCAGACACTGTAGATCAGACCACTTAGACATTTCAATTGAACTTGACAGATGTTTGTTAATAGGCTCTATGATACGTTTGGGAATGGCCGCCTGGAATTGTAAAATGGTTTATTACGACAGTTTAATAAGCCCGGTGCAGACAGTTCAGTGCATTATTTTCTAAGGCTGTAAATGGAAGTGACCAGAATCTGAACTGTACAGCAATACACACACAACCTATAACTAACCCAGGGAATGGCAAGTGCATTCCCACAGTGTCTGTCCAACGGGACCTGATCCTGCCAGGTCCCTCTGGGAACCTCCCTGCTCCTTGCACGCTTAGTCCTCCATGTATCACCACAATTCACAGAAATCAGGTATCTCTCTTCGGTGATAACTGCTTGGGCTAATTATTAGCAAATTCAATTTATGCTAATTTGCCTGAGGGGAGGGGAGCATAAAATTAACTTGACACATTTATTTAACTTTTTACAGTATTATTATTATTTAAAATTTATGACAGCATCGTGCCCAGAGGCCCCAGTCAGGATCAGGCTCCCACTGTGCTCAGCATCCCCCTGCATGTGCCTGAATGTCCTCCCAGCATAATTTTGAGGCAAAGGCCCCATCCCTGCAAACTGTTATGCAAGTGCTTGCCCCGAACACGGGGAGCGAGGCTGGGGAAATTAAAAGCACATTAGTCGTGCTGAAGCAAAGCAGGTGCATTAAGCCACCACATCCTACCATGCACTGGCAGCCCACACCAAAAAGGCTCCTATTTTGGAAGAAAGTGACAGTTGAGTCACTTCTGTTTCTACCATTAAACACAGACGCAAACATCCCCCCCTATCTACTGCTGCCTTTTCTTGCTTCTATCTTATAAACGGGACCATCACCCAGTGAATAAAAAAAAAATCACATGTGGAGTGAAAGGCCCCAGACAAGAGAGAAGATAAGGGTTAGTAACTGATTTGGGGAACTGTCAAAATCTCACCTTTTTAGATGCACAATGTGTAATGACACAGTTTTTCCTTGCAGTGAACTTTGAAGGATATTTGCCTGAGGAAAGCAGCTAGCTGTTCCACCTGCCTTCATGTCTGGACATACCCTGAAAGGTCACCATTTGGATGATCATAACCACCCATCGCTCCTGAGTAAGTTGCCCTTTTTGTTTATATCCAAGTATGCTTAACCTCATTAAACAACCTGTATTATCAATGTCATCGTATAATCAATATGCTATCATTACTTTAACTGAAACAGATTCAAATATTTTACAATATTTAGCCCAAAGTAGGGAAAACGGGATCTTTTCTGAGTTAGGGCCTTAAAGCCTTCAGAGTACCAGCTGTACTGACATAAGTACGCAAAAGAGTGAAGAAGGAATTGCTGAGAAAGGGAATGCTGCCTTCAGGAGCCATTTGAAGACCATCAGAATTAGAATATTAGGATTAGAAGACCGTCTCTTCCTCTGGGTTTCAGGTGGTGTTTTGAAGGGAGCCATCCATACTGTATGCTCTTTGGATTTGCTGGGGCTAAAGGGTACTACACAGAAGTGAGCATGGTCTAACTTTCCAGAAGCTTCAGAAGCTCCTCAGCTCAGAAGCAGGGGAGATGCTAGCAACACGCTCCACTCGTGACCTGCCCCACACCCCAAAAAGAGACAAGTTTAGCCCATACAAGTAGAGAAAAAATGGAAACATCAGGAGAATGTTAGGACAGCCACTGGCGTGGGCTGTCCTAACAACCTCGTTTCAGCACAGCATTTCAGGAGGCGGTAAATCAGGAAAACCCACCTTCAGGGCTGCTCCTCCACAGCTAACTGGCCTCTCCGTACCCAAGCACCACAAAAACCTTAGAGCAGATTTAACCCCCAAACTCACACACACTGGTGTAGCAGGTGGAGTAAGGGCTTTTCCAGAACTACAGGGGTTTATTTCAAAACGTACTGGGTTAACGTGTCTTCTGCCATCCTTCTGCTTTCCTCTACTTCTTTTGCTGCTGCAGTTCACTAGAGCTGTTTCAAGGTTCCATTAAATATGTCAAGTCTTTTACATGCAACTGCAGCCTTGCAGCACAAAACGAAACAGAGGCAGATGAAAGGAAAAGAAACCATCATTTAGCCACACACAAATTCTGAATATTTTGCATACCACTCCTAACAAGGACTGGCAGCCCACACCAAAAAGACTTTTGTTTGGGAAGAAAGTAATACTTGAGTCACTTTTGGTTTTATCATTAGATATGAAGACATCAAACATCACCTCCTGCCTAATGCCTTCTTTTCTTGCTTCTGTCTTATAAAAAGGGCACATGTTTCTGAGGTCCTTCAGAGCACTGCCTGCTTGACTCAGCACCATGGCATCTTTTGGTGCACGCAGGTAGCCCCATAACTGATGGAGTGTGTAAGATGCCACCCACGGCTCTGCTGAGCTGCCACCCTGGCAGGATGCAGTACCAGTCTGGTCTTTAATACCAGAAAGGTACATCAGGAACAGGTCTACAAAGTACTGTTTGTGCTGCCAGTAGAAAGCACGGGCTTTGCTGGCTGCTACCCATCCCCCTCTCACACTACCATTTTCTGCTGAAGAAGAGGCACCTGAACTCTGCCGGCTTTTGCCCTGCGGGCCATGTTTTGCCCATGCTAGTCCCATGAGTGAGACACCTTTGGTTAGATTATAGTGAGATGAACTTCTTGGAAGGGGGAGTTGAGCCCTTTCAACCTTTTACTCCTAACGGTTGGCTCCATTCTTTTTAAATTCCAAAATAACAGCATCATCCATTCTTTGACAACAGGCCTTTATCAGGTTAAAAAAAATATAAAATCAAACTAACCTGCTTACTTCAAAGCCATGCTCTCATAATTTTAGCTGGCACATCATGAACAAAATGGTCTAGAACTAACCTCAAACAGTCATCTGGAGAAAAACAACATATTTTCCCATGTCATCACCACTATAGCACATACTAACCACAACTATTCAGCCTGTCAATTTTCAGTTTATATTATGATAACTTTACCTAAAAGCATTTCATGGTTCAAAAACAGCAAGTGCAATGCCAAGGAAACATTTGCTGAACTGACGAGGATGGCAGCGCTGGTGTGAGGAATATGCTTTCTGCAGAACAGGAAGCAGAGTAAAAAGAGGTTTCACTGGGGACAACAGACTTCTCAGAAATTCCACAAAACACTGCTTGAGGTTGGCTTAATCCTACCGTCTAATCATGGATGTGAAGGAAGCTTAGTTTGGTCCTCCGGTGGTAAATTTTCCACGAAAATCTCCAAGAACTGTGATGAATGGGAAAACGAACACGAGTCTTTTTTTTACTTGCCTTAGCATCTCCACACATAGGAAGGTTTTTCACATCCACTGAGCATTTGATAGAGGTAAAAAAGTAGAGCCATGGTATCCTGGACAAGGAACTACGTGAGAGGCACGAAAGCAATGCATTTCAAAAGGACTTCAGTAAATACACTTTTAGCCATGCAATCCCCATGATTCACAAGGAACCAAACATTGTACAGTCTTCAGTTACTTTCCTCGTTTTAAGGAGGTCAAAGGCAAACCCCTCATTAACAAAGCACTGTGGTTCAAATACTATACTGAAGACTCCTTGATTTTGACAATTGTACCCCTACACTCAAGGCTCCAAAAAAATTCTCATGCTATAACGCTGCCTGTGTCGCCACTCCAGAAGAAAATGAGAAGTCACCGTATCACCCCTCAGTGACCCAGGGCAAGGAGAGGACAGCTATGACTGCAAGAACTTGAGCTGGATGCTTAGGTAGGGACAGCAAACCAAGCAAAAAAACCTAAATCAAATGAAAGCAAACAAAAAACCCTTGAGAACCCTACGAAAACACTCCACAACTTATAGTATTACTCTCTTCTTTATACTGGTTTGCCCAAAGCTGGGCCAGAGAGGCACCATGCAGGTTTCCATAATAAATTAATTGGTAGCTTTGCTTTTGTGGACTGCAAGAGCGGTCTGAGCCACTTTGCTTTGACTGTCCCTTCCCTGCCCCTTCTCCTCAGCAGCACTGTGACTTCCTACGGTGCAGCTTAAGACACACCAGGGCAGCTCTACACCTGGGGACAAAAGGGAACGCATCTGCCCCTCTTGGTTTTGGTGGGAGACACACTGAAGGTGACACGCTCTCCCCAAGGACAGCCAATTTCAATACTGGCTGGCCTCTAAATGAGCCTCTTGTAAAGGGTTGCTCTGAAGCCATCGTTCCCTCTCCTCACTGTTTATGAATATAAGGGACGTGTGTTGCTATGCGTCCTTCTCTGGACAGACCTTCTGCCTAGAAGGAAGAAGGGAGTGACAAGAAAGAGGCAAGCGTGGGGAAAAATGGGCAGGAGCCCTGCAACTGAGCTCACATTTGTTTCAAAAGTGAGTGGTTACACAACTGCAAGGCCCCGTACCCCAGACTTACAGTCTGAGACGCAAGTTTGAGCAGATCTTCCATGATCTCACAGTGAGTCTGAGATAGACCATGTCCAGCGCTCACAAAATACATAGCTGTGTTCCTCCATCGCTCCAACAGCAATTTATGTCAATGAATGTTCTGCTGCCAATACGCACCGAGCTTCCACTCCGGATGCCAAAGCCATGCTCCACACAAAGCTGGGACTGTGTGGTGCCCAGGCACAGCTTGCTATTAGCTGTATTTTCCCCCCATCTCAAGGAAGCTTTAAGGCAACCACCTGGAGAAAAGCAGTAGCATTGCAAGTTGTGTCCAACTACTCAATAAACTAACCTCGATTTTTTTATGCAAGTACTGCAACTCAGCAGTTCTACTATGGGAACCCAGAAAGCATGAGACTTTCTTAATTTACCGAGAACTACTGTATACTATTGTCAGCTACTGAAAATCTCAGTGTACAGCAGAAAATATTTTGAGTCAACAGACTGAAAAGCAAGACTGATGGATTTTTGTTTGATTTTACAGCATGTTTGATGTTTTCAAGAGGAGACTTAAGGAGATGCAGTATCAGATTTGAAATCTTACTTCTCTGTTGAATCTTTCATTATTTTCAGACTGTGTAATATATTTTAGTTTGATTTTATGTATTTTTTTTAATACAAAAATACATTTCACAGTTGAGGCTTTATCACGTTGACAGTACTTAAACATGTGCCTAACTGTAAATCAGTGAAGCTGATTGAAAACAAAGGGATAATGGGGTGTTAAAAAGGTAAGTGCGCCCCAAAGTGTTGCCCTGAACAGGAACTGGACATAAACATCTGTTTAGGTGTCTCTAAAATAGGTCTTCCTTGTCTAATAATAAGCACAGATCACAATACACCTTGTGTATCAAATGGTATCAAAAGCTACGTGTCTTGAGGAGAAAGACTGAACAGAGAACAACTGGAAGCCTCTGGGCATAAGATGTGATTGTTTTATTAGAAGGAAGATTAACACACAGGGGCCACAGATAAAGCTCTAACTCGAAAGGAGTATGAGTCAGGGAAGTTGTTCCAGATGGCAGAACCATGTGGGATGTGACTCTCCCACCTACTGTGGAAATAAAAATGAAGAAATGAAAACTTGGTGTTGAGAGAGCATATAGGACTGACAGGAAAAGAAGGGACTGAGAGCAGCAAAAGGAAATGAAAGGCAGAGTGATGATATGAGGCCTTCAAAAATCTTGAAATGCAGCAACACCACTTCAATCAGCCAGTACAAAAAAGGCTCAGTCACTTTGCTTCAGATAAACCTAAACATCTCAAAGTTTCAGTGCCTGTCCAGAGCACATTCCCTCTACTTCGGAGTTTGACATACCATGTGAACAGCTTCTCAGGAGCATCTTCCAGTACGTCGTCCTCAAGGGATGGATGGCGTGCAGTATCTCATAACTGCTGCTTCCACCCCTGCTGACATGTCCGACATCATAACTGAATAAGACAGGATTATGTCAGATGGTGTCTTGGGCAACTTAAGACTAATGGAAAATTTTAAAATGTGAAAATTAGGCTGAATATGACGTAAGACTTATTAACAACTCCTTAAGAGAAGTGGAGGAAGCCACGAGGTCTGGGCACGGGAAACAGTAAGACAAAACACTTCAAAACACCTTGCAGGGAACTGTCCTGTCAGGAAAACGCACATGGCATGATCTACATAAATACATCTTCTGCACCTCTTACTTCAATGCAAACAGGAGGTACATAAAAATAAAAGAATAATCAAGTATGAGCTAATTGACAAAGATCTGAAACTACTCTAGTCAAATTCCCTTTGAATCAAAGATGGGATTTTCAGACAGAAGTTCGAGGTGATCTTCCTGAACTAGTTAGTCCATTCCCTGCACAACAGTCCAGGTCACCATCCACAAAACGACCGCAAAGGTCGGTTGACTGGGGAGTCAATGCACACATGCTCCAAAACCTCCATTCTCCCCCATGCACATATGCACAGGTACATCACGATCTCTTTGATTTGGAGAATCTTTTTATTACCGTTTAAGTATTCAAATGCCTAGCCAAAATGGGCTTTGACCAAGGCCTATAAACCTAATGCCATAATAGTAATAATAACAAGTCTGATATGAGAGATTCTTATTAAAAAGGCAGAGAAGTACACATCACATATAAATAATCCCTGAAAAATAATTTCAGAGACAGGTCTGATCTTGAATTTCTGTGCTGAAAGCCTAACCTGAAGTCTATGAGGTCACTAAAAGGCTTGGAGACTTCAAAGCTGAATTTAGGCTACTGTATTTTTCCATGACTGATGCTTTCCAGTCATGTTCCTTTCTGGTCACGGCTTCTCCGTTTCAATGCAACAGAACTTTAAACCTAACACAGTTGAAAATGAGTGACCTGAAGGTCAGTCTTAGTCTTCATATAATTATCTCTTGCAGAAGCCACAGAGCTTGTGGTCATCTGGCCACTTGTTTACCTGTCCCTTCTTCCCAGTGAAAGGATGCTTATGTAAATATTCCTGTTTTTTTTAAATTTCAATTTGCAAATCTCTTCTTTCCTGCAAAGTATAAACAACTTCTTCCAAGACACAAGATTAATCTGATTCCTTTGAACAATCTTGGCTTTACCTGGGTGCATAAATGAGACATCTAACTGCTACAGCCATGTACATCAGCATGCCAGACAAAAAGCAGTGCTAAAAACCAGGCTGCAACTCCTGCATATCTTTCATGCTTGTTTTTTCAGCCTTGAGGATTTCTTGCTTAGTCAACTTTAAATCTATCTATTGTATATACAGTACTATTTTAAAACAGCACTCAAGTGTACAAGATAAACATATGCCCCCACTGAGTTACTAAACATGAGATAATGAATTTGCATCCCTGCGATTATTACTACTACCTGGTAGCTTCCTTCAATGTACAGAGCAGTACAAAACCAGAGAGCTGTGCCAAGTGAGAGGCCCTGCGCAGAGAAAGGCCAGCGCTCTGGAGGCACGAACAGAGCTGTGCAAGGAGGAAAGGCAGCAGTCACTGAAAACATGGCCTGCCACACACTGAATGTGTACAACGACCACCAGGAGAGAGTTTCTTCTTAGGAATGGGAAGGCTCTTCCACTTGGGATACGTGGGAAGAAGCCCCACAGCTACAGGGAAAGAAGGCAGCTCTAAATTTGCATTTGCTGCAGAAGTAAAATGTAAGCAGTGTGGAAGGGAAGAGGCATAGCAGCTTTGCCAAAGGTGTTAGGAAAGATTTGGAGCTCCTTGTGGCAGAGGAACCCAGGTCTGCACAGAAGAACAGTGAAAACATCCCAGGAACACGAGGCAGGCGTGTTCAGAGCAGCCAGCAACAAAACCACCACCAGGATTTCAAATGGCCAATTCAGTCGGAGCCATTCTAGTAACACGTTCCATTCTACTGAAGAACAGAGAAAGCAGGATTCGTGCTCGGTGTCTCTGCCATCCCTCCGTGTTCACCCATCTCTGCTCCCCTCCGGCACCCTCCAACAGCCCAGCCTTGCTCCACAGCCTGCCGTGCTGGCCAGGCGCCTGGGCTAGGGCTGCCATGCCCGCTGGCTGCAGCAGTGGGGCTCACCACCCGCCAGAGTCAGCAAGGGCAGAGCCTGGCTGCCTCTTCCCCCTCAGCGTCAGCACTAACTCATGCCTCTCACCTCCCCTCTCTGCTGAGTTTAGCAACACCACCAAAAAAATAAAAAAGTTGGAATTTAAAAGTCTTTGAGACTTCTACTTGCTGGTGGATTTGGTGGGAATTAGCCAAGACACTCAGTGCTATGGGGGGCAGGGAATGGGGACAGACGAGCAGACAGACACACACCACCACCACACACACCTCACTCGCCTGGAATCCAGACTAAAAACACCCAGGCTCTGGAGAAGAAATACTCATGAAAACATTTCATAATGCTTTACCAAGGAGTGATATCAGTACCATTATCTCCATTTTATGGCTGCAGCACTGACTGGCCACGGCATGCCTTAAGTCACCCATCAGATAGCTTTTCCTGCTGGCTCTGCCACTACGTCTCCTGATTGCAAGTCAAGTGCCCTGCCAGTGGAGTCATCCCAAACCGCAGGCTGCGTGAGAGGAAAGCTCTGCAGGAGTTAATACATGACTACATAAATGCTGGCTAGTCTCTTTGCAGACAGGTATGAAAGGGAAGAAATTTAAAGGTGCAATAGAAACTAAGAAATGCAATTCTCCTTTCAAAAGGCAATACCTGCCTCTACCAGGCTCAGGGCGCTAGGTGTTATAGATGTATTTCATCAAAAGGCAACGTATGGCAAGACTGGCTACAACCAGCATACACCACATAGTTGGTTGGCTTAAAAGAAGAAACAAGACAGAACCAAAACAGAAACCCAAAGAAGCCTGAGCAAGGGAGAAGGTGGGATCTGAACGCAAGCTTTCTGATCGGGCACCTTCTTAAACTCCTTGGGGACCCACTTCAAGAAACCCATAATGTTTGCACTACGCTTCAACTCTAGCCATGCTTAGCAGTATTCAGCCAAACCTTACTACGGTTACATTTTTATAATTTTCCATTGTTCCCTTTGCATGTGAAAAGATGAAGTAATCAAAAATTGGTCAAGAATAATTTAAATTATTCCTTTATTAAAACCATGCAACTTCCCTTGTCTTATCCCTTAGGTTTCAAATTTTGCGTATCAGAATTACTTCTTACCCAGGGAAGAATGTTCCTATCATTACATGTTGAATCTAAAAAGATTAGAAAATAGGGCAGGAATTATCAGATTTACTTTTTAATACAAGAAATGGTATGAAAGAGCAGCGTGAATTGCCATTTTATTTCTCTAATTGAATATCCTCCTTTGTATTTCCTGCTTCCTTATTGTTTTCAGGTAAAGATCAAGGATACAATTTCTCCCCTGCTCCACCATAAAACAGAAGGCAAGTAATGAGCCCAGCAAGACTCGACCTCTGCCATCAGTGTCCTACCTGCTGTCAGGCTGTTCAACATCAGCGGGGTAGAAATGCCTCAGACTAGATACCACAAGCTCTCCCACACTGCTGCTATTACTAGTTTTAAGATTGATGGTCCACACAGGTAATTACATTTGTAGTGACAAACACTGCCAGAGATCAAAGTTTTTGCAGTGTTTGTTTTGAGCTGCTGCATAGCTACCACCACAAGTCACTGCATATTAATGCAATGTCAAAAAAAGTACCATGTGGTGATGCCAGGACACAGCACCGCCCTCTTTTTGTGACTTCCTTCATCAAGGTACCAAATTCTCCTTCCTGGTACACCTCTGAACTACATTCAAATAAATCAAGTGAAAGGATGCTCTCAGAAAGGAAAGCTTTCAAGAACGCAGTGGTTTGATGCATGGGAATGGCTCCCCAGATAAGTGCTCCTTTTACCCTGCTGCAAGCGTGACCATACCGTCCACCCTGATGAGGCAGGTAGGCTGGCTGAGAGCCACATGTAGCCTCTTCGAGGGTCAAATACTGTTTAGATAAGGCACTGGCCTGACTAAGAGCCATAAGAAAGCCCTCTACAGGCCCTGTTCCAGTGGGCCAGTTCACAGACAAACAATCACCAATCTGCAACTCCTCATCCCCCACACCATCTTCCCCAAAACAAAAAAATGGAAAGACCAAAAAAACACAGAACAAAAAAAGAGATGCTTTAATATGACAAATCTTTTCTATACCAAATTGCTTGGGGGTTGCAGCACAATACAGGCACCGATGAACTCATGTGAGTGCAATTTCAGTTTCAGCAACACTGATACCGTACCAGCTTTGCACAACCACATAGTTTAACCAGATAGTTTGCTTTGCTCTTTGCAACATTTTGAAGTCCTGAAGGACCATTTAAAAAGAAATGCCTTCACAGAGCTTAAATGCATTATGCCATAAGCCTTAAAAGACCAACTCTAACTCAATTAAGGACCACTTATCCTGCTTCCAGTTGCTCTCCTGAAGAAGCAATCACCAATGCTTTACAGGTTGCCTTTAGCACTGGCCTGATCAAACAACAGGCTTTGTGCTGGCACAGTGGTTTCACTCCTTGACCACGGATAAACAGTTTCCTACTGCTTGGAGGCTCCAGCCCTGACATGACAAACAGCCTTAAGAGCATGCACAGGTCAACAAGCAGGCTCAGGGCTCAAGTTTGTAACAGCAAAAAAAGCTATTACAGGCCTAGGGGAGCCATTGGGTGCAAATGCTGGGATTCGTCCCCTGCCACTAGTAGTCCAGTGCTCTTTCATCTGCTGCTCTCCACTTTCAATCCCAATGCAGTCATTTCAGTGAACAAAAGCTCTTCCCACTCTTTCAGCTCATTTTTATACACTTAATGGGTGCAGACCTGGGAGCAAACTGGAAACTGCCAGTCCCAGTCTGACCATGGAGAAACATAAATCTGCCATTCTGCCTGAGCTGTCTTGTTCAGGTGCTCCTGACAAGATCTTATTAAGCAGCTGGAGTGAAACCAGTAACTAAGAGTCATGATTTAAAACTGATGAAATACCTGTTATCGTGAAAAAATATATATGGCTTGTTGTCATGTGTGGTTTATACAAAACAGACTTTCTCTAGAAAACGGGGAGTACAGCTCAGTCTGAATCTTGCCTGCCTTATACATGCTCCAGGGGGGCAGAGCCACACACATCCCTTTGCAAGAACAAAACACATCTTTCTAGTACTAGATACACTGAGCTAGTGTTTACACACTGATCTGCTAATAAGCAGACCCAGGAATTCCAGAACATGAGATTTATATTTATTACTATTCTACATTACCACAGAATGTGCCAAGTTTGGGCACTTTAAATTACGAAGGCTGCTATTGCACGTTCCTTTATCAGTCTTTCACACAACTGTGTTACTGAAGCCTCCCGATAAGAATGTCTAAAATGTCTGCTATGTTTTAAAACAGCAAACTCTTCCTTTTCAGCCCTGACCCAACCATTTCAATCAACAAAGCTCTTTCTACTCTTTCAGAACACTGTCTGCTCACTTAATGGTTATGATCATACTGACTATCTTGGAAACTGCTACTCCCCAAAATAATACGGCACAGCTATTTATTCATGGTAGTGGCTTGACGCGATATTTTAAGGACTACCATTTCACAATATGGAATGAAACATGGACATGCATCTTTTGACAAGAGATCTATCACACTTCAGGCATCATACGCAGAACATTAACGCACCTTTTAAATGAAGAAAATCACGAAACTGTGCAACTAAAACAAACAACTTGCCAAAACCAGCATACGTTTTTGCACTTGCTTTTACATTCCCAGGCTCACTAAGATCAATGTATATATAGATAGGCATGTGTGTATGTGTGTATACATATGCATTCATTTCCAAGCGCGGCTCTCAGGAAGGTGCCAGTCAGAGGAAGAACAGTCAGGAGTGTAAAAAGCCACTTCTACTATAATGAGCAAAAATAGTTTTATTTGTTGTCATTTTGGGGTTGTCAGGCTTTTTTTGATTGTTTCTTCTAAAACCTGTGTTCCGTAAGCTCAGTCAATGTCTTTGAAACAGTATTTGATAGCAAACTTAACTATATTGCAATAACTACAGCTGGAATTGAGCGTTAAAACACCAAATTATGAAAGTCACCTCTCTCTGCACTCATTTCATTCTGCAAGAATTCCACTTGGGAAGGAAAAAGGGAGAGGGAAACGCACAGCTAATTAGCGAGGTTTCACAATCTAATTCAACCTGCCAACCCATTTCTCTGCCAGTCCTGTACACGTAAATAAGCTAAAAAGCGGAAAGTCCAAGCTCTTCACACTTTCATTCCTCAGGCTCACCATTTCTGATTCTCTGCCTGGGTCCTTCTGTCACATTCCATCCCATTCCCCACCCTTCCCAGCCTGGGAGTTCCAGACACCACCTTCAGAACCAGGGAACTCATTCACATGCAGCAAAACAAACAGGACACTAGCAGCACGTGTTTTTTGAGAGCAAGGAGGCTACAGGCAGTTAGTCATTCAAGACCTTCGCTAACACTCAGCCCTTCCACTGCAGTCTCAGCAAGCCACGCAAAGCTCAGTGGTTCCTGATAGCACATACATTAAACCTGCAGTAAATACCTGTGCTGCACAGCCACACAGCACAGACTCGCAGCCTTGTGTGGAGTTGGCTCAAGCGTTTCGAGGCCATGCTGCAGGGCAAGGCTGTACAGACACACTTGTTTGACTCTCACCAGTGTCAGGCAGCACCCTGCTTAGTCTAATTAGCATAATCAGAGAAGATGTAAGGGGAGAAGCAGGGCTAATTAGCCTGAGCAAAGCACCTTGTCAGCTTGGGAATCTCTGCACAGGGCTCGGATGCACAAATAGATGTACCCATCGTGACTGAGCCTTTCTCACTCCCTGCAGTCAGCAGGTATTTCATTATGCCCAAGAACTACTTACTGCTGAAGCAACGTGTCTTGTCATCTGAGAGCAGAGCGAGGTGGTTCCTCAGTTCTTAATGCTGCTTTTTTGAAGTGAAGAACTGCAGGAGTCTTACAGACTGATGTATGATGCTTTCTCCCATTGCATGTGCTTAGCCAGATCACAGTTTTCCTTTGCACAATCTTTTTTGAGAGAGGAGGATCCTATTATGTTTGTCCTGTATTTGTTTTTTTCTGTTTCCTTGCATAGCACTCTAGGTAGCTGAAGAGAAGGAGAGGAAGAACATGGTGCTAACAATAGCTTCACTACTTCACTGTACCTTCCCCATCTCAAAATACTCTCCAGATGGAAAGAGTTTATTTGTAAGTAGGCAAGCAGAAGGCTGGCTGAAGAAAAGTGATAATTGCATTAGAATAATAGTAACAAGAAACCCCAGAGCTAATGAAGACTGCCTGCTTCATTTGAGAAGAGACTTCACCCTATAATGAAGACACATAAAGCTCACTCATCCTTTCTATGAATGTCATCAGGAGCAGTAGGACTGCTCACCAAGCAAAACCCCTTCAGCTGAACTGGTTTAACTGGTCAATGATAACAAGAAGGAAGTGCTTGTATTTGTAGCTCCTTGATTGCTCTGCAGGCTATCTCTCAGGTTGAATATAGATAGTTAGAAAAACATAGTAAAAGTAAAAAAGAAACCTGGTAATTTTCACTGTGGATCTAATGGATGGATCTTAACTCAGAAGGGAGTTAACGAGGACCTTACCGCCTCAAAGAGCAGCACTATGGGATGCAGACTGAATGACAAGAGGACATTGTCTTGCCTTTTTTCCCCAATAAAAAGCTGATTCCTTAACCAAGTAGCTTACAGTGCATGGTTTTGCAAGTAAACAAACAAAACCCCCTCCTTTCAAAAAATGTAAAATCAACCCAAAACACTGTGAACATGAAAAGCATTAGTTCCTCCAGTGCTCTTCCTGTTCCTCCACCCTAAATGTCAAACTCACTTTGACTTCATCAGAGGTTCACCTTACCTGAGGTTTCTTTTTGTGAACTCTTTGCATTGGAAATGCTAAACCAAGCTCTTGAGAAAAGAATATTTTATTTGCCAGCGATACAAACTCCTGGCAGCTCAAGGCTTAAAGCACAGTTTTCCCTCTGCCTCCATGGTGGACACCTCTCTGTTGCAAGGTATCTCCATGGTTTTGGTCACAAATGTCCACATTAGCGAAGCCAAACTACACTTTGCTCAGCTTCTTTCAACTGGCACAGCTTTCATAATGCTTTAGCAGGATTCACTGCAGTCCCAACACTGGAAGTGAGACAAAGGGAATGTATACATCACCACCCCAATTCTGACTGAAGGTCGCCTGGCACCGAAACCCATGAATAACCTTCCTCTCCTCATCTAATGCAACCCTCACTCCCCAAGCAAATTTGCTCCTATTACTAGTGCAATAACTTGGTAATAACTTGCACTTGTGCAATACACTTGATTTGCCATAGTGGGGAGGGTTTTTCTATTATTTAAAGAGCTGCCAGGAAAATCCATTAGAAATAAAAGACTACAGCATATCAGGTTTCCTTAGCCTGTCTCTAGTTCTGACATCTCAACAGGGAAAGAAGCTAAGAGCAACCCTGGCAACTCGCTTCTTTATCTTCTTCCTCTTGACCTTTGTGCCATCAGGTGTCTCTGAAACACTCATCAGTGTCTGCAGCTGGAAACACCAATGCCCGTTAACAACCAGAAACAGAAAACTCACTGACAAGCAACACTGATAGCATCAATACTGCCAGTTTGTCTAAGACTATCTAACGTTCCTTCCCAGCATAAGCATCCAGGGTCAATATGCCTGGCAAGCTGCAAACAAACCTGCAATAAATATGAATGAACAAGTTGTTCAGAATAGTATTCTGCTACGAACAATTTGTTCAGAATAGTATTCTGCTACAAACGGCTCGTGATCCCTTTTAACTAACCTACCAGTAGCAGCAGCCTTTCCTTTTGAATGCACACTCCAAGCAGAAAATGGAAAAAACCCTCCCCTCTAGGAGAGCTTAATTTATATTCTCTTCCTGCTGCTGCTGCCACAAACATGATCAGCTTTGAGAGAAGCATCAGCAGGCTACTAGATACTGTTAGGGTCACCATGGGCAAAACAAACCAGCTCATCAGTGATGCTCACTAACACAGTAGCATAATAAAGCAGCACTGAAAAAGAGGAGAGGCAGAAGAAATATTCCCACAGGCATGGGACACTGGTGTTTTGGTCAGCTTCATCCCAGACACAACTTGCAAATACTAGAGCAGCTTTCACGTTATCAATCTGCGAAGGCTGGGTTTGGTTCCCAATGCTGTTTCTTGGCTTCACTGGAAGTCTCTTGGACCAAGGAGTGCTGCAAGCAAGGACCTGAAGTCTATTCTGCTGACACCACCAAGTTACAAATCAGAGCAACCATAAGCTGCACTGTTGAACAATATGAGACTCTTTTTCTCTCATGGACCACACTGCAGCCACCCTGGTATTGTAATCATTAACAAGCGCATTCACCTGCCTTCCTTGCTGCATTTACTCGCTCCAATGCACTAGTACTGCCTGCACTTCTCTAACGCCAAATCATGAAACAAAGCTGACAGCGAAAAGCTGGGGCAGCAGTTAAAGTGACTGCCAAAGAGAAATCTGTTTGTTCAGGCAAAAGCTGTTCTCAGTCCAAACATGGGAGTCATAATCTTACAGCCATTTGCTTGGAAGACAATGAAGGGAAGGCAGAACAGACTGAGAAACTACAGCTTGCTGCAGTTAGAGAAGAGAACAATCTTTGTGCCCAGATTTCTTTGCTCTGCAGGGTAAGTTTTACAAAGCTGACAACCGGTAGCAACATGTAGTGGCCCCAGGCGTCATGCCTGCCTATCAAAGAGTTGGATTTTAGCCCTGGAGAAATTACAACTTCTCAGTTCTCTGGAAGCTGTATCAGCCGAGAAGAAAGCAGAGAGTAATGAATGACCTAACTAAAAATTATTTTAATACATGGATTGCATACTGTAAGCCATAAACAGGGGTGCGGAGAGAACTGAGGGAAGATGGGCAGGAGGAAGACATCTTGTATTTGACAAGAACAGCACGACCACAAATTACAAAAGGCAACAAAGTGGGGCTGCTACGACAGCAAAGTCACCTCCTGGAGTGGTAGGGGCTGGAACACCAAATGGAAAGTACGGATCCACCAGATAAACCCTGGAGACAAGGGAGGAGGAAGCTCAACAGTCCAGGCTGGAAGAGACAGCAGGAAAAAGACAGGTTTGGAAGTCATGAGTCAAGGAGCCATCCAGCAAGAATATGGAGACGAGAGAGGTGAATCCAAGGAAGCTGCATGGCCGTGAACAAAAAAAGTGTTTGGTCCTGCAGTGCTCCCTGAGTGCTGGTGGCTTATGGCCCAGTCGCTGCACATCCCTTTGCAGGACTCAAAGCCACCCTGGCCACATCCCTAGTGGGTGACAGGGGCCAGCAGACACAGCCCAGCCCTCCTGCGCTGCCTATAGGTGCCCATACACTGACCGTACGGGGATCCCCACGTAGCTTGGATGCTGCATGCCACCAAGGCAGGTTTGCCACCCATGCACAGCGGCTTCGGGGCTGGGAGAGGGGATGAGCCAACCTGACATGCAGAAACATCTGCCACCGCCTCTGCACAGACACAGCAGGCTCTGCTGTATTTCTGCAACATCCATTTTAATCCAATGTTCATCAGTTAAAATAAACTGCCGGACCGATGGCCCAGAGTCACGGTCAGAGGCTTCTTTTTGAAGCCCTGCAAGAGACCTGAACTGTTTCAGCTTCCTCTCTCAAATGTCAGCCTTGAGCCGTTCTTGTCTGGCCAGCGGAAGCATGTGATGTGAAAGAAAAGCCAGGAAACAAGACTTTCTGAATAAACATTTATTTGGTGAGAAATACTTCTGATTTTTGGCAGAGAAATGTCAGAAACCTGAAGCCCTATGTATAGCATGCCTACAGAGTGCAATTTCTATTTAAAGGGAAGCTGCAGCTGTCTGTAGCTCCTAATGAAGAATAATGCCTGGGAACAAATTACTGCCATTTCTGAGAGACATTTCTCAAATGACAACAATTCTTCCCTTTTTCCCTCTCCCTATAAATACCAAGTGGCATATACTGGGCAGTTGTTGGGAAGAACGGACACACAGAGAGCTCTCTCTCTTTTGTCAGCAGCCTGGTAATTTCCATAGAAAACCATGAAGTGGTTTAGCATACGGATACCAAAGCGATTCAAAAGGGAAGAGGTTCAGAAACATGAGGGCTGCATGTGTCAAAACTTCCCATTGCTCTTCCAAGGTGTGCACAGCTCACCACTGGGCATCACTTCCAACCATGCCACAAACTCAGTGTTGAGGCTCAAGGCATGGGAGATGGCCGCTCACAGAAAACCACGAAAAAAGGCTTGCTAATGTTCAATTTTCGGCACTCGTGCACGCCTCCTGTCCGAGGGGCTGCTGCAGCAGCAGTGGGGGCAGGCAGGGGAGGTGATGCTCTGGGGAGAGGGTGCGCCGGGCTGGGCCAGCCTGGCCGGGCAGCTCAGGAAGCAGCACTGACATCAGCTCCCAGCCCTGCCGCAGGTCCAGGTGCCAGGAAAAACAGCCGGTGGCCAGAGGAGGAGTATGAATGAGATAGGACCAGGGTGAAGGGAGCAAGAAGGGCCAAGGAGTGGAGAAAGCAGGCAGCAGCTTGAAAACGGGATGGGTCCTGAGCTAAGCCTTGTGCGGCCACAGCCCACAAGACTGTCTCCCGGGCTCAGCCCTTAGGGTGGCAGGTTCCCACCGAGGCAGGCATGGGCAGCCTGCTGGAGCAAGGAGCAGGGTTGTTTACTATCCTGCCATCTGCAGTTTGCCCCAAATAAGTTATAGATATGAGATCAACTGAAGACGTTTCAGTTATTGACACATACTGGATTTAGAGATCTATTTTCCATTTCCCACAAACCGTGCCAGAGGTTTTCGTGTAAATGAAAAAAAAAAAAAAAAAAAAAAAAAAAGAAAGAAAGAAGTGAAGAAATGCCTGCGAGTGAGGAACACGAAGAGCTTATTCATTGCTCCTGTCAGAATGTGTTTGTGCTTGTGTGGCTAGCACTCCAAAAAAGCTGTGGCATATGTTTTCAGGATGGAAAAAAAAAAACACCTCAGGATACCTAAATCCTATCAGAAAATTACAAAACTGTATGCTGGGATTCACAAGGTACCCTCCTGCTAGAGCAAAGGAGCCTCGCCTCACTTTGTTTTTACCCCTCACTAACTGAAATAAATGTTCCTCCTTAACAAATCCTCCTGACATCCCTTTTTCTCTCTGTGAAAGAGGAATATGGACTTGATTTGTACAACCTCTGCTATTCCAGAAATGCGCTTCATCCAAATGAGAGCAGGAGAAAGGAAGAGAGAAATTTGTACTGTTTAGTAAACAGGCAGTTTCTAGGTGGATACGAGACACTGCTCCTCATTTACTGCCCCCCTCCCTCCTCAAGAGCCCCCCCTTTTGCTGAAATTTGCTTGGGTGGCAGGAGGAGGCAGCGGAAGGGATGAGAACAGCTCCTGCTCACAAGGGTTGATCATTTCTGCACATCTTAAGGTGACAACAACTCATGGAAGGGAGAGCAGTATTTTTCAGTAAAATCACTGTATACTGGCATTTCCTTCAGCAGAAACACCATCCCTCCTCATCCGGTATTCTTGTCTCCCCGACAGGATAAAGGAAAGAGGAGAAGGGAGAGGAGGAGCCTTGCCGACCACCTCCTCCTTGCAGCACTGTCCTCCAAGCAGGAGCCAGGTGACAAGACAGAGTCTCAAGGAACTTTCAAAGCGCTCTCCATCACCTATGAACCACTCCCTGAAAGAAACTGGTCCTGGATGCCAGGGTGAGAGCCGTTCTCAAAAGCACTTTCTTTCCATCATTGGTAAGAAGACTGCTGCTTTTTCTGTGCAAACCTGGGCCTCACGGGTGTGATTCAGGGTTTGGTGCCGCAATAGCAGACCACCAGGCTGTGCTTTAAGTGGGCTCATTTAAAACCCTTTTTGGACAGGGCAGAATGTAATAATCACACCGACAGCATCTTCGACAGATACTCCATCCCCTGTAATGGCTGACGATTGCCTCCTCCTCTCGTGCAGTTTATCTGGCTGATCTGGCACACCACATACCTTAAGAGGACCCAGGAACGCTCCTCTCTGTATGAGGTGGTGCTGCTGTTGCAATAAGTGGAGGTGATTGCAACATCTCAAACAAACATCTCCTGTTATCCCAAAAGCTTTGCATGCTAGGACAGTTTTTTATTAATATCATTATTATTTAAGGCTGCCCTCCCCTGCACTAGGATGTCAGCGTGCAAAGTAAGCCCGTGTGGTTTCCAGGAAGTCTTTCCAAGTGTGGGAATAAGCTGATATGGCCACATCTGCTTGGATATATAGACAGTGCGAAGCTCCAGGTCTCAGAGGCCCCTTATTCATCTCAATGAGTTACTAACTTGGCAGCATAGTGGTACTAGTAACTAACAAGTCCAAATGTCAGCTTTAACAATTCCACTGCAGATCAAAGCATGCAGGAAAGGGGAGAGATGATAAAGATTTTTCAGTCTTCTCTAACATTTATTTTGCAAGTAGCTCTTGGGAAAGCTGCACTGCTTAGACTCTGTCTCAATCTGCTTCCCAAAGCCTGAACCCAAAGGGAAAAGCAGAGCCAAGGAGGGCATCCAGCTTTCAGGGAGCTAGAAGGTGTATGCCCAGCAGTCAGAAGAAATACTTACATTTACTAAATTCATGGAAAGTGCAAAAACTAATTTGCTCAAACTGGAAGAATCTGCAGCTGTTTTATCACTACTAATGTCTTGAAGGGCCATTGCATACTTTGGACATAAGGATTTAAATACTAACTCACCTAATTTTGAAATTCCCAAGGTTCCTTCTTCATTCAAAAACAACGATTATTCTCAAACCAGGAAGGCAGAGAATTCTTGTTTTCCTCTGTTTGTAAGGATGTTTACATTTGATCTGCACATTTGCCCACTTCGACCCAGAAAAGCAGTGGGCTTCATGTAAAAAACAATGAACATAAAAATATTTATGCCTTTTCTTTAGCCGTCCCTCATGGGAACAGTTTCTTTTGTTAAATGCCACATGTGGATGAGGATCTTAGTTGTGTGCCTGTGTTTCCCTCTGAAACGTGTGCTACTCTAACTTCCATGAACCCAAACCTCTGAGAGGAGCACTTGTATTGAAAATACTCAAATTAATATAATAAACTGATCAAAGCAATTTGAGTTTGGAATACCAGGCATAACCACATTTGCATTCCCCTAATTTGAAAGTGGCCCAATAATTTCAAACATTATACAAGCAGGTATAAAACTCCTGAATCTGACCTGTAGATTGCTTAACTGATATCCATAATATTTTCCACTCTTATCAGGCTACACAATCACAAGGCATTCAAATGCAGTCTTAAGATATTTAACCAAAAAGCAATAATAATCTTTTAAATAACCATAGCAGTCCAAGGAAAAGAAACCCAGCGCCTTTAGACAACACCACTCTGCCCTTGAAGACATTAAAAGAAAGAAAAAAAAAGAGATGGAGAGAAATCCAAGTCTGGCTTTGCAGCCCAATCCAAACACACCTGCCTTTGTTTTCAGAACAAAAAGATGCCCAGTACATCACAGGTAGGGGAGCAGACACTACAGTGCAGATACCACCCCCCAAAAGACACAATTGCAAGTACTTGTTATCACTGCTAGGAACTCACAACATTCACTACGTTCTTCTTCGGGGAATACTGGATTATCCTTTAGCATGAAGATTTTTCAGAAGCTGCTGGATTGCTCACAGGTCCTCACTGGCTTTCTTCTTTCAAATAAAGTAAGATGGAGCTGTCAAAGAAAAGCAAAACAAAGTAAGAAAGGAAAGCAAGGAATAAAAAAAGTAAAACCCATAAAGCTGCTTAGCAAATGAACAATTGATTCCTCAATCTCCTTGAAGCAAATGCAATTTTAATGAGCTCCCACAATGGAGATTCCAGTACAGAATGCATGTACATCAAACACTGATCTAGGATAGGAAGAGTCATTTGCTCCGTACTTCATATTACCAACAATTAAAACCCAGTTCAGAGTTGCTGAGGCAGATACATAATTAAAATAGTTCTTGGATACTTCTGTTGCCATAACAAGAGGACGGACGAAAAAACTACTCAGGGTTGTTTTGAAAAGTGTCTGCAAACAAAGACCACGGTGTGCAGAGATCCACACAGAAAGATTTTTGTTCTCAATGAATTCCTCTAAGGGGACACAAACACCTATTTCTGTAGTTATCTATAATATTGCAACAGAGTAGTACTGAAACCAAAAATAACACACACACACACTTGCTGATCCTCAGTAGGAAGTATTTTTCACACCTGAGATTTTTAATATCGTGCAGATTCTTTCATACTTATGTTTTGACTGGAATTTCTTTGTGGACCAACTCTTAACTTTTTTTACCTACTGTACAAGGTATCAGACTATCTATTCTCAGCCTTGGGCCTGAGAAAACTGCTCTGCTTCATTTTTATGTGAACCCTACAAAGAATACTAAAATAGTGTATTTATTTCCACAGGGCCCAAATTGAACATTTTTTTCCATCAGTCAGGTTCCCATGGTCTACCTGTACTTCCTAAAGTCTTAGTTTCACTTTGTGCCACAAACCTTTCCTATCTCCTTGACATAAGGCTCCCCAAATATTTCACATGTAATTTCAGGATGTGTGCCCATGGATCCCATCCTGTCAGTGCTATGGTGGAAACCACGTCCCTGAACCGAAAACACACACAGGACAGAAGTCTACACCTGAGACAGTACAAACTCCCTTAATTTCAGTGGAGGAAACTAGGCAATCTAGAAAATGATTAATTTGACCTGTCTTAAGCATCTGCTTTAGGACAGAATGAATCACTCTCTAGAAAGGTCTGCTGCTCTCCCTCCATAAAGTGAGTCTAGACACTGAGCTCAGATTAGATGGCTACAGATGAATGCAGATGAATCTCACCCTACGTGATGGCAGGAAACAAGTCAGACAGATGGACAGGAGCAGTTCATGGGTGAAGAGCAGAGGGAAGGCAATGCAATGACAACTATTCAAAAAAGTTTACAGCCCTGAGACTGTCTGTTTTAGTCAAACATACAAAGCAACGACGACGTTGCTGACGTACTCGCAGAGGCGTAGCCCTTGGAGAGGCTGGTAGTGCTGTTCTTCCAAAACCTTCCAAAACCTGAACCAGTATTTGCCCAGGTGATCCAGCTTTGGGGTAAGATTACTGGATTTACTGGCTGAGGCTTAGCTCTCACAGAGCAGTGAGTGAAGCAGAGTCCAGATGGTTGGACTCTCCAAGGCACGCTGGCAATGATGATAGTGACCACTAGTCTCAGTTATGTGTCTTTGTCCCCTCCCTGATGGACTGTAGCAATGCAATACCCATTACAAAAGTCTTCACGGCTTAAGAAACTCGCAGTTGGAAGTACAACAGCTGTGTGACAGAGGCACTGCAACCCCAAGATCCCTGAGATGCCCAGGTCCTGGCTACACTTCCAGGACTCTGGTCAACAGCTTCTCTCCTCTACTAAAATGGGACTCTGGTGCTTATCAGACAGACGCACACCATCAGGCATGATCTCACAAGCTTTGTAACTTCAGAAAGCAGACCAAAAAGAGAAAGAAAACCCAAACCTACTTTTAAGTCAGCCCTCAAAATTTTGCTTAACACAAACCAATTTTTCAATCTGCTTATTTCTTCTTTAAACTACATGAATCTCAGGACTGGAAAATAAAAATCCACAACCAAGCTCAAAATACTGAAAATATTTTGTTTCTAAGTGTTAACATTTTGTTTCTAAGTGTTAAAATGAAACACGTCACCATTTTCAAAATTATTTGGTTTTTTCCCCAATAATTTGGCAATCCAAAAATCTAAAAATTCAGTTTTTTTCATCTTCATCTCTTGCCATTCAACATTCAGGGGAACCTGAAAACGGAATCCAAAGGAGTACAAGAAAATATTTAACATTTCTGCCATAATTAGATTGCTTCCAATTACTTTTAGTAAGACCAGGGAAGTTTACTCCATGCACACCTCAACTCCCATGTCAGATTTTGTAGCTCCTGCTTGCACAGGCTCCTCTGAGCCTCCCTGGGGAGTCAGCTGCATGTAACACTGAGCTGAAATCCACCACACTCCGTCCTTCCACGAACTTCAACAGGCAAGATTAGGATTTTGATTCTGTTCAAGTTAAACAAGGCTCAAATTGCCTGTACTGGAGCTCCAACCACCGAAACAGGAGCAAGTGTTGCATGCTAACTCTGCCGTTACCTTGCTGTCAGTCTGGAATTTGTCTTGCAGACCCCTGCCGTCACGTGGACACAGGAACAAGTCACAAGCAGCATTTGTGCGACACAGTGCAGTGGTGCTCTGTGGCAGACACCCATCTCCATGCAGTCTTATTTCATAGGAGAGATGACATGAAGCAAGACAGCCTACCTCTCCGGGAAAAAAAGGGAGAGAGACTTTGTATTTACCATAGGGTGCCTTTGCACTGCACACACAGCCGCTTATTATGGAGCAGATGATTCGCTATAGTTTCACAAGCTAGTTTAATCTGCTACAACTTGCACATTTGACCTTACCCGTAGGCGCTTCTTTTTGCAAGGGGCAAGGCACGTCTGCCTGCAAATGTTCCCAGATGTTTTTATGCTTAAGGTTTAAAGACAGCAGAGTACAACCTTCCGGACGCACAGGGAGATATTGAAGCACAATCCTCGCCTAAAAGGCAGAGCACTCATTCCCTAATTGAGACAATCTTTTTGCTATGCAGATGTGACCAGCTGCTCTTCTTGGAACATACAAAAGAGTCACAACTTGGAGAGACCAAGGAGGAAGGCTGGTTTGCAGTACAACTAGGTTTTAACCAGGCTTTGCAACTGAAGTTTCAACATGATCAATGAATCCTTATCACACACTTTAAGGCTATGGTGAAGCAATATCATGCTTACTGATCACATCTCAGCTATACATGGGAAGTGTTACGCAAGGAAGCTGTTGTTCATGGTCCTACAACATTACGGTTATTCAAACATCACAGCATAGCCCTGCCTTTGAGTGCTAAAAAGGACATTGAGTTGAGAGATTAGAAGTGTAATCGAGAGATGAACAGACCTCAAATCAAAGAACATGGAAGTACTTCTTGGGAGTATTTAAGATAGTAAAATTGGACCCCAGGGCAATCAACATGTAAGAACCACAGTACAAGCGAGCAACTGCAAATTGGCAAAACTGAAAACCAGAAGTCAGCTCTGTGCAATACCCTGTATTTATTCCAAGAAAAGGTCATGCTCTCCATCTTGCTTTGAAGAGCAGGCAGTGAGAGATTACTGTTTTTCTAGTCCTTTCCTGCAGGTTTTTAATTGCCATTCCTTGCTCTCTTGCATCATGTCATTTGGTTTTCCTAATTCACAAATCAGCATAAGCTAATAAAAATGTTTAAGAGATGGCAACGTTGCTCCCAAATTGTTTCGTTGTTTGCTATTATCCCACAACTAATCCTTCAACTCAAATAAAACCATAATTCATTTCCTCCTTTATTCTCCCCTCTGCCTGAAACAGTTTTAGACAGGTTCAGTCCTGCCCCACCACAAATGGGAAAGGCGAGGTTGCATCTTCCTGGAGCATGTGCGATTTCAATTACCTAATGTGCATATCATCTATCATGTCAGGAAAAAACTTCTAAATGATTTTCAACAGGTTTTGCTGATTTTACACATAGAGAAAAGATTCTAATGGAAACAAATAAACAAAACAAAAAAAACCCCACCAAACCACCCTAACCCATAAACCAACCAAAAATTAACTATCTTTCAGATTTCAAGTTAATAAAAGCTTCTCGACACCAGCCATGCCAAGCTTTACCCATCTGAAAATCTCATAACAATTTGAAAATCTCATCACATCTAGTGTACAAAGGCTGCTCCTGATGGGGTCAAGTCATCTTTGCATCAATTGGCAATTGTTCTGCTAGTGTAAAAAAGACTTACATCACAATTTCAAACACACTTTAAGGCTATGGTGAAGCAATATCACCTTAGCACAAAATGGGATTTGTTTGCATAAAGCAGGCAGGTATCACTCTGATTTTTGTTTAGCATCCATTCCTCATCTCAAGCTTGATTCTCCACAGCTTTGTCACATACACAAGCACTTCCCATGGCTTTGCATGTGGTCCATAGTGAAGTGTCCAACTTTCCAAGGCATTACACCTGCTCTGTGCAGCATGAATAACTATATCTGGCTTTAAGGGAATAGTAAATCAAGTTGTCAGTACTTGGCATACCCTGCAGGACCTAAACCAGAAAACCATGCAGACCATGGGGGTCAGACAAGGAAGCAATCCATCCTGCCCCACAATCTGCAGCAGGGGGAATAATTCATGTATGTGACCTTCCCCAGCACTGTGAACACATCCATGGGCTGTGCCCCAGCCCAGCACATCTTTCCTGTGTGAATGGCACTGCCAGTGTGAGTACTTACTCACTGGGAGAATGAAGTGTTGCTGGATGGGAGCACCTGTCTGCAACCAGCAGGCAGACAGCACCAGCACATGAGGCTGAAGGGGTAAGGCTGCAGCTCACAGCCTCCAGTGCAGGAGCCACTGCTGAAGATGACTGATGGTTCTGCACAACTAATGTTAACTGTTAGTCATCTAAAAACCGGTGTCCCAAGATTTAATCTAAAAAACCATCATCCATCATTATTTCATCCACAGCAGGTATTTTTCGTGACTTAAGGTTCAGGAAAACTGCTTGTCATTTTAGCAACCTATGCAAGCACACTGGGAATGGGATTTTCCAGCCGTACTCACTGGATATCCATCTTCCAAACCTATTATCTGGAAACCACGGAAGCAACTTTGTTCCCAGAGTGGTCCCCACTGCTCTTGTTACCCTATCCCTAACCCAAACACCTTCAAACGAGCAATCAATCTGAAAACAGATGAAGGTTCAACACCATGGGGGCAGTTGTACATATGAAAATATGGATGCCAGCTTGAACTCACACTCTGTTTACATGATGCTTAATAACAATACAAATTTGACCAGCACATCTGAGACATCCCCTTTATACAAATAACATCAATCACAACCATACCCTTTATGTACTTACTGGTAATTGTTATATAATATTAAATATTATGTAGTGATAACTGTTATTACCAGTAATACCCAGTTTCTCCAACAAGACTTGAGGTTAAACTGTGCTTAGCCCTGTGCTTAGTTCCTAAGTTCTATGAGATTTCCCCCCTAACGAGAGCGTAGCATAAGACATTAAGAGAGCAAGTAAAGAGGTGGGCAGGGGTTGCCACACACGATGCCACCAGGTGAAAAGAAAACTAACAGAATCATGTCTAGACTGTTTTGTCTTAAGAAGCAACAGTACAGAACTGGAAGAATAAACCTCACAAATACCTCCTATCAGTTGTCAATGATGTATTTTTCAATAAAAATCCATCACCCCATTAACAACCCTGTTATATATATATCCCTATTATATATTATCCTTATAACATAAGCACCCCCTATTTGCCACTTTCTCATGGCTGTCCAACCAGGAATGGGGGGGGGGGGGGGGGGGGCAGGATTTCAACTCGGATTTACATTTTTCTTAGCGTGCCAACTTTCTTCATTCTCGCACAGGGGTTTTAAGTACAAACAACTCTATTGTCTGCGTGTTTGTAACGAAGTCATTCCTACAGGTCTTCTGTGCAGAAAAGATTGGAAAAAGAATGCGAACGGTCCATAATAATTCAGGCTCAGAGCCAGTTATGTTGAACAGATATAAGCAATAAAAATAACCACTCTGGATGTTTCTGTTACATGACATAAGTATTTCTCTTTTTCTTTTGTGGAAGCTATTATGCAAAAAATGCAGCTCAGCCCTGAGTTGAGACAATGAGCCTCCTGCGTATTTGAAGAACTGCAGCACTCTTGTAACTTGTTGCAGACGAGGACGAGCTCAAGGGCTAGGCCCTCCTTACACGTACGGCCACAGCTCTCCCGCAAACAAACCGTGTTAAGGGGGAATCCAAATGCCCTGAGTCCCAAAGCACAGCAGCACCAAAACCACGGGCTGAGGTTCTGTTTATTTGCAGTATTTTAACAAGCCAAAGAGAAAACCACCTGAAAAAGACAGTTCAGTGGGTTGCAGCACTAACAAACACCAGCAAAAAGGCTTGATCTTTGGTGGCAGCAGCAATCCCAGCAGGTGCCCACCATACCAGTTCCCTGGTGCCAGTAAGAATTGAGCTGGGGCCTCACTGGGCTCAGCCACAGCTTCCCACAGCTATTCATCTGCCTACTTACACAAAGCTCTCAGGGAGCAGCTTCCCTGTAGCCTCTACCCGTGCAGCAGGGTCGGTTGAAGAGGACCCGAGTAACAGGAGCCGCCAGGCTGGGGACACACACATGGGTGCAGGCACAAACAATGCCACCACGTGAGCCTCGCTTCCTTAGGAAGCCAGCCCAGAACCCACCCTTAACCTTCTCCCCGCTTCCAGCGTGGCCACATCTTCTGTGCTGCTGATGCAACATGAAACAGTGCTGGAAAACAAAGGCACTATTGAATAACTTTTTTGCAGGATTAAGATGACGATGCTAGCTTACAACTGAGATTTCAACGATTTCAACACTGAGTGCTAAGTAACAGGAACATGGCTTGGCAGTAAATCCAGAGATTACCTGTTGAAACATTAATGGCAAACACCTTTTGATGTGGGGTGCTTTATGTGGTGCAAAAGCCAGCACTGTAATTATGCATTTCCTTTCTATGAATCTAGTATTTAAAAGTAAAGTATTACTTGGGGGGGTGCGCACGCGTATGTGCGTGTATGTGCATGTGCGTGCATGCGTGTGTGTGTGTGTTACAGGAAATACTCTACAGCTGAGCCTGAGATTTACCAGCATAGCTGCACGTAGTAAATCTGCAACAGGGGACCTCAGCCGTTTCATTCATCATGCACCAAGCAGAGGGCTAAAACAATTGCCACACTTAAGACAAATGCCAGCATGAGTCATACCAGCCGGAGTGCAAACATGTTTGCTGTTGGGTGACTCAGAATATCACATCCTGAATTCACAAACCATCCTATAAATAATAATTTCCGAAATTGTTGCATTTCTTTAATACAACGCAATTTTAAGTGTGGTGCCAAATCTATAAAGGCTTGCCTGACTACAAAGAAAATGTTTTTCCCCTCTTCCCTTTTGTTCCTGATCACATGTACCTAGCTGTGAGTAGTAGGCTGTCTATGGTGACTGAAGTAGTAAGTGCATCGATTCATACCTAATAAAACACAAATATGGCTCAAAACAGGTGACAAATGAGAGATACCCCCTCAAAAAAAAAAGAAAAAAGGGAGAGAACTAAACACAAGCCATAGGTACTTTCACTTAGTGCATATGCTTTCTACATCAGGACTTTCTCTAATTCTGACATGCTTTAGCATGTTCAGCATTCAGAGAAAAGGAACGTCATGCTGGCACGGGACACAGACCAGCTGGAGAAAAGGGGTGAGAAATGCTGGAGAAGCGGTGAGCAAGGCTGTGGCAGCATGCTGCACTCAGGCAAGGGGGGACTGGGGCTGCCACACTTGCTAGTGTATGTACACACAGGAAAAGCACAGCCCCTGCTTCACCGAGCACTCAGCCTCAATACAGCATACAGCCATCATTCCTTCCCAAAAATAAGAATGTACTCGGTAACAAAACTAATGCACTGTAATAATTGGTAATGATTATCTATGACTGCCTTTAATTCAGGAACGCATCTGAATCAGAAGTCCCACAAGTGCCTTTTGAAACAGGACTGAACTCAGGGATATGACCAAATTTATTCAGGAGAGCGCTGATAAAGTGTGATGTCTCTGCAAGCACAGGAAAAAAAATTGTGATTTTGTGTAAGGTTGTGGGGAGGGTGGTTTTAACTCGATTTTCAGTTAGGAATGTATTCTTATCTTACACGAAACGGAATTCATACACATACAAATCTCCTTACATCAAATCAAGACAGTCTTGCTTTCTCCTAATTGTTTTGTGAAATAACCACTCAGAAGTTCATTTCTGTTACCTTTTTCAGGCAAAATAAAAGGCCTTTTAGAGAAATTTTATTGCTAAAACAATGAAATTCTCCTGGGAACGACTTCGTTATGGAAATGAAGTGACAGCTTCTTTTATCTAGCCAAGCAGCAAGTCTGCATTTATAAAAGGCATTCTGTGCACGAAGTACAGTGAGTGGGAGGACGTGAAAATGCTATTTTTAATCCAGATTTCAGCGTTCCTTCCATACAGATCTCCTGGAATAATAACAGCAACAACAATAATGATAATTAATAATGCCAAAAAAGGAGTACTGTCTTAAAGGTGAGTGGCATGTGAGAAAGGAAATTGTAGTTAAGGACTTGGAAGATTTAGGGACAAATACAAGGTTCTTTCAAATAAACTGGCATTGCGCCATGAATTTCACAGGATTGGAAATGTGCCCCCTAAATTTTATATTGTAATTTTTTAAAAAAGACAATAAATTATCATTATGTGCAACATATGCTGCATCTCTACCATTTGTTTTCATGCAGCAACTGTCATTTTCAGAAACACCACTAAATAAGAAGTTAACTGTGGAGCTGATGCTGTCACTGCGTTTGGGTAAGTGACCATGCCAGCTTTTAGACTTGGGGAAGAAAGCAAACCTTGAGAAAATCCAGGGCCAGGCAATGTTTTCAAATGCAGTGAGAACAAGGGTAGGATGCAGACTTTGGCCTAAAGCTTAAAAAAAGACACTGGAAAGATCCTTTTCTGCTTTGCTGACCTTTGCTCCTGTCCCTCAGGACACCGTTACAGAGTTGAATTAACGCATACAGCAAGTGTGGGACAAATTTTGCCTCTCTACCAGGAATACACCAGTTTCGGTGATCCTGGCATGTAATTATCCAAGGGCAGAAGTTAACCCTGATTATCAGAAGATTGTTATTCAGTTGTGTTATCATCTACCAGTGGTAATTAGGACAAGCCTTTGCATTTCACACCTAATAAAAATTAACAAGAATGAGCAGGCTGTAACAAAATGCATGTGAGGCACACACATGCCGAGGTGCAACGTGAGACCTGCTGGTGCGATCGCACTTGGAGTAACCCCACCACTGGGAAGCCCCTATTTCATGCGAAATTAAGAGTAAGCTGGAGAAATCACACATACTGTCTCTCCCTCTCTTACACTCAGAGGCTCTAACACAGAAACACGCTGGAGTCTGGCACTGACTCATGTTTCAAACTCTGGAGCAACCCCCAACACGCGCGCCTGCACACAGAGCCCCTACACACACCCCGCTCCTGCACATCCCCTGTCTTGTGCTGCTGCTACAAGGCACCAACCTTGTCCAAGTGATTTCCCTCCATGGTTTTAGTCCACTGCAGAACCTTCATCAGCAACAGCATGAAACGTGCAGGAACCAGCACCCTTGGCATGCTACCCCCCCACCACACACCCCCCCCCCAGTGCAAAATCAGCCACCTAACTACTCTTCCAAAAGCCATTATTTAAGGACCATTCAGGGCATGCCTGGAGGCACTTCCACTCTCTCACCCTCCTACAAGACAAATCTTCATGCCATTAACCTTTATTTGCCTTTTATACAGTAAAATTCAAGTCTATTAAAATACAGAATTCCAATTTGATATTTTGATCACCTCCATCTGCTTCATGGGAAACGTATGGTGCTAAGAGAGAAAAAAAAATACATAGGACTGGAATAAGTTAGCCCTGTTTTCCTTTTTTGTCCATTGCTTGCTGCCAAACACGCTTGCTGCTGGTCAATTGCCTAGCTTGCTGCCAGTGAATGCTCAGCTGGGCATGTCACCAATGTTTAACCCTCAATAAAATTAAATCCCAATAATACTTTGCACTCATTTAGAGTTTTACATATTACAAACATTGTAAAAAAAAAAAAAAAAAGAACTGCATACTTCGTAACACCCCTGCAAGGTAAGTTGATATTATTATTCATACCTTATGCAAAGGGGAATTTCATTGGAGAAGGGATAACTGACCTGCTCAAAGCTATGCAACACAGGTCCTCCTGTTTCCTGGTTCACACCTCATTCCAACAGACCAGTTTCAGCCTTTCCTGAAATTCAGAGAGTGAAGAGCCCTGCCTTCATTTCTGCCTCTTTCGGCTGCATGGGTGGCATGAGAGTGGTCCCTGGTTTCATCGGCTTGCAGTGGGACCAGAATCAACTGGACCCACAGCACTCCCGTTTCCACCTCCCTGCATCAAGCAAGAATTAGCAGCAGAAAAGAATTTGGTCTGTGGGAACATTATGAGCCCTTTTCGCAAAAGGCAACCAAGTTTTAGCCTCTGCAGACGCCTTCTAGTACTGCAGGAGGGATAGTAGAGGACTCAGCAGTGTACATGTACCGCACGCTGCTCCTCATACTCCCCCTCCCTTTCCCCTCAACTACAAAAAAGGGTAAGGCTGAATAAACAAAGGTTTTATCCAGAATAAACAGCAGCAGGGCAGGAGCAGTGACCACTGCCTGCTCTGGTGGGCTGCAGCCATCCCTGCCAACCATCACGTGGCAGAAAAGGCCACACTGAGATTGCCTGCAGCTGGCACTGCTGCTGGCATGTTGGATGGACCTGAATTTTTTAACCACCACTTTGAGGTGAAAACCCTCATGTCACAGGCTGGACAACAGACTAATGTACTCAGAGATCCTGTTACACCACCAGCTGTTCATCCTGCACTGCTGCCAATAGCCACAGCGTAGGTGGGACCCAACCACGCTTATTACGTCAGAAATCACAGGTTTTCTACCTGTAAAAGACTATGTGCAGTGACACGATTAAAGCAGAAACCTTACCTGCTAGCACTGTGGATGTAATTAGCCTAGTTAAAAAATCAGGCTTTTACTGGCAAAGCTCATCCCAGTTCACAGGCCAAGTAAGCCCTACCTTCGATCAAAGCAGTTAGATTGGAAAAGCACTTGAACGTCTTGATCAGCTCCATGAGCTAAGACAAGGCTTAAGTAGAGAAGGTTATTCCACCTAACCTCTCACTTTTAACCATGTTTGTTTGGGTCAGGGCCAACTTACTATAACCATATGCTCAGCTCTAGCTGCAGGTTTTGATTGCCCTGAAGTGCTAGCCCAAGCCAAAGCCTCTTTAGCCACCCCAACCAGGAGTGCCGTCACCCCGCAGATCAGCAGATGAGCTCCACGGTTTAAGTGGATTAGCTGTGCTGAACAACCCTGCTACATCCAGTCCTCGTGTCGGCAGCACTTGAGCTTCAATCAGCAATGATCTTACATGCAGCTCTGGGAGGTTTTGCTGCAGAGGACAGAGCTGGGCTAACAACAAACCTGAGCTGTCCCCAGGCCCTGGGAGAAACACAGGCTTGCAGTTTGGGCTCGGTGGGCACCCCAAGGGGCTCAGTGAGACAGAAGTGTCCACGATGACTGCCCCTTCCCACACCCTCTCTGGCACCAGGGTTTGGGGTTGGCTTCCCACTACAGTGTGCAACTAGGATGAAAAATATCAGCCTGACACACCACACACCACGTTGTCATGACTTCTGATGCAAACCCCTCAGCATCAGCACATAGCAGAGCGGTGCTTAAACTGACACAGTAACAGGGTACCCTCTTGATCCCACCACCTACCCTTGCCACCTAGCTCAGCCTGGGAGGAACAGCCTCTGCCGTGTCTCAGCAGCTACAAAACTTGGTTCCAGCAAACTTTGCTCCGAAAGCAATGAATTGCAATTTCCCAGGTACACCATATCCTTCTCTCAGTCACTCCTCCCAAAGACAGCAGGCAGAAGTGCCACATAACATAACATAATCAGTGTGAAGTTGTAACAGTGTGGGAGAATGTGGCAATTCATGGAAAATGTCATCGACCAAAAGGCAATTAGCAGCGAGTCTAAATGCAGAAGCAGAAGGGAGTGGTTTCCTAACAAAACAAGCCTTGTTAAAAAAATAAAAGAAAAAAAAAACACCCTAAAACTTGCTTTCCTCAAAAAAGCAGCACTCTCAGGAGACTGAAAGCATGTGAAAAAAATACCTCTGTGAAGCTTTCTGTAAAGATTATTCTTTACAGACAGATTTGGCAGCCCTTTCTGCTCTGTCTTCTAATGCTATTGAGTATAACTATGCTAAGTCAATAAGCAAAGCCACTCAAAGGGTTGGGTTTTTTTTGAGGTTTTCTAGGCCAAGAGAGGAAGCAGTGCGATAGGAAAGTTTTCAGAAGTGGGAGTTGTGCCTGCCTTGCTTCTAATTGTAGTGAAACTGTCAACCTCTGTGTTGTGTTTCAAGACTTTACACTTCAAAATCATTCCCTCTGTGCTTTGAATTGCTATACTTTCAAGCTAACTACTTCTAAAAGTGCTGTTTAAAAAACGACATCTTCAACCACATTTAACGTTGAAAATAAAACTAAATTTGCAAAGTCTTATTGGGTCCCTGCAAGAGTACAGATTTTTTTTTATCATACTTGACAGCCAATCTCTTGGAAATTATTTGTGCAGAAATTTAGTTTAAATTACTTCATATCAAGACATTTAAGAGAAATGTGGTTTTCATTGTAAGCTAAAAATAATTATGTTCTTTTTACCTTAGACAACAACCCCCCCAATATTCAAGCAGCAAACAACACTGAAACCAATTAGTAGTCTTACAACCTACAATCCTACCTATATGCAGGCATATATTAATTGTATTTCAGAATGAGCTCCAGACTCACGTGGCTAAGCAAACTGAACTAGGCTGACTTGCTTTCACAAAGCAGCAGGTCCACGTACTATGGTGACAATTACAGGCACTCACTGCCCTTGGAAAACTTGGGGAATCACCTCATCAATGCCAGAATGACAGATAATGGGCTAAATTCTCTTCAGTGCCCAGATCCGATCAAGGAAGTGAGACAGATACTTGCCAAACTGCAGTGAGCTGAGGGAGCCCAGTGCTTTCCAAGTGTCCCTGCATACATCTGAATTGCAGGTTAATTAGGATGCCATGCTCTTTTCACGCTGTCATGAAACAAAGAATATTGACATTGCTTTGGCTTTAATGGTTTTCAAATATGAAAGAGCATTTCGGGAGAGCAAAGACAGTTAGGTTCAGTAAGACTCGGGTATATTTACACTTTGTTGCTCAACGTGGTAAAACCAATTCAGGGTAAATGTTTACTGCTAAATATTTGTGGAGATGGAGAACAGGCATGTATGCAGCTCAGAGCATGCAAGCTCAGTCAGCTCAGCCAGGAGCTATCTTGTAGCTAGAGTGACAGTGCCCAGCACAGGGAAGGCCCAAGACTGACTCCAGTTCCAGAGTAATATGTTCACCAAACAGAAAATTATACCGTACCTTGTGGGGCTGAACAACTTTGAAGTATTATCTCGAGGTCTGCCAAAGTTTGAGGTGTTCCAGATGCCATGTTTCAATTTAAGCTAATCTATTTTTCATATCCCTCTGCCGGACTCTCATCTCTCTGGTTTAAAGGAGAATAGCACAGTGCTTAACCCTGGGAAAAAAACCTCCCACCACTGCTCAGGAATGACTCCCCCTCATAGCATTTGGAGATTGCATTAATCACTTTGCAAGGAAGTCCCAGCCCACTCTTAGCTCACCACCGCACCATGGGCACCTGGCTGGGCCAAGCTGAGGTGCTACAAAGAAGCTCTGCACTTGGGAAGTTGGGATATGTGGCCTTCCCTCCACACTCCTCTCAACACCATTTCTCCATGCACGGCTATGATTCCTCCCCAGCTCTTTCCAGTCCAACAAAACAAAACAAACAAACAAACAAACAAAAAAAAGCCTTAACCAGACAGGAGCAATGCTGGCCAAGTGCCTTCTGCTCCAAACACCAGCACCAGCTTGGGCAAGACGTGAGGAAATGCAACCATGTCACATGGGAAACAGCTGAGCTATGGCAAACAACAGCCAGCAACTAACCAAAAAGTGCCCAACCCAGCAGCTGTCTTTTCCAAGAGGAAAGGCTGCCCTCTGCTACCCCTGCCGCCTCCAGCAGAGCTGGAACACCTTCTCAAATATCCTTTGTCCACCACAGCAGTCCAGCAAACATTACCTCCTAATCACTCCCACCATACACAAATCCCTTCCTGGCTTGGTGCAAGGTGAGTACAAAGTTTTTGCTAATCTTGCATTTATTTTAATTTTTTCCCCTCCCTTCCCATGTCATGTGAATTATCCCCGTTTCCCAGCTTCAAAGAGTTAATGTAAGAAAGAACCACCCTAGCATGTGCTTCATGCAAGGGTAAGTGGACTGGCCAGCTACCAAAGCAGATTGTTAAAAGACTGCACCAAGCTCCTGATTTTTTTCCTTCAGCTGCAATAAACGTTAAGAATTTTGTGTGCACATAAATGTAAACCTAGACCACATCTGCTGATAAAGTGAAGTCTTTGTGCTTGCACAACTGCCGTTAACTGTACACAAAATACTTAAATTTCATGAATTCTACATTCAAAAGCTGACCTGCAGTCTGCCCAAGGCAACCCACGTGAATGGCACACTCAGCAGAATTGCACATTAAAGACAGAGGGGAAACAGACTCTGCTCTAATACAAAATCAGACTGCTAGGAAAGTGAATCATTTGTGCAACTGCTAAACGCTCAGAGTATTTTGGGCACACTACCACACCAGATTAAAACACGTCTATTCGAGTTCTCATCTGAAAGGCAGTGCTAGGTAACAGGTTTGTGTTATTTGCCCCTTTCATCACAGGCTCAAGCGAAACCGGTGCCTTCAGGACTGTCATACTCCACTATTAAACTTTTCTTTTTAATTAATCGAGGCTACTCTGCTATTTGCAGATTTTTACATTCCTGCAACTGCATTAATAGCTTGGAGGAGAGTGTATGTCTGTATGCACATCATTTCTTCCCAAAATCTCTTGGGAAACTTAAGCTGTAGGTCTTGGCCATCAGCACTCATACTTCTTCTCTGAAGATAACTGAATTCTGATACAGTCTTCTAATTTTAACTTATTTCTTGGGGAGATACTCCCTCTTTACATGCATACATGTCAGACACCGATTGTGTTCTAGCAGAGTTCCCTTGGTTAATTATTACCAAATCGTTTGAAGGTTTCTCCATCACAGATCAGGTATAAGCAGCCAAGACCTACCTAATCTCTAGACTGTTTCATTTTGAATGGCACAAATGACCTTGGGCCAGCTTATTTCCATGTTGGTTCATGCTCTGCTTTGCTGTGACCTTCCCCTGAAGAAGACAATTCAGGACCCTCTTGTCCCAAACACACTCATCTCCTGTTTCACATTTTTTCCTATTTCAAGTCTACCATAACTGACCTATAGGCATGAAATCCACCCCGCGATGTGACAGCAACCCTTTCTACAGCCTGAATGTAATCATTATTATTTACACAACCATTATTAACATTATTAACAACAGCAAAATATTTTAATTTACACTGCTAGCAAATTCAATTTTCACGTCTATAATCAACAGAATTACGCATACAAACAGACATTTACTCTTAGATGCTGGGCTTGGAGACACAAACAGAGGAAGTGAATTTCATAGTTGGCCCAATGGCATCTGTACCTAATACTGGAAACTCAAGTTAAGCAGAAGTCTGTGGTAATTTTCAGTTATCCAGTACATTCCTAGTTCATGACTAGTTAATTTAAAAAAAAAAAAAGACAGAGAGAGAGAAGGAAAAAAGCTTATGTTAAAACTCATACCCACATTTCAAACACCTAACTGTATTGCAAGGTGCACAGTAGATCATGCTCAGAGTATTTAATGCCTAAGTATCAATCAAGAATTTTGGGTGTTTCTGCTCAGGGATGCTTAATTTTGTGATCCATGTGGAAGGCCACCCCTAACAGAAAAAAACCCCAACAACAAACCTCTCTGCAACAAAAATGAAAAAATTTAAGTTGGAATCCAAAGATCTTTGGATCGAGAAGTGCAGTGGTATTGCACAGGCATTGCACAGACCCCATCTACTGGCTTTTCAGAAGACTGAGAATTGTAACAGTGGCAAGGCGAGTTTACCTGGCATTGTTACCGAGCAATGCTTGTGAGTTTCGTGCTTGATGAAAGATGCAAGAGACAACCACCTACCCCAGGTAAGGCACAAAGCAAACCAGAACTGATAAAACTGTTCAGAGCCTGCAATGATACAAACACAGGTCATCGGCTAAAAAAAAAAGTCACCCAAATCATTACAGCATCTTGCATGTTCCAACAGAAACATAACAGAGGAGTTGGAGGAGAAAATATTCCAGCTGACAAAGGCCTTGGTTGTGCTGCATGCCCGCTGTGGGGCCTGCCTTGCTGTCCTTAGACACAGGGGTAACGTCCAGCAGAACAGATATAGGTAGCAGATATGTACCCACTGCAGAGACTTTGGTCAGCGCTGCCACTGTGCCACCACTGCAGCATGTGGCGAGCAGAGCCACTGTAACTTTTAATTCAAGAAGGCTGCACACCACTTCATTAGAAGGATTCCCAACAGACTTCAGTCACCAAGTCAAAAAGGCAACTTGAGTGACACTGTGGCAATCAGGATGTTTGACCACGGCAAATCAAAGAATCTGCTCAGCTCTTCTGAAAGCTACCCAAAGCCAGTGCCATCTCCCACTCTCCTAATAGTCTGCAGTGCTTGAATAGCAGATGGCAAAAAGTACTGAGATTAAATGCAGTGCTAACAGCAGCTGGGAACACTATTTTTGGCCCTGCAGTGCCTAATTGTCACACTTTTTTTCCCAACAGTCAATCTGTAGTCTTATGAGATAAGATACATTGAAATCTGTCAATACACTCTTTATCTTAATGTGAAACTTTCATGGGCAGGTAGGCTGTTACTGACAGTCGGACTGAAATACATTGTGGTCCACGACTGTTGTGGTTTAACCCCAGGCGGTAACTAAGTACCACGGAGCTGCTCGCTCACAAACCCCTCACCCAGAAGGATGGGGATGAAAATCGGAAAGGAATGTAAAACTCAAGGGCTGAGGTAAGAACAATTTAATAATTGAAATAAAATAAAACAAAGCCAATAATAATAGTAGCAGTTACAATGAAAAGGAAGGAGAAGGGGACCTGGCAACAACTAAAAACATTGGTGTGCTATCAACATTATTCTCACACCAAAGCCAAAATACAGCACTGCACCAGCTACTAAGAAAATTAACTCCATCCCAGCCAAAACCAGGACAATGATGCGGATTCGGGTGAGTCTCAATGTCTTTTCACTTGTGACCTGCCCTGGATTCCAAATTAGTTTCTTTAGGAAGCACTTGGTTCTTAATATGCCAGTGCTTTGTCACACAGATGCATAATAGATATGTTTTCTAGCAAAAGCTGAAATCACAGAAATTTTATTTGCATATAGGGTCAGAGCTGTTTTGAAAACAGACTTTTCAGTTATCTATGATGTTTGGAGGAACTCACTGTTGCAGAAAGAAAATACTATTTTTCCTTCATTTGCTACTGTCCCCATCAGGACCAAAGTCTGCTCTTGCATCCAGTGCAACTTCAGCCGAGTGTCCTGGAGTGAGAGTGATGCAACACATTAAATGTCCAATTTTCAAATAATAGTTCTAATTTATTTTTAAAATACTGTCTTTACTCAAAGCATTTAAAATCAACCATTTGATAAGAGACCACTTATCGGTGTTGACCCCTTGTTTCCGTTTTCTGTGCTGAAGTTGTGAAGGTATACCATTTTAAGCTGTACACCAGCCAAGGAGAGCACAGTGATGGGAAACTGGTATTTGTGTTTTGTCAGTACCAGCAAAGGTGTGTCTGCACAAAGCTGCGATAACTGTCAGCACCTCAAAGCAATGTAGATCTTTGCTTGTTTGTGCACCAGGCAGTCTTAAGAGCTGCAGATCTCTTGCTTCTAAGCACTAGTATCTCTAACTTCAGCTATATAAGCTCCTCAAATTAAAACAGCATATTCATCAATTTCTAGGAATACCACAGTCTGGATGACATATTACTCCCGTGTTCAGTTTCTTCTGGACACAAAGGCGTCCTAGAGGTCTTAAAACTGAGCCCTTCTTCAGCTCCAACTGGAGCGGGACCAAGTGTCCAGCACTGGCACCAGACCCACGGCAGTGCCAGAGCATTTCAGAAATGAATCCAAGAGCTGGGGAGGTGTTTTTAGGAACCCTTTGCAGAAGGCACTTCTGCCAACAAGGTTCGGCGCAGTTTCTGCTGGTGACTTGAGAAGGCATATTGAATGTCAACTGGTATGTTTATCTTCTTTAAACACTGAACTTCCTTTCAAACAACGTCTAATAGGTCAGGTTACTGGTTTAATACAAATGGAAACTGATCAAAAGACCTAAGATTATTTGGCTGGCTTAACTTGAAACCTTTTCCTGCTTTAGTTTCCACGCAAAATATATCAAAAGAGTATTCCTATCAATGGAAAGCCTATAAACTAAGTATTTAAGGCAATGGGGAAAACTGGGTTGTGGAGAAAAAAACCCAGCCCCCACCCAGACCAACTTAAGGACCACCTCCACAGATTTTCACAAGAGCTACTCTGGAAAATAAAACTCGGGAACCATGCTATGTAAGGACATTTGAAAATGTTATTCCTTATCCACAAAAGGCAGTTTCTTCACAGTTGCCATCACGGTTCATTTGGCTAGGGACAAAAGTGGCTGGCAAACTAGCGTAAAAAAAGTAAATACTGGCATTTTAAGTGCTGTCTCTAAGCAAAGATAAACAGCAGTGGTCAAACGACAACCGGCCAACTCTCTCTCCATGCATATTTGAAGGGACAATGGCTGGGAACCACCTGGATGACGGCTGTCAATCCATTTAAATGTAGAAATGCTTTCATAATTTCACGGCAGAACAAGTATTTCTTTTTGTCTGCACACTTTTTAGTAAACATGAACAGTAACTACAGAGCAGAACATAGATGCCCATTAACAACGCCAACAACAATTACTGCTATGTCTAAGAATCAACAAAAAACCCACATACCAGTGTATTCCAAAGGCATTCGCTCACAAAGCAAACTCACTCCACGCAAGCCCAAGCACAGAAACCTGATAGTATCTCATGATTTATGTTCTCTCAGCAGGTTGTACTGGGTCCTCCAGATTCCGGGCTTGCCTTTGAAAGCAATTAAGTTTCTAGCACTTCTGGGAGCAACAAAAGCTCTTACTACAAAAATCTGCGTGCTGCACTCTCGCCGAGTCTGCAGCCTGGCAGAATGAAACAACAGCACTGAGAGGTGTGAACTTCCCCCACTTAACTCATCTGGGAGTGTTAGTCCGCAAAGGGCCATCTCTAAACTTTGAAGCTATTTCCAAATTATATCTTTGTCCAGCGCCCAAACAGCCAGCTGCTGCTGTGACCTGGAGAACACTTGCAAAGCCCTCTCTCAGCCTGGAAAGAAAAATCCCTTTCTGCACCAGCCTGCACGCAGGAAACACTGCAAGTTCAGCTACTGTGAACCATTCTAATTACTCAGCAAGACAAAGTACCCTTACTTACATTACGGCATGTCCAGAAAACACGATGAAACCTGGATCCTGCTGTGCAGCACCTGCTCCATGGAGTTTGCAACTTGCAGAGTAAGCTGTACCTAAGGGAAGGCAAGGGCAAGACACGCATGTACAGAAGTGAGCAACAGGCATTTCACGCTAATCTGTGAACACTGCTTTTGAATTATTACAGCACATGAATGCTGCCTGATCAAAAGATAGGTCTGTGGTATGCCTCTGACTGAATAAAACAGATTAACAGCAAAGTCAAATTACTAAACACATGGCCCCAACAACAAAAACTATTCAGACTGCCTGGACAAGGCACAGCATCTTTACCTCCTCAAGAAAAGAAAAAGCCCAAGCCATTTCCCATCACTGTGCTTGCTCTAGCTGTGCTACAGACAGAGACAATCTCGTGAAGCCAGAGCAAGAGCAGCAAGATGGGTTGAGAAACAAGGCAGCTGGGTGCATGGACCGACAGGCTCTGCAGCAGCTGCCCAGACCGCCAGATCTCAGACCTGAGTAAACACAGAAGGGCAACTCCTTCCAGGCAGGGTGGTGAGCCGCCTCGTTCACCACACGTCCACTGGCCTAATAGCACACACAAGGGCAGTTACTAAGGGGTCGCTCTTACAGGGGGAGTTCACACATCATTTACTCTGTGGCAAAACTTGCCAAGACCAACGTTTTCTCATGTCAACTTCTTTCTGCGCCTTGAAACGCTGCATGTTTGGGTTTCAGAGTTGCTGAATCCTCGTAACTCTGAAATCAGCTGGAGCAATACCTATTCAGCACCCAGGGAAGTCGCCAACAGGTGCTGTGATAATTTTGTTTTTTACTTGTCAGTGTGCCCGTTTCCTCTGCTATACAGTAAGATGCTCAACTCCTTGAACACTGTGCAAGCAAGCAACACAGATAATTTCAAATGGTGTCATTTTCAAAATGATTTAAGCCTAGTTATGAGAGTTAACCCAGCTCTATTTCCTTGCTGACATCATCTGTGGTTTCACAGCCGTATTTTTTTGTATCTCTCACTCACCTGTTGCTATGCAAGGACTTACAAATATAGGGAAATGACTTATCAGGGAGACCTGGACCAAGAATGACTTTCTATCAATCAGATTTAGAAGACTTAAGTCATAAAAAACATTTCCCCTTTGTCTCCTTCAGTTAAAGATGCAGTCATTTTCAGCAACCAGAGGTAAGCACTTTCAGAGACAGAAATCTGCTTAAGAAAGCATGCTGGCAGAAGTGTAAAATGCTTTAATGTCCTTTAAGCCCTCTTTAAAATGCTTAACATCTTTTGATAGAAAGTACTGAGCAACTGCAAACTTGGTCACAAACAGTTCGTTACACATACATACACAGACATGGCAAGAATGTTAAGTCAAAAACTTAAAGACAAGGAAATACCAGAAATATGGCCAATTGTTCAACACCTCATCTTCTTTCTTAATTTTATGATCACATAGGGGTTTTTTCACAGGAAATGGTGCCATTCATGGTATAGTAGAGTTGGTGTTACTGAATAAGCAACACTCAGTAGTTTGCTTCATTCTCACTATTAAAAATGGTCCTAAACCCTATGCTTTAAAAACAGAACAAGCTATTTCCTTATGGGTTATTTTCTGGCTGTCACCCTATTACCTAACTGCCTGATATACTAAAATTAGCACATGCTCGCAACATCCCTGTAAGAAGGTTTTTTCCCCATTGCACAGACTGAACTGAGACTCAGAGACTGAGGTTGTGGACAAAGGTCCCTTCCAAACCCAGCTACGCCACTCGATGAGGTTTTCCTCCCACACACATGCTTGGCACCAGCTGCCCCTCTTCCTGTGATGACTGTCTCCCTTCAGAAGTGCTAGCAGTCTGGTGTAAAAGCGTTTTGTAATCCGTTATGGTGAAAATAAACCGGAGCGGCTACAAACTACTCTTCATGCTCTTTTATGCTAACCCAGTTTTGCCTCCAACAGCTGGGGAGAACTCGCTCCACCCCAGAGCAGACCTACAGAGGGTCATTTCCAAGGGGAGGTGCAGTGAGCATGTCGAAGCTTGTGCTGACACAGGCAGACCCAGACGAGGACATGTGCACATAAAACCAGACCAAAATCATTACCAGGGCTGAAACTTTCAAATGGAAACAAACAGACCTCTTCCACTGGAGGCACTAACATTACTGCGAGCAGGAGCAGAGGACCGGACCTCATGTGAACCAGAACCGCAGGGTTAAGACACGCAGTGTGCATTCGCAGATTCACGCTGACAGCACAAGAACAGTAAGACTAAGGGATATGAACAGGTAGGAGGAGATACACTCACATGAGGTACTACTGCCAGCAAGACACTTGCTGCACCCTCTTGGAGATTACTTCTCCACCACTGAGCTGCTTGTACAAACTGCATGAATGCTCCTCATCCACTTCAGTGCAAAGTTACACACTTGGAACAGACTTAGCAGCAGTTTAAGCTAAACTGTGTGGTTTCGCATCAGGGTTTTTGCACTGATGCAGAGGGACAGCACCTGCACAGTTCAATCTGCTGTTTCAGTAGGGCTGTGAGGCTGTATCAAGCGCTTGGACTATAACAAACAGAGGTGCAATGATCTTCTATCTTCACACCAGACGGGACAAGCAGCACCCAACTGCAGCCTCAGGAGTCACAAACTCCATCTCAATGTACAGAACAGAAATTTCCCTCTGACCTTTCCTTCTGTGGCTTCTACTGCTTCCCTCATCAGACTCTTCACCCCAGTTTCCTCCTGGGACCTCATCTTAATAACAATCCCATCACAATGGCTCCAAAATGCTGTCCCCACACTTAGTGATTTGAGCCAGAACTGCCCCCACATCTCCTTGTTCAGACAGTTCCATGTTCCCCAACATTTCTCCTGAGCACATGTCCCATAGCCTGTATTTTCTCTCCATCCTCTCCTGCTCCACCCTGTCTGGGCAACCAACAGCTTTGCTGAAAATGCAGGAGGGCATCTCCTCCCTCTGCCTTCCTACGCTAAGGTCCACAGCACTCCTAGGGAGACACATCGAGCGGTATCAAAGCAAGTCCTTCAGCTTTGACATACAGTATGCTCAGTGCAGCACCACCTAATGAGCTCCTGCTGTGTAGGTACAAAATGAGCCATTTCAGAGTTTATAAACTGACTGACGCTGGACAAATCTTCCTGCAAATGAGAAGGCAGATATCCAATACCAGGGCAACTCTACAGCCCAATTCCAAATATCCACACCCAATTTTGAAGGTGCTACACAGCTACTCAATGACACAGCTGGCCAATTTTTTTTTTAAAAAGGTACAAAAATGCAAGGGTTTGTATCTTGGTATAAAGACAACCTAAATCATTCACATTAAAATGTAAAAAGGAAGAACAATCAATAGGAAACTGCTGCCAAGCTGGAAAAAATGTCACTTTAAAAGATTATCTTGGGAAAATGCTAAAAGTTGTGCGAGGTTGATTGTTGGCAGTTCAACCAGCTTTTCTTAAATCACTTGCTATTCCCTACAGTTATAACTGAGACAGTCCCTTAAACAAATCTATGGTGTAGAATAAAAATAAAAGAAGATTATAGCCTCCAGTGATGTCTGGACATAGCTCAACAGGAGAAATACAGACTGTAATAAAGACTCTGCCTATTAACAGCACAATAGATTGTGAATGCAGAAGTCAAGACATCGTTATGTGCAGAGATTTTTTTGATTCAGATATGCAAGAGACAGGAAATCCAAGTGTCACAGTCACAGCCTATTTACAAAAATTAGAAGGAAGTGTTGATTGGTTTCTATAGACACAAACATTGATATTCACACTAGAATCAAACAATTGTTCTTATGACTGGAAGCAAGGTCAACTCTGATCATTGCAGTTCAGCAGACACTGAAAGCCAGCAAGAAAATCCTGTTGATACATAACCTTCACCATTTAAGAGTCAGATGATTCACCTACAACAAAGCAAATAAGATTACTTTAAAATAAACATTTAGTTCCTTCTTCACAAAAATATGTAGGTTTTCAGCAGATGACTCAAATGTGAAAGTTTGTGGTCTTTGCTCTGGCAGCTAGGCGGGCTGGATTCTGATCCACTATGCAAATTACTCAAGTGTTTTTCCTTTTCTAGGGTGCCAGTTGCACCCCTGAAATCTGCTGCAGAGGGGACCACCGCTGCTGCTGAGCCTCAGAAGAAAAGAGCAAATGAGGTATTATATGTTTTTTCCCCAAAGGTTACTACCACCCAGTTTTATGGCATGACAGAGAGGACTTGTAAAGTTGCTTTCTCCTTGTGTAATACTTCCAAAATAGAAGCGAAAGGTCTAATTTCTTAATTTTATTGAAAGAGAGGCAGGCAGATTCTCCCGTGGAACATTCCAAATCCATGCTTTGCAGAGCACCCTTTCAAGACCGATGCCAGATCTCTCAGATTATAAGAAAGGTGTACAAGCAGAGAAAAGAAGAAAAATGCAAAACAGGTCCTGTTTACATGGGATATTTCCCTTTGTGGGATGGCACCTTCCTATCAGCACAAACTTCACTTGTGGCCTTGGTGCTTACTACTTACTCTCCTCCCCACAACAAGAGGCAAAGCATACATTGGCAGGAACGATTTAAACCCCAGAAGATTCTTACAGAGCAGCAGGCAGGCAGCCTCCAAATGCATGGGCAGAGCAGACCTACAGATGGTCTGATCTCTCAGGCCCTCCACTAGAAACCAGGGAGCTGGGAACAAGTCTTCAAAGGGTCTTAAAGCACTGCTGAGACTTTCTGAAAGCTGAAAGATAAAAGTCAGGGATCTAAGCCCCATTGTACTGTATGACACAAACTTCATCTTGTTCAGGTGTCTTCAAACATCAACAAGCTCCACCTATTTCTAACAGTAAATATAGAAATACCTGACTTTTACCGTAACAGACTACATCTACACTGGGAGAGCATGAACCATTACCGCCGTATCTTTGTGACCATGCTGAGAGCTGTATTATAAAGAAAGCCTGTGCATTTTTTTTCCCCCATCTAGACACAGCTTTAAGTTGCTGACTACTGTATTAAGTTGGACTTCCTGGCTCTCATCTATCTGAATCAAACAAACAAGCTCTGCAAACATTCTTGTCTTGTCTTCTGCATTCACCCATTATATAGGTCTATTATACAAACCAAGCTAAACTTTTTCTTCCACTGGAAAGGTAAATATATATATGGAAAGCACCAAAATGCATGCAAGCACAGGTCAGCAGGCTTTCCTAGTAACCCTAAAGAGTTAGGCAAGATCAAAGAAGCAGCAAGGAAAATGGAAACCTTCCTCCAACTGGAGAGGAAATGAAACTAAGCCAAACCAAGAGTATTCTACCAAAGTCTCATGGTAAGGTCTCTGGCTGGAGAGCTCCATTCCTCCATCTGGTGAATGTCTCTTGACTACAGAAAAAATAAACGCAGTACAAGGGAATGTAGCTGCAACCTGATGCAAGTGCCATGCTGAGCAACAAGTTTACCCAAATCCTCTCACTCACAAGAAGAACTGCTGCCAGAAAGAGCAAACCAAGTCCAAAAATATGCTTATTTTCTGAAAAAGAGTAACTGTTCGGAACATGAGACAAGGCATAGATGTGTATGGCCTGACTTTTATTTCATGGCGCATACTGGAGTGAATTCTGATTCACATGAGGTTTTGATACTCTACCCACCAACACACACATCGCTTGGTGTCAGGCACTTACATCAATAGTTGAGGCAGGTAAGCAGTAACGACTCACCCTCCATGTCCTTAAAATTATCTTGATTTTCCTTTGAGTCTTCCAGAAAATCAGATATACAGATCTCTCGTCCTGACAATTCATCAGTCTCTAGACTATGCAGCAAGTCCCCATAATGTTTCAGTTTGGCTAGCAGAGCAGTGAAGAGGCGTGGAAAAAAAACCCCACTGACTAGTGAAGAAATTCAGGGCAAGAAAATAACCCAGAATTACCTGGACTGTGTCCAGGCCTCTTCACAGCTTTATGAAGAAGAATGTTAGGAAGCAGAGGATGTATGTTTTGATTTCAGAGACCCAGTTTCCTGAGTGCAGCATGAAAGAAATGCAGACTACCAAGGGGTGTGAGGAAGATTTCCATCACTGTAATTCAACAGATAATGCTTTGGTACAAACCCACGTGAGTTCTTCTAGGTTGAGAAGCTACAGCAACTTACGACAGATGAGAATGTCCCTCCCTGTATCTTATGAAACACAATTATTTAAGTTCAGATCATTACGGACTTGCCATAACAGATACCCTAAAACATTAGTAACTTTGGAACAGGAAATCTCAAGGGACAGCCTACGCAGCATGTCTGAGACAGGTGCAGGGCAGGAGAGCAAAGGGCTCCGAAGAAAAGGGAGTTTCCTGGAGCACGTGTGAGCATTTAGGAAAAGCATCCTTGAGTCTGAGATCACACTGGACGTGGTATGGGACAGGTCTGGGCTCTTCCCCTCTCCCACCTAACTTGGAGCAGGCTTGAACAAGGACAACAGGGTTGTCATTCATGCCATGCATAACTCCCTGGTCAGCAAAACCAGCCCAGGGTTCAGCCTCCACTTCCACGCTGCAAAACAGCTCTGAAAAGCTGTAAAGGAGAGAAATCTTGAACGAATACTTTAATCTTTTTATGCTTTTGTTGCACGTTTGGGGCTTTTTATGATATCCTAGAAAGCAGAAAGAGAAAGATACAGAAAAGTTAATGTAAAGGTTCACCTGAAGGTCTGAGTCTCCCAAAACCTGCTGTCTAAACTTGGAAGGCAAGGCCGTAGCTGACAAAGGCGGAGAAAATAAAAAGGAATTTGCGTAAGTGGAAGCTTCATGGACACATTGCTCCATTTTGTTTTGAAACAACAAAGCAATTCAATTAAGTGCAGAAGCAAAACGCAGGGGGTGTGCTCTAAGTTAAGAAGATTGGACTTTAGGAGTTGATACACAGCCTGAAGTCTGCTCCACAGCCCTGGGGCAAATTTCACTCTTTGAAGCACTACTTTAGAGGCAGAAACTGTTCGGTGACCTGTCACTGCCTCTGGAGTGCGTAAATGCTCCTAGTCAAGGATGCGAGCGAGCTGAGGTAACTGAGCTGTGACCACACTGGAAAAATTGGAGCAGAGAGCAACTGAATGCCACTGGCACCAAACAAAAAACACTGGGGAAGGATTCAAGCACAAGGGTGACCTACAGGACAGAATAGTTGCCCAGGATCTGGGAAACTGTCAAACCACAACATCACTGAGCTCCTACAAGCCTGTCCTTCAGCATTTCTGTACCTCATCTGCAAAATGATGCCAGTATCAGATGGCAGCAGTGAGCACATCTGTGAGAGATGTGCCCAGGTAGAGGAACTCCTCCGCTTATTGATATTGCTCCGGGAGTAGGTTGAGGAGTATCAGGGAGTGTGGCAGAGTCAGGTAACAGGCACCCAACCTTCCCCGAGACAGGTCCAACACGATACATGATACACATGGCAGAGAGGATTCCCTGTCCTCTCTCCACCTGGCTGAACACAGTCACTTGAGGGACAGGGGGCCATGGTGACAAGTTTCTGCCTGGTGCAGCAGGTTGTCCCCTCTGTGTCAACCCCACCTGCCCCTGCGTAACAGCTGTGAGGCTTTGCAAGTGGAACCCAACAGTAACAAGGAAGACGGTTCATCTAGCATGGAGGTGTCGCCACAGTTAAGTCGGTCTACCCCCTGCATCAAAACTGCTTCCGTAAAGTAAAAAAGGCAAGTTATTGTCACAGGAGACTCCCTCCTGCAGGGAACAGAAGGCCCAATATGCAGAGTGCACACACTTCTCAGGGCAGTCTGCTGCCTCCCTGGGGCCCGGGCTAAAGGTGGGAAGGGAAAGCTTCCTACCCTGGTACGGCCCACAGATTTTTACCCATTACTGATTTTTCAGGTAGGCAGTGAGGAACTTGCAGCAAGAAGTCTGAGGGCAATCAAGGGGGACTTCCAGGCCTTGGGATGGCTGGTTAAGGGATCAGAAGCACGAGCGGTGCTCTCCTCCATCCCTCCAGCTGCAGGCAATGGTCAGGGAAGCAGCAGGCAGAGCCAGCAGATTAATACTTGGCTCTGAGCCTGGTGTCACCAGCAGAATTTGGGGATTTTTGATCACGACACCAGGCCTGCTGGCAACAGGCAAGATACACCTGTCTCAAAGTGGGAAAAGGATCCATGCATAGGATTTCACAGTGCTCACTGAAAGAGCTTTAAACTGGATTGGAAGGGGGAAAGGGATAAAACCAGGCTCACTAGAGATCAGCCGGGGCCAACACAGTCGTGTTTGAAGGAGTGTGTGCTAGCAAGGTTCTCCTGTCTGCCATCTCAGTGGAAGTAGGGGATGGAGATCCATGTAGCAGTAAAGACACAAGGATTATTGATGTGTTAGAAACCACAGAAGCACCTAAGAATGGCCACATATTAGAAAGATTAGATTGGATATTAGGAAATATTTCTACATTGGAAGAGGCCGCCCAGGGAGGTGGTTGAGTCACCATCCCTGGATGTATTTAAAAGACGTGTAGATGCAGTGGTTAGGGACATGGTTTAGTGATGGACCTGGCAGTGCTACGTCAATGGTTGGACTCAATGATCTTAAAAGTAATTTCCAACCTAAATGATTCTATGATTCTAAAACAGGGGTAAGAGCAGCTGCCTAGCTCATACACAGCTGTGGGAATGAAACCATAAAGGAGAGCAGAGCACTCAGAAGCTGGGCTGACAGCTCAGTGAAGAATGGTTCCCCCTGCAACCAGAGCCTCTTCCTGTGTTAATAGACAGGAATTTAAATAATAAATTAAATTAAGAAACTTGAGTTTTTAAGTGGTTGCACCCCATTACAGAAGCTTGCTTAAAAATGAAGACGCATGCTTAATCCCTGGGACAGAGACTGTGTGTGAGAGATTTTCTGTTTCCTTTGGCATCACAGGATTAAAGTAATTTCCTTCTTTTCATGATTTGCTCACAATTTCAATTATCCACATCTAGATTTATTGCACACTTAGAAAAGAAATACTGTTGAAGGGACCACATCCATCAAAGTTCTTATTTCACCCCTCTGAAACCTGAAATTCTCACTAAGGCACAGCATGAAGGATTTCCAAGCATAAGGCCCTTTTCACATAAAGAACTGGACAGATTTTAACATCTTAACTGCTTTTAACAGACTGTAAGATCTTACACATTAGGAGTCCCCTAGACATTATGCAACATTATCCGTAAGCAAATACTGTAGGAAAACGGACCTGATAAGTCCATGAAACAGGGAAATGTATTTCAACAATACAAAGCACATACTCGTAGAACTCAGAAAAAATACATTCTTGCCTATAATACTCATTAGTTTCAAACGCAAGCTACAGGAGAAATTTCTCCTCAAAAAAAAGTGGAAAAGACAGGATCTGACTGAGCGATGTCTCTGATTTCCTAAGATCAATTAATTAAAGTACTTAATTAGTCAGATCACTCTTTTGTAGTCTTTTTTTATGAAGTCACAAAATCATGCAAATGATTAACTTCTTCCACTACTTTCAGTAAGGATCTACTTGAAGAGAAGTCTTTGGCAAATTCCTCAGTTTAATAGTTATCTTGCAAATGTGCCAGTTTACTAAGGAAAGAGGAACAAAAAAAATCCAGAAAATTCTGACACAAAGCAGTAAATGTGAGGCCAGAAATGCATTAGTAGTTAAGAAGAAAATACCACCAGCAGAACCAAAAATAGCTCTTCAACCATTTGTCTTTGCAAACCGCTCCATTTTTTCTTTCCAGTATCCATGCTTCTCATAAATGAACGTTTCTTACGCTTGCACTGGGGTCTCTCAGAGTCTCTTTCCACTGAGATAAAAATATGTCTTTTTCTCAACCATGTTATCAGCAATCAAAGGAAGCGATTTTATTTCTCTTTTCTTCATGACCTTTTTTGAGTTCTGCCTACTGTTCATCTAAAAGAAAAAGCTGGTCCATGCTTATCACTTTTTTCTTTTATTAAGTATTCTATTGAAAAGTGATGCTACCTCTTATTCAAGAATAATGTATATTCAAGCCATCTCCAGTGGGGGAGGAAGGTGGGATGACTAGGCTTTCCTATTGGCAAAACTGTGCCACATGCTTTTCTCCCATCTACCAGAACTTCTCCTATCACATCCACCTCTACTTTACTTTTTTCTTTTTTTTTTTTTTAAAGTGACTTGTTATCACAAACAAATCTTTTCCTTGGGCTTACAAAAGTCAGCTTTTAAGCTACCCTGACATAAATTGAAATGACGGGCAAAGCAACAATGCAGTAAACCTACCAAAAGTCTCCTGTCAAAGCAAGAGTATGTAACTGCTGGTGAAAGTCTATAAATGCTGTATCTTCTGCAGCATGCTGGCATTTTTTTATAGTTATTCCTCCCCAACAATTAACAGGTGACAGTTTAGTTTTAAAACAAGAGCATTTTATAATCAGTGATACATCTATGCTGCTCAACCATCTGATCTGTCTCAAGGTCACTGTCTTCCGTAACTGGGTAAGGATTACATCATCTGTCCTACTATAGGATGACAATTACATCATTGATCAATACCTAAGATCTGAGCGTTACCAACAAATTCATGTTAGGGATGAGTTACAACTGGGCAGATACCACAAGATGAAACTCCTGTTTGGTTCAACCCACATCCCCATTAAGACTACATTATAAAACTGTCAACTCTATTACTATTATTTGTATTACAGTGCAAACTGAGAGCTAAGCAAAGGTGGTGTGGAGAAGGTGCCACAGCAGCACGCCCTCTGCAAGACAGAGAAAATGGTCTTTGCTTAGAAGAGCTTGCAGCAGTCTGAGATGACAAGAGCAACGGAGGGTGGAGGAAAGAGGTGTAAGCAGATGGCAGCAGACCACATGTTATTTCTGTAAGCTTTTCGTGGTGATGCAGTTTGAGGCAGTCACATGTTCACCTTCAAGAGGGCTAAGTATTTTAAGCTATTTTAGTTTCCTCTGCCTTGAAACAGACCTGGAGCAAGCAAGCAAGCTACTGTGTCTCAGCAGAAGATGCATGAATGGACAGCCCTTGGGTCTTCTGCTCCCCTGCAGCTGCTTTGGTAATGAAACATGAGGCTCTGCATTCAGTGAGGAAGAGTTCAGCTGAATGGAAGGAGAGTGAGTGAAGGTTTGAAAAAAAGAGGATAAAGATGAGCCAGTTACGAGTGAAGTTGAGCAAAAAAGGCTCAGGGAAGAGGGAAAAGCTGGACTAAACAACAAATCAGCTTAGGGTAGAGATTTATATCCATTTTGGGCCCAGAGTCTGTCTTCTGGCTGCTTCTGCCATTGTGCCTCTCTGGCTCAAGTCTCCAGGAAGGGGCAACTGCCTCGCTCCCCCTTACAGGAACCTGTTGCAGAGCTGGAGCTCACTCTGCTCACCTTTGCTCATCCAGGGCTCGAGCAGCCCGCAGGACCAAAGTAACCTGAGCAGAGCCCCACTAAAACATTGCAGCAAAAACACCTACAGGAAGATTTGCTAGAGGGTGGTAACCCACCCATGTGGGGATACAGTAGTAATATACAGTAGTACCTAAAAACACTGACCTACTTGGCTTCTGTACAGGCATACAATGAATGACAGCTCCTGTCTCAAATACGAAGAGCAATACATGAAACAGGAGTCCCAGGGAGATATAATACTAAGACAACATCTTCACCCCTGGATACACTAAATTAGGTACCAATTCATACTTCAGGACCTACATAGCTGGCCTCCTTCACGGTAGTGCTGTGTTCACCCAGAGGCCCGTTAATGTGGAGGGTTGCAGGCGACTTGCCTGCTCTGGAAACCAGGCCAGGACTAACCAGATTTGATAGCTCTGACCTTAACAGATAGAGTTGTGAAATGCAGAGAAGACTCTAGCACCAGCATGGAAATTTTATGAGGTTTCTAAAGCATAAATTAAACGTTGAATCTTACAAATATATACGCTGCAGCTGTATGTCCTGAAATGCCTCTAAGGGCAAGAACTGATTTGGCCATTCAAAATGCTGGATTTTAAAACACTTGATTTTGTAGAGTATAACTGCACAACCTGAAGGACGGGCAACCTTCCCTGTCTTCTACTGTCAGACATAAACAGTGGATATTTACTGCCTATCACTCCATCTTCTCCTTAGAAACACAGAGAGAGAACGCGGTCGTCTTTAACAGAAGTAGTCAGTAAAAGCATGGCATCAGAGGAGAAACTGCAATGAACTCACTTCAGAGAAGAGGCTTTTTTATTTCAGGTTAGGGCAAAGTACTTAATAATAACTATGTTTTTCTGGTAGGGCCCACTCCTGTATACCTCTCACCAAGAGGCAGCAAACGTACTGCCTTCAGAGTAAACAGCGAGCAAGGTTTGCCTCTGTGGGGCTCATTAAAGGGTAAGGGCATTAGACAGTTTTTCTTGTAATAAATCCTTGGTGTTCAATGCCTCAGATCACATTCACAGCAGCTTTAACAGGGCAGTGCCGTGGGCCTCCAGAAGGTACTTTTTACCCTTGCAGACTAGAGAATAATTACACACGGAGAGGCTAACTCAGCCATCCCCCGTGCCAGGTTTATGCTGAAATAACTCCACTGATTGATGAAATTAAGATGGAATGAGGCTGCAATAATCTAATACTGAATCAGGTCATAAAAAATAAAATCTGCTTTGTCAAAAATGTAGTCGACTCAAGAGATTTCCTCCCTCATTCCCTATGCAGAAAAGCTCTTCTATTTTTTCACACAAAGAATTTTGAAAAAGCAAGACCTGTAGGATTTGGGGCTTTTTTTTTTTTTTTTTTTTTTTTTTTTTTACTATATTGTTATGCTCCCTGGGGAAGCTCATCACAAAGTTAAGTGCAAATTCCTCACAGGTAACAGGAAATTAGAATACAATAAGAAAATAATCCATCCATACAGCTTACCATGTAGCTTATCAAGCAGATAAATATGAAGTTAAATAAAAAGTTAAATGCTGCTTCAGTTTCATGACTGCTAGCTCTTTATCCCTGTCTCGGAACCCAACTGTGTTTTGTGGAGGAGGAAACATGTCAGTGCAGCAAATTTCACCTGCAATGAGAAGCAATTTATTGTGCCTGACTGTGAAAAGCAAATTGATATCATCATCTAAGAGTTTGTATCTCACAAGGGTTGTTTCTGTAATTTGCTTTTCTTCTGGAAAGAACTAAGATTAGAATAACGATGCAAAAACTTGCAACCAATACTAAATTAAGCCAGGTTTCATGGTAAGTTGCTAGATGAGTAAGGTTGGAAGAAGATGTATGTATGGCACAAGAAGATGTACAATATGCTTATGAAAAATAAAGCTATTAATTGCTAGTGAGATACCTTAGTCTCAGATATCACGAGAACTCCAAGAAAAATAACCTTTTCCTCTCAAAATGTGTTTCTCATAAGCCAGTTTGTTAATTTAAGAAAAAAGAAGGAAAGAGCAAGAGAACGCAGAAGAAATAATGTCCAGTTATCTGAAAGACAATCTGCACAAGCTCAGCTGAGGAGGAGGAATAAACTGGAAATCCAAAAAACCAAACTAAAATTAAAGCTTTACCCTGAAGCACCTCACTGTTGGATTCCTTTAAAACACATTTTAAAACACCATCACTTTTCCTAGCAGCAAGGATGACAGTATTTGTATTTTGCTGCTGGACTATTAGCCAGCTAAGGTTAAGAAAACTCAAAAGGATGGGGTGGGACAAGGATTAGGACAGGAATTGCATGCATCTCTGAACATTCCCATTGCTTTACAGCTCCCTTGACTGCATAAGGAGAGAAGATGAGACCTTTCCAACAATCAGTTTATGCCTGCTGTGGCAGATCTCTTCACTCTGCAGCCACTGTTTCCAGACAAGCAAGACATAAAAGCGTAAGCACTTACTAGCTCATCAACAAGACTAAACTCCAGCCTTTTACACTGCTGAACTATTATATACAACTCAGGAGCCTCCTACTCCTCAAATCCACTGCAAGCACCTTCCAACACACTCGCTTTCCACTCTCTCCTCTCATTCTTTCCTGTCTGATATTTTCAGCTATCCTATACACACTTTACTGATGCTGTTGCTCCCATCTCCTGTATCTTTCTAACCCAAACCTCAACCTGTAGCTCTTTCCCATGTTAATTGGCTTTTCCATTGCTGCTCCTTCTCCCTGCTGATAACCGTTTTTTAGTAATGGGCCCTGTTGTTTTTTTTCACTAACACAGAAAACTCAAAAAAATCCTAACAGGAATCTATGGCACTGATAACAGATTAAAGCATCACTTTTGCCTTTACTTCTTTTAGAAGGCAGGACATGAAAAATATCATCAAAGGCAAGCTAACTGGAATCAGTTTTCAGGACAGACGGCTTGACAGCTCTTCTCGTCCAGTTAAGCACTGGGCTTACAGCACCTCGCTATTGCATGACTTCAGAAAGAAGGCAACTTTAAACTAGGAGATCTTCAGGCTGCGTTGCTCAAAATGGAGCATGGAAAATGCCACACAACTGACTCCTACAAGAAGCCTTCCCATGTATAAGGGGAGGGGATCTAAACCCCACAGCATAAAAAAAAAAAAAAAGAAGGAAAAGAGGCACAGAGCAATTAAGCATAATGCCCCCAAATGAGACTGCCCATTGGCAGCAACAACACAATTACAGAGAATTTGGGGCTTCTTGGATCTTGGCTACATCGAGCTGTTAAGAGGAAAGCTTTTCTCCTTCCCTAGTTGTGAAGTATGACAAAGCTGTAGAAGGCTGCTGTCCTTTCCCACTTAACCACAGACCTCAGTTAAAGAAAGATGGTAAGTATTGCACCAAAGCCAGAGCAACTGTTCTCTGGGGACACATTTTCTATCGAGGCTGGGGGGATGGCTCTTCTGGCTGGGGGGATGGCTCTTCTGGCTGCCACATTTTAACAAGGGTTTCACCCTAGCGCATCTCAACAAACTGCAATCTCCTTTCCCGAGTTAACCTTAATCACCAAATGCTGAACACACTGATGAGGATGATGAACAGTAAAGTGGTGTAATAGCTCAACCGATGGCTGACACAGTGTGTATGTGACATTACTTCAGTGATAGCAGTCTAGAGCATGAAAATTACTCTTTTCACCCTTTATTCCCTCCCACCCTCAAAATGAGCACCTTCCACTTGCCGGCATGGCAAGAGTGACTTTCAGAGGGAAGGACCCTGGAGAAAGCTGAACTGCACGCTGGCAGCCACAAGCAAGGCAGAATTTGCCTTGCAAAATGGCCAGGTTCCCAAAGTCCCAAGTGTGACAGTGCACAGACAGAAATACTACAAATGTGCTCGACAGCACAGAAAGGTGTATCATGCAGGCTGCTCTGACAGCAATGAAAAAATTCAAATATGGCCAACTAACGCTGTGAAAGCCTTTGGTGCAATGGGTAGGGGACTGGAAAAGGCCTTTTTTAAAAAGAGAGAGCAGGGAAAAGGGCACGCAGCAGGGAAATGAAGGTGAACAAAGCAGAATCTTCCTTCATAAAAGGCTTTGATGCTCACTGTTGCTGGGGAAGAAGAACAACTGTACCTGCGTTGTACACACAAGATGTCCAGTTTCTGGATCCAGCCTGCTCTTGTTGATAGCTCTTTCTCACTGCCAACAGCAGACTGCAGCAGAACTACTGCCTGTGCTTTCTAGCAGCAAAAGTAGGACCAGGCACATATTCAAATAGGTGCTACGTACTCTCAGTTTTACTCTCAAAGAGCAGAAGCTGGTGGTAGTCAGTAAAGGCTTGTTAAGCATATTCAAATGAAATCAGAGCACTTCTACATGCAATTAATCATGATTTATTTGTTATCACTCCTTTCTTCTGCTTCCTGAAACTCTAATTAATAAAGGCCAAGCCTTAATTTGAAACTGTTTTATCTCACATCTCGAACAAAAATGATGGGAAAAAAGGGTTATTATCTAAACCAATGAAGTGTTGGCAAAAAAAAATAATTCTTTGCATCTTTGAGCAGAACAAATGTCTTAGAGAGGTTGGGCAAACTAGGTTAGTTTACAGCAACTTAAGAATTCAGAAGCAAAAGAATTTTTATTTAATAAGAAGCCAAGTGGTGTTTCTGCCATCACTGCTATTAGTCCTCTACTTTCTACTGTTCTCTGTTTAATGTCTGAGTGTTGTGGTCTCAGAAAGCAAACTAGTTAACTAGTCTCTGAAGCAAAGCAGTGAGGAAAGAAGCATGCCTTGTTTGTGATAAACTAGCTATACATATTTTTGAATCTGTAGTTTGCCTGTTTAAACACATCTCCAGTCGCTCTTTGGCATTTAGAAGGGAGAAAATCCACTTTTATTTTCCCTAATATTTCAAGTCAAGTGCTTAGCAATGAGAAAACCAATGTTATTTCTTAAAACATTTTAGTCAAATTTAGCAGGAGATAGGGTTGGTGACACTACATTGGTTTTAATCAATCATATCGCATCTGCTGAAACACTTTGTTTTCCCTAAAGAGCTTCACCTCGTTACTAAGGGTAGACCCTCTGCACCAAATCCTGGTGAACAGACCATGCCCAAGGACTGTCCTTTGGTACTCCAAAATCAACAAAGAGTGAAAGAAACTGAACTTATTGGCCTTCAAGTCACAGATATCCCCTAAAACTGAGTGGGGAGCTGCTTTTATTGATACACGCTTTCACAGTGAGATTTCTAAATATGGCGTTTTGACATGGAATAAAAATCTGTAGATACTTCCCAAATACCTTTTCCTTATGTCAGTCAAACAAACCAGCTAGCTATACATAACTTGTGCTGTATAAGCATGTTCCTTTCACAACGTACTAAGTGCTTTGATACGATGCTGGTTGCCACTTCAGACCCTAAGCCAGGTTTGTTAAAATCTGTCCAAATACCACATGCAAAAGATGAAGGAGCTGTGCTACAAATAGAGCAACTGCAGAGGCTATGGCCCTGCCCACATTCACTCTCGTGTATTTTTACACAAAGCCTAGCACTGTATGAGGTGGGTGCCAGCTATAGCTTGTACCATACTGCCAACAAAACAGGATCCCAAAACAGATAACAAGGAAAATTCTAGGGCAGTTTCTGTGTACTATGAGGAATAGAATTTGCTGGGTTTTTTAAGAATCACCATTGTAACACGTTTCACAGACATTAAATGTATGGATGCAAACAGCACTACAACCATCAGTCAGAAATTATTTCAAACTCGTCACGATCCAGACCAGAGATTTTTTTCAGTAAGGTTCTACTTCAACTCCTGCCCCCACTACAAACAGTATCATATCATAATACAACAATGTCATGACAGGTTTATAAAGCAAGTTGGACTTGACTGTATGAACAAGGTCATTTTAGAGTCACAGACAAGCACTCTGTTCCAGCTCTGCTAGAATGTGCTGTCCCAGCAAACACAACCTTAGCACAGTAAATTCAGTAGCACAGAAAAGATTTTTGGGTTCATGGGCACTTGGGAAGGGCTTTATGAAGTAATCTTCCAGCAACATTTTGCAGCAGCAAGTTTGACTGACTTCCTCCCTCCCTCCAGGCTTTCTGAACCTGGAGAAACACTGCCCGGCTGTCCTCCTTGTGCCAGAACAAACCATGTTTTCTCTGTCACTTGGACTTACCACAGTAAACTTTTAGATACTGACATGAGGAGACAGAACACAAAACAAAAAATGCCACACAATCTTGTGGAAGAAAAACATCTGAATTGTTTATAATTTAAAGCCTTGACTTTCTATTTCATTAAACAATAACCAGATTTTATCTTGGAATAGAAATTTACAGCTTAAGCTGCACATCCCTACTGAACCAGCTGTAGAATTGTTCAGTCGTTTACTTTTGTAGGGGTTTGGGAGAGTCAACAGTTTTGTGATCCTGCAAACATTTTCGCCTTTTATTTCTATTTATTCCCACTGAATGACAGTGCACTGTAGCAACATTCTGCTTGGCAGGGATACAGAAGACCTAGAAGTCTACACGTGTTGCTCCATGCTTATGCAGAGGAAGCATCTCAAGAGCAACATGACATTCCCCTTGCGGCTCCCTTGTGGTTGAAGGTGCCACCCCTGCAGCAGCCAGCGTCCCACTGAGCTCGTGGTGACCCTGGGCTCCTCCACGTGCCACCCACGGGGCCACGGTGCCAGCTGGCACCTGACAAAAGGGAGAAACATGGCAAATCAAAATGAGGGTTTGATTTGAGCAATGCTCACAAGACAGCTGGTCTGAGGTTGGCTCTGAACAAACCAAGGATCAGAGCGTGGGGTCGTGCTAGAGAAGACCATCTCAACAGTAAGAAATGCTTCAGATGCAAAACTTTGGGTTATAAAGGGTACAGCAGGCCCCTGGAAAGAAGGATGCCCAGGAAAATGCAGATTTTTACCATGGTATTTCTATGCAGATTTTTACCCGTTATTTATGTGCCTGTTTATTAATACAAAGCAAATTACAATGTCTTCAGCAGATTATTAATCCCCTCAATAATGCAGTGTAATGTCACAACCCTTCGAACCCTAAAGTACCACGCTGCGATACTACTTTTTGGGCTTCCACGTCGCAGTCCAAAATGGAGGGTGGTGAAGGGAAAGGAACATACAGTACTTCCATAGCAGATTTTAATACTCTGGGTTACAGGCCAAAGGAACAGTTGGCAATTCTCTCCAACCTGCATCCAGAGTGGTCACCAAGGAAACCTGCCCTCGCTCTTCTGCTATGCCACTTAGATCGCACACACGGCACAGGCTGACACCTTCCTCTCTACAGCCCAGAAAACAGCACTGGCTTTCAGGCCCACCAAAAATAATGACCCCTCAAGTGAGTCATGCAGCGTATCACCATTTCTTATCTAACAACGTATCACCATTTCTTATCTAAGATGGTTGCTTTAATAGCATGACACTGGGAGTTCAGTTAACCCACCCCACAGACGGGATTGCAGCGATATTTAAGCAGCTGGCTTTTCCATCAAAGGTTTGAAAGACTTGGTGCTTTTTCGTATATTCTTTTTCTTTTTAATAACCACACAAGAAATGACACTTTACAAAACTTATGGCTGGCCCAATGGCAAGTCTGGGGTTGGTTTGTAAAATTCCTGACAAGCCTGACTTCTTTTTAAAAAAATATAAATAAAATTAAGACAACACAGAGTAAAAACATTCCTAGCAGAAATGAGTCCTCTCCCCAGAGATCAGGCTACCACATTTTAATGTGTACTGAATTTACTTTTTTTTTTTTTAATTGGAAAGATATCAGACAAGCCTCCTTGGTCTTTTTTTCTGCCCCCCCCCCCCTTTCAGCTGATTTTTTTTAGTTTGTTTGTTTGTTTTTCAGCTTTCCACTGATTTTTAAAGGCTGGGGCTGATAAATACTATCAATTTCAGTTAGTAGCTTAGTCCTAATCAGGTCACATCACAGTTCACTGCCTGGGGTCCTGCCCAACAAGCAATGCTGGCCCAGCAGAGCCATCCTCTGTCCCTCGGTTGCCATAGATACTCCTTGGTGACCTCCTGACACATTTACTTGGCTGGCAAACAGAAACTGTCATTGCATCAAGTGCTGGTCCCTCTTTTCCTCATTGTTATTAATACCACTCTTTTTCCTAGTGGCACTGAGAAGATCGTTGCATTCATATTCACTCACTGAGATCACCATACAGCTTCACGGCGAGGTCTGTACCGCTTCAAGCAAGCCTCCTGCAACTTGGGTTCGGAACTGAAACTGCTAACACTAACCCCAAAACACACGCCAAACCCTCTTACAAGAGATTGGGCCAGTGGAAGGCTCCAAACTAGAAATCCAATTCCAAGATCAAACCCCAATGACAAAGAGTTTTATTAGGTTTGGGATTTATTATGGGAAGGACTCAAATTTCTGTTTTGCATTACTCCTTCCAGCAGGCTAGCTTTCTTTTTACACTGCCTTCCTTTCCTTCTAAGGCATTTTAAGATATTTATTTTTACTATAATCTGGAGAATAAAAGAGGTCACTGATACCTTTACTTGTTTTATAGAGTTGGAGAAGATCTGGATCCCAAAATGACGACAAAAGAAATTTTTAAAAAACCTGCAATACTTGTACCAAGAAATCAAGGGTTTACTTTTCCTAAGAATATTCAAATTGCAACAAAGGAAAACTACAGAATACCATAGTCTTCCACAGAATAAGTGATTCAATTTTCAATCATGGAAAAAGACTACATTTAGAAAGGCATAATCCGTTACTTTTTCTTCTGGTAAATTCAGCAGAATTAAGAGAACCAGATGGCCCAATATCTATGGAGTATTCAGATCTATTACACTGATGCAGAAACATTAGAGAGGAAGAAATCCTACACGTCTTGAGAGTAGTCCGTGCAAACCACATAATAACAAATGAGATCATTATGTGCAGCCTTGAAGAAAATGGTCTTTTGACTTTCAAAAATTTATGTGCGCCATGGAATGTCAAGTTACTATCATTTTTTTCTATTAAAAAAAAAATCCTGAAGCACTATTCCTTCTGATTTAGCACAAAGATTATACAACGAAAAACCTCTATTCCCAATAAATAATCATTTGGCAACTTCAGTGATCACAGGATTTGAAAACACTGGTGTTACAAAATGTTGGTTTACTATTTAAGTGCAAGTCTGAAAAGAGCAACACACCCACCAAAGCACCACTGATGCACACAGCAAAAGAACACCCCAGCAAAGGGGAAACATGATCACCGTTCTAACACTCTCCAGCAAAGAAAGCTTCCTGGACAAGTTGTGTCAGCAGCTCCACAGCATCCTCTCACGATGCAGTGAGTTCCACTCATGCAGTGGTGCTGAAGAGCGTGTTTATGACTGTTTCTCAGGATTAAACTCATCCCAGGTCTTTAAACTGCAGAACGGAGGAAGGACGATGGCCAAGAGCCTTAGGGTGCGACTTGGGAGATGCAGACTCGGCTCCCTGCCGTACCCCACTTCAGGCTGGGGCACAAGCCTACCGCCAGGCTTCATTCAGCCGTCAGTAGCAGAGGCACCACAGCTTCCCCATCTGAGGGGAGCACTGTGGGGACAGACACAGGGAAGCCTGAGATGCTTACGTTATTTACTGGCATGCCGCATGCAGAGTCCCTAGATGGTCCTTAGAAAGAAAATCCCACGTTGCTGTATTCTGCTTTTCACCAAGCACATAACTAAAACTGGAGAGGATGGAAGAAGGAACACACACAACGAAATTCTGCCAGTCTTTCCACTTGAAAAACCACTGGTTTAGACATACTCCAAAAATAACAGCAGCTCTGTTCTAATGTTATGGCTATAGTTATGCTAACATTTTCAGCACCACCATGTTTGTGAAATACAATCAATGATTATTAAAAAGTTTTGTTAAAATATTTTAAGGTGAAATCTGATGTTCTGTTTACTTAGGCTGCAAAAAAAAGTGATCAGCGCTGACATGAAAAGTATTTGAACTGTGCAAACACCATCTTCTTCTATGAACACTAACAGGAAAGCACCTAGCAATGCAGCCATGACTTGGTCTAGCTGATTACAAACTATTTCAAGCTCTGTCTCTATATATTATGTTAAAGTAATGTAATGCTCTGTTTTATAACAGGGAACTGAAAAACATGATGACAACTGAACAACCATATGAAACACAGGTTCCGGTTTTAAAAGATGTTCATGGCATGAAGGATCATGAGCAGATTTTCTAATAGTACTTCCCTTCCGCCCCCCCCCTCAAATTTTAGTGTAAGAAAGTCCTACAGTGACACATCCCTTAAAGGATTTCCCTTCTGCTTGCCCACAAACTGTCCAGCCCCCACAAAACTGAACGGATTGCACATGTCAGCCCAACTAATTAATTCAAGCTTACAAATAGCTACCCAATCACTGAAGGATATGTACCTACACAGTGTTTTCCCACACACATTTTACTTGTGTATTTTATGTTTAAACAGCCTAATATATTAATCAGTGTTGAAAAGTGCAAGAAGGCTAAATTAATTAGATGATTTATTCCTGGTTCAAGATCTCTTTACATGCCTCAAGACTGTAAAGTGGCTTTTACATGCATGAAGATCAAGACCTGGGATCTGTATGTTTTACGTTACTGGTGGGAAACCCCTTTGCTATACTGGTGGGTTTATCTTCAGTGGGTTACAGTCCCCAAGAAGGAACATATCTATACTTTCAGATATAGATACAGTCCCCAAAGGCCACAAGGTTCTTCGTCATGGAGATCTCATTCTAGGAGACACTGAATATACATTGCACCCTTTAAGTCCTAAATAACTCTCCCAAGAACACTACCTGACTGGGCTTTCAACACAGACACAGTCTGAGGATGACTTCAAACATGGTCTTCCTGCGCCCTACACCCCACCCCCCACCCCCTGCTTTTTTTTTTCCCCTTTCTTTTTTGTTCACAGTTCACGTATCTTTGCTCAAGTCACTGAACTGAGATTTACAGCAAGAAAACATAGTCATGAAACTCTATTGTGATTAGCTGGTAGTAACATTGCAATTATACCCAGGAAAAAACCCCACTGCTTTAAATATCAGTGTATTTTTATCTACCATATGTGATTACAAGCAACTTCTTTGACATCAGATACGCTATGCATTATGTGCACACCACTGCAGCTTCAACCATGAATTTATATCTGCCTAACACTTTCAAACACAAGCAAACTGTTATACTAACAAATAAAACAAAACCAAAACCCAGAAATCAACCTCCTTGTGGTTTCCTTAACTAAACTACAGCATCTTGTCCCATGCAGGGGAAACCTCAGTGTTCGTGTACCTATGAATTGCTTTTTAGGCTTCTGCAGTTAATTCAAACATTTTCTCCATCCACATCAATCAAGCTGTCGCAGACCAGGCATGCCAATGGCTCACTCAGAGACAGAGCAGCAAGCATCTTGCCGACAAGCCTACACACCCCTACACAAACCGCGTGCAGTTAGGTTAATTAAAAGGGGCCTTTGGTAGACATGTGGAGAAATGCGAAATGCATTACCACATACACTCTGCACACTTGACACCAAAGCTGGCTGAAAAGTAGCTGCAAGCACTGCCCTTAGCTCCACGTTCCCATGGTCCGCAACCTCTCGTAGCTGAAGCCACGTGCAACACGTGACACTCACCCAAAATATCACCCTGTAAGTGGAAGGATCAGCGTCAGCAAGACAGAGGGTTTGCTGGGTTTGGGTGGGGTTTTTTGAGCCAGTTCTTACATATTACCATGCTAAAGCAACACCACCAATGTTAGTGAGTCCGGTGCAAACCGGTATGTCAGTTTTGGTGTTTTCCTTCGAGGAGGAGGAGAATCCCTTAACTTAATACCCAACACGTTAAATCTACTTTTCAGTAATGCACTAGAAAATGATACTTAGCCAGAAGGCCTAAGTAACAGCTCTGTATCTCAATCACAGGCACAGCACAAGCAGTCACAGCTCACAGGGCCCGTAGCAGGTACTACCAGCACTTTGCAGGCTTGGAGAGCAGAGCTGAGGTGTCACTCCCACCCTCTCCCCCAGAAAATGTTCAGTTTGTCAACAGAGAGAGATTCTGCTACGAAATTAAGAGACTCACGACTCATTTCCATCAAATCTCGGGGCAATAATAAAAAAGGATCCACTTTATAAGAGCTCACTTAAATAAGCACAAATTAGGGGAACACACATAATTTCAGAGGTGTTAGGGAACGAGACTTGTCCTTTAGCTATAATCGATGAAGACCAAACACAAACTTGCAGTTTGGCATGGAAAAGCCTCAGCCACTGGGGAAGAGGTCTTCAGTCAGTGTCACTTGGTGCAGTGACCAGTGAATTAGGCAGAGAAGGTGTCTGTGTTTTGAACTTTCTTTTATAAAGATAAGTATATCTTCTTTTATATATATAAGCTTATCTTCTTTTATAAAGGATAAGTATAAACAGGCAGGCAGAGCAGACAGACAGTTATTAAAAGCTCCACAGATAACCCTCTGGCAGCATCACCCACACGAAACATAGATAACTGAAGAAATTTCATAGGCAGTAGTCCTGGAACTCAAGATACCATAACACAGTTAAGATCCAAAGAATATGTTTTTAAAATGGCACAGCTGATTGTCCATTTACTTCATAGGAGAAGGCCAGCCACATCCGACAACAGACTTCACGAACCATTAATGCTGTGGAATTCATTTATTGCTTCTTATTCTCAGTATACACACAGAGAAGGAGTTAATAAATATCATCAGCTGGAGCAATACCAGCTTGCTAAATGGTGATCCACTTAATTTCAAAATGCTGCTCCTGTTAAAATTTACTGAAAACATTGTCCCTCTTGATCACTTCTCAAAACAGTCACCATAACAGCACAAAGCAGGCAGAGGCAGTTAAACAGACACAAGTTGCAATAGGCAGCATTGTATGGTTTTTAGCACAGCAGTTTGAACTTAGAACTGAAAAGAAACAATTTTGCAGCACATTTCACTGAGCAGCTTACAAGAAAAAGGTTGCAATCCCAGACTTTCATAGACATTTAAATCTGTAATGCTTCACTCCCACTATTGTTCTAAATGCTGAATAGACACCCTCCATTCCACACACACTCACACACACGTGCACGCTCACGCGCAGTGTCACACCATGTACTTCACTTCTAATAGTAAACCTGACAGAAAGGAATTTTATTTTTACACTTTCACACCACCCACTCCTAATTAATGTCAATCAGTGTCTTCTGCATAGTACACACTGCAAATATACATGGCCTTATGTGGCAAAAATTTCCACTGTTGCCAAAAAATGAGTGGTGTCCACATGATGGATTCACACAGGAAGAACGTGGAGACGCACAACCCTCCTGAGGGGTCATTAAAATGCTCTGACTCTGGGGGGGGGGGGTTGGCTGGAGTTCTGTTGGTTGGTTTGTGCTTCTTCCCCCCACAGATACGAACAGCAAGTAATTCTCCAGTTAGGAAGAGCCCTTGCAGACTTCCCAAGGTTCAAGAGGGAGCATGGACTAGCCAGTACATCTCGACAGCTGCCAGGAACAGCAGCAGCAGTGGGAGGGACAGCAAGGAATTTTGCTGGTGACTTCAGCAGAGCCAGTCCACCCTGTCCAGACAACCACAGACTACAGCCAGACAATTAAAAACAATCAGCTACCAGGTATGCACCTACAATTGCACTCCCCAGCTGTCCCAATAACCACCACAGCAGCAAAAGTGAGGGTGGGCAATTCTTGCCCCCCCAAATCCAAAGCAGACAGTTTCCCAGCATAACACACCACTCACTTCTTTTTATAGACTGCTTTTCTCTCAGATGCAAAAGTAAATCCAGCTCAGATGATTTCCCTGCCTTAACTTTTGTACAAGAGGAAGACAGAAAGCTAAAAAAAGAAAATTAGACACTTCATGAAATCCATGATTAAGACACAGAAACTAACAAGACAGATGGGCTGAAACATTCAGGGAGCTTCAGTTCATCATCCCATGTTTTTCAAAGATCTACATTAAGCTATTGTCTTCCCCATTTAGAATTTTTAAATCCCCTTTTTCATTGCAGTAATTTAACACCATTTCTAAACTTGGAGTCCCCTTGTTGGGTAGACCCAAATAAACCCCCATATTTACACAACCAGCACGTGGCCCTAGAACCTAGCTATGGGGTTTTTCTCCCTCTTCCTTTGCCTTTTTTCAGGTGCAGGTAATGGCCACTGCTGCTGGCTCAGAGGTGAGGTTGCTGGGGAGGCAGAGCAGGGTGGCAGCAGATGGGGGGAAAGCAAGAGGCTGCTCAGGCAGCACCAGGCTGCACCTCACTCTGCTCTGCTGCACGCTCTGCTCCCTTGTGTGCACCCACAGGAGGAGCTGCCGTCACTGGCCTTAGCTGGGTTATTACCATACAGACAGAAAATACGAGGCCACCTACACAGCTAAATCCCTTTTACAAACGCTCATCGCCTGGGCGTATGAAGCAGCAGTCAATATTGCACGCTCTGAAAAAAACAGCCAGCTGCTCCTAGCAAGGGTGGTCTGCCCCTCCATAAGCTCTTTGCTCACAGCAAGGACGCAGGCCCCCCTGCATCCCTTCTTCCATCAGAAATTAAGCCCTCTTTTCTCTGGGGTGCACAAAGCAGCCACTCACCCAGGGAAAAAAGGAGAGGGGCAGGGAAAAAAAGAAAGAAAAAAAAAGGAAATTGTGACTCAGCACTTGGCAAAAGCCAGCCATCAGCAACAACTGCCGAACGCTGAGTCACTTCTTTCCCTTCCACCTGATGAGTGGCTGCCCAGATCCATTCAGCAGAAAGCCTCTTTTCATCGAAACTGGCATAAATCTGGAGTAATTCCCTCTGTTTCAATGGAGCTGCTCAGGATTTACGGCAGCATGACACGACAAGCAGAATCCCGGCTGTTAAGAGCTACAAGCCCAGGTTTTCCTGCAGGAGACCGTGCTGCTCTGCCCTTGCAGGCCATGATGCTAACTGTGCAATAGCACTGATGCCACAGCTGGTTCTGTTTTTCCTGATGCTGTCACCTCCAGCAGGTTCTCTGCAAGCTGGACCTTTGGAGAAATCACCCTCTTTTTTGTGCTTCAGGAGAATTTTGACCATCTATGACCAGAAAAATGTTTACTAGTTTGAATTAATTATTTAATTCCCCCAGCCCCCACCCCACCATTTCATGTAATGCTCTAATTTGGTTTTGCAGAGATTTATAAATTATTTTTTAACATCTCACTGGACTGTGTGAAACAGAGTTCAGAAGAGAGCAGAAATATCTTATCTGCAGATGATGTGTGAATAAGCAAGGGATGAGATCCAAGATTTAAGGAATACCAATCAGCTTTACGGGACAATTATCTACTCTATTTATGTTCTCAGCTTAAGAAAAAGCATTGCTAGAAGATTTATGCATGAAAGGTTTCTATAAGTAGGGGAAGACCCTGAAAAAACTACATATACTCCCCCCCAGCATGCAAAGCATTGGCAACCAGAAAAACAAATGGTGAACAAACACAAAAAACAACCTTTGAAATAGGACTATTTCAGAAGAAGGGAGTTACCATTTTACTATAAACACCTAATTAAAAAAAAAAAAAATATCCATTCACACATATACTGAAGGACTGAGTGGGTTTTTCTAAACAAATGCAATTACTCTTGTCTGTCCTGGTTAAGTACATTTACAACATTCAAGAATAGGATGTAACTGCCTAGAAACAGTGGCGTTCATGTAGTGCTTTCAATATGGGGAACACAGTGTGCTATACAAATATTAATTCAGCCTGAACAACCAGTGAGGTATGCAAATATTACTCCCAGCTTCAACTGGAGAATATCTGAGCACAGAGGAACGGCGAGGGGGATTTTCAGCAGAGCTTCAGGGAGCCAGCTCTCAGCCAGGGAAAGCTGGGAACCTGCATGTCTGCAAGTGCTTTTGATAGTCCTGCCCTGACCGACTTCCAAGACACGATACAAGCCAGAGCCTGAAACTGAAGCCCTGCTTGTTCTCTTCAGAAGACCCAAATGAGCAAACATTTTCTGTATCCCGGCTAGTCACACAGCCAAAATCAGCAAGGCAGTGTGCAGACATGGGTGCACCCTGCGGGACCTCCCAGGTCCTGGCTGCCCCAACCACAAGGCCCAGCTGGGATGTACTGCGGTTCCTTCCCCACCCCCACGCTGGAGCTCCCTCCCCACGGACACCCAGCAGTGAGAGCTGAGTAGAGTTTTTGCCCAGAAGTAGGAGGTGGCCTGGAGACAACCAGAGACAGGACCTTGATTCACATACTGGAAAGCAGGAGGGCTCAGTGGTTTTGACATGGTCCAAGAAAAGCCACCGCAGCCACTCAGCTGGGCTAGAGGAACCGCAAACAGACCCCTGTCGGGTACTGCTACTTCCACAATTGTCCACATAGCACTGATGGGGTAAAAGCAGAGCAAAGCAGCAGGAGTTTCGGCAGCTGACAATGGCTTCTTGTTTTTTGACGAAGGATGATGCTGAAGAACCCCTGGGGCTCAACTGATGAGGACAAGGCCAGATTACAACAAATTCCAACGGGTCTCGCTGCGTATTTTGCCTTTTTAAGTTACCCTCTAATCCAAAGGAAGGAAAGAAACATTTGTGAAGTCAAAGAAGCAGATAAGGGGAGCTGAAACAATGCGGATCTAAGTGACCTGAAAAAAATGATCTCCTGGACCAATTTTTTCTACCACTCCACAGAACTGCAGCAGAGGAACGAGAAAGGCAGAGAAATGGGTATCACAAGGACAGGGTATACAGTGCTGCAGCTGCAGCTGAAGACCCACCTTTAGACCAGCAGCCCAAAGAAGGTAATTCACATAGCAGCCATGACACTTAAAGACTATTCAACCCTCCCCCTCCAAAGCCTTCATTTTAGCTTTTTACAACTCTGGCAGATATTTTAATTAAAATCTTTCATGCTAACAGCTGCCTCAGACTGATCTTTTGTGGGGAAATTTCGGAAACAGATTTTCAGCCATTTTGAAGAAAGAGAGTAGGCAAATAAATATACAGCTTTGACTGTGTTAACGTTACTTCTGCTGCTGCTGCTGCTGCTGTCACTGATTTATTGAGATATAAAAATGGCTTCAGGCTCTGGAGCAAGCCTGAAAGTTTGGCAAAATAGTTCTGCTGATCAGAGATGTGATTTTAGCTATTCCTGTGAAAAATCACTTACATTTCATTAATTTTAAATCCGGGGGGGGGGGGGGGGGGGGGGGGGGGGGGCGGGGAATGGGCAAAGTGGGGAGGACCAGCAGCTAAAGTCTTCAGATATTTCATCAGCGTAAACTTCACACCTCAAGCTTCGATACAGCTCCATACCAGCCATGGCATCTATGAAAAGATAGTTCCTTGTGGGGTTCACTGCAGAACAAAAGACTCTAAGCAGTTTTGGAACTTCTGAAGTCAAGAAACTACAGAGTAAAGAAAGATACAATTATTTAAATGTACTGTTCTTTCCCTGAATATGTACAGAAACAAGGAAGAGATACAGGAAAGTGAAGAAACACTTGGAGCTTCTTGTTAGCTTGCAAATTTTTTTTTAAGAAACTCCATCCATACAAGCAGCAAAGTACAAGCACCCCATTACAGAACTTACCAGGGTAAATATTTTCTCGTAACCCAACATGCCTGTATCAAAGATTCATGGTCTGCTGTTCTCTAAAGTATTCTTCTCTTTCAGGAGCAACTCAGAGAGGGTGACACTGCACTGCCAAGTTGCCCTCCCTGTACTCCAAGGCACCTCCACTCAAATGCCCCCAAATGCCATTTCTTCCTTGTCAGAAATCTTTGTTAACAAATTTCCCTTTTCGTTTTTTTGTGAACTGTGCTTTTCTTTTTTTGTTTGTAAACAAAGAAACAAACAAAAAGCCAGAATGTAGCAAGGCTCTGCCAGAAATCAATTAATAAATAATGAGCATCGAGTGTTTTTGATCATTTCCTTCTGTCTGAGCCTCACAAACCGACAGTAAAACAGTGTATGACCCCTTACTGAACAATTTTACTATCACATTACATCCTCATTGGAAATTAAGCAACACAAATTTGACATTTTGAATGGGAGAAGCTCATCCAATTTGGGGCAATGTTACCCACTGGGAAGTCCAGAGAGAAACACAGTGTGAGCCTGTACCTATGCAGTCACACAGCAAACCCTAGCACAACCTGCACCAACAATGTTTTCCCCTCACTCTGCACTACAGAAATGTGACCAACACTTTCCAGCTCACAGAGCTGTACTATTTTACTGGGCTTTTTGCATCATGTGGATGAAGATACAACTTGAGCTTGAGTTCAAGCAGTTCCTCAGGATGTGTGAATCCAGAGGGATGGGTACAGAAAGGCAGGACAGGAGTAAAGACATCCCATCCCTCTGCTATAAGTGGAAATGTAGGGATGGGAGGAGTTACTTTTGTATTCAGAACTGAAAAAATGGGGAAAACGGAAATAACAGGAGTTTAGAGAAGGGCAAGAAGGTGAGACTGCTGGAAAAGTATGTTTGGTCATCTGAAAAAAAACAAAGGATGACTTGAGAACACCTTTTGCCACAGAGACAATATAAGGTAACAGAAGAAACATACATGCAGAGACAACTACACAAACAGTGTCCTGCATTTTCTTTAAAAGTAGTGGCCAGGAGGACAGATTCTCATTCTGCCTTTACTTGATGGGAATATGCCAGTTTACACCAGCCATACACCCGCCCCCTTCATTTATAAGACACAGAAGACAAAACCAGTATTAATAATGTCTTTTTATGTCCTGGTCTTTCTGAGCACACCATCTGTTTACATTTGGAAACTGCAATGAGTGAGGTGCCCACTACAAATGCTAAATTGCCAGAACTTGTGAACTGAACAAAAAGTCAAGATTTCCATGACTTCAGCCCTAATTTCACTAACACCAGCACCAAGTGATCTCTATCCAAAGCATAAACACATTCCTTATAAACAGCTTAAATGCCAGTACTTTAAACACACAACTGTTCATGTGTTGTAATCTCTCTAATGAATAAAATTCAATCACATCTACAAAGAAAAGTAATCTGTTTGTTGACACATCACCAAAAGGAAGCAAATAATGGGCCACAATACTAAGAAACCTGATGACAAATGTAATGGAAATTAGCCTTTGAATAATTTGTGCATGACCCAAAAGTTTTAGTGAGTTGCAAGGAATACAAACTCAACAGTTCCATTTTGCTCTCGTACCAATACTTTAATTTTTCATATATTTACTTTTTTAACGCATACTTACTCTCTTTTTTAACCTCTTTAAACTGCTCTGGGTGCAAGGGAAAGACTGGATTTGATCTTTTGGATGAATGACACATACAAGCTTTTTCCAAAAAAAGCATGTGGACAATAAAATAAAGGAGCACAACTTGCCTCCCCTGCCTCTTTAACATTCTGCTGCCTTTCAGGCACACAGGGAATTGATGCATTCAAATAACTGAACATGGACTTCTCTTCGTAACTGCAGCTATAATTGTACCTACTGCTCATACCGCTTCCATCCTATTAGTGTTTTAGAATTAGAATTGTCCAAAGCATAACATTAACTAAATTGCCTTAATTTCTGAAAAACATCTAATTTTTTTATGTAACAGGAAAAAAAAAACACCTTCAGAATGTTACCCCTTTTCTCTGTTACCTTGTTCTGCTTCTTTGGCATGAAGAACATTAAAAAGCAATACTGCTTCCCCTCCCTTCAACGGCTGGCAGCCCTGTCTTTAACCAAAACACTCTGATTCAGTGGATGCTTTGCCCACCATTACAGATAACATGCTTTTTCCAAAGCTGAGTCTCTTAAGGATGATGAGGGGTACCTTAACTTGTAATCATTCACCAACTAGTATCCCATTTAGCATCTAGTAAGAATTGGCTTTTAGCATTTTCCTCTGCTGTATGTGGTGTTTGCATATTATACAAAATAGCAATCAAAATAAATGGCCTGTTGTCGTATCTACATGAGTACATGAGTCATACATGAGTACATATCTTAGGCAAGGGCATATTTTGCCTTTCATATATTTTCATTGTGATGAGTAAGGCATAGATATGAAGAGTCTGTCCCTCTGCATGGAAAATAGCATGTTGGGCAGAGCGGCAGCAATAAGAAACCCAACTTTGCCAACTCTTATCTCCCTACACCAACAAGAAGAAAAAACTCCTGCAAAGCCAAAATGGTAGACAATTATATCATTTAAAGCAAGCAGTTACTCTTCCTAGGTTTCAGTCTGTTTCACTGGAAAGCAACTTTTTAATAGCATCATGAAGGTAGCACACCATGATTTATTCTTACTCATTTTTCAGCTAAAGTATTTTTGCCTCTTGCATTTCGCTTTTTTGCCTAAAGGAAGGATGGCCCAATAAAAACTTAATGAGAAAAAACAGAACGAAATACAACAAGTCTGTTCTATAGGGTCAGATGAAGAATTTGGAAATGTCCATTAAATCTAAATACTACTTCCAGTCTTCCTTCTTGGTCGTTTACTATTTTGCATATTTTCCTTTATACCCTTGCAGTAACATACGGATAGGCCAACCATATCACACTTACTTGCCCTTTACATAACAGATTCCTGCTATATTATCATCCCATCCTTCAATAGTTGCATGCCTTCTTGTTACACCATCACAATAAACTGTCAGAAAAAGGAAAAAGACTTCGGTGTGCAGCTCTGTGGCATTTTGGCAAGTTTGAGACAGACAGCAAAAGGGAAAGAGGGGAAAAAAGAGAGGAGGAGAAAAGGAGGGAAAAAGAAGAGCAGCACTTACGCTTTCACATGGGAAGGTACACCAACAGGACAACCCTGTGCGTCACAATAAAGCTCCACAGATCCAAAAGGTCTGCAACAAGCAGGGTGCTCTGCACTCATCCGGAGTGCTGAGCACCTGCTGTTCTCCCTGCAGCTACGCAAAGCAGATCTCTGCCTTACTCAGGACTGAGCTTTCTGGGTCATGGACCACTGCATTCCCTGAAGCACCCAGCATGACAAGATACACACCAGGTGTCATCTACCGGTGCTTCCCAGCCCCTTCCTCACCACCATCACATGTAGGCACTCACCTATGCTGTGCAATGGGGAGGTGACCACGCAGACACTGCAGCAAACATCAGTCAGCTCTCCGACCCTGACATAGAGGTCAAACACAGCCGCAATACAGAAGCCACTGTTTCAGTGATACAATGCTAAGAATGTCCAGAAAAAGTGTGAACTTAACCACCTAACGGAACTAAGTAATCTTCCCCCTCCAAACGCCCTGAAGGAGCACAAAACACTCTCAGTAACTTAACTGAAAAGTCCTCTACGAAGTTACTTCTCAATACTTGCAGAACATTCCTAGAAGGTTTTTTGAGCATCATGGGAACACCCAAGTGCATGTGTCAACCTGCGCATCTAACGAGCCTGCTTCTTCTCTCATTGAAATCAGCTGTTCTTAATTTGAACAGTAGGAGACCTGGGCCTTTTCTACTGCTGTGTTCCTTATCAGAGCTCTATAAATGTCTCATCTTTATTTTATTAAAGACATATTTCATAAATTAACAATACAAGAATTCTTGTATGTGAGGTTTTTGGCCCCTGTTGCGACTCTGAATTCCTGAAGGTCAGATAAAGTGGTCTGTAGAAAGGGCGAAAAGAAAATGCTCTGCAACATCCTTTTAAAGAGGCTCCACAGTAAAAAGACAATAAATTGTAAAAAATGATTTGTTATGTGGCTTTGAGGGCATCCACGGATGCTAAGACCACAGTTAAATGAACCTGGTCATGAAAGGAGCAGCAGCTTGTCCAGTACTGTACCTACATCAGTTAACTCTGTTTGTGATTGAAGTCCAAGACTCCATATTGTTCTATTTCCACCTATTCCTCTGCTCTAGATTCCCTCTGTGACACGTTTATCAATGGAAAAATTGAGGGAGGTGTTTCCAGCTGGGAGCCCAACAAAAAAAAACAGGAGGTTCAGTTTGGTTTTCTCACTCGCGCTGCAAGAGCCATTTTAGCACCAGTAATAAAAAAAAAAACTACACAAAAAAAAACCAGACATGACTTAAAATTATTTTTTCATCATAAATGCTGCACCACTCTTTATTCTCAGGTACCATTAGTCTCACACATTGCCACAATAATTTGCTAGCTTAAACAGAGCTCCTTGCAAATAACTTATTTATATTAAGGGACGATGTCAGATACAATTGCAGGGAAATGCTAAGAAAAAGTTAACAGTGCCATCAGTCAGATCTACTCTTTGTTATGCCCTTGCAATTTTTACAGATTTGTATCTGCAATGTCACAAATTATTTTCTTTTTTTAAATAGCCTGATTGTGTCCTCTGCGAGAGATGGGGAAAACACACACAAACAACAAGAGAAGGCAACTGGCATGCTGGGAGCCATACAAAATGGATGTTGCACAGGCATAGCTGCATGGCTACACCTGGGGGTGTCATTACAGCAGCCGTGGTGCAGGAACAGCCGCAGCCAGTTGGGTGCTTACATTAAGAGTTGTAACCTTAGAAGGTGGTTTTGAGAATGAGATCATCTGCACTAAGAGGATTTTCAAGGTAAGTCAACGGATAGATTTGGTCTCATTTAAGACCAGAAAAGACGAATAATCATAGATTGGAACATTACAGCAGCACAGACTATTCATCTAGGGAGGCACTTTGTATAGTAACAACAGAACTCACACAAATGTACAGGAGGGATCACAGCTCCACACAGCCAACAGGCTCCTTGAACTCTGGAGCTATCTACTGCAGCTAATTCCATCCACCACCAAGAAGCCCTGGCTACCACCATCTTCTCAAACAAAAGGCGAAAACATTCAATAGGCAATTATCCAGCCATTGCAGGCTCTGAAAGTGTCCCAAAGACAAGAAAAATATCATTCTCGCACATCACTGCCTGAACGAGATGGCTGTTCAGGGCACTGTGCCTGTAACGGCTCTGCTGAGAAAAAGCACCTTTAGATGCAACAGAAATCAAGGCTGCTATCGACAGAAGGCAGCAGCTATCACCCTAATTGCCTACACTTAGCACAGCTGCAATAGGACAAGAAGAGGAAAGCTGAAAGAAAAACACAAGGGTGGAGAATCAGACGCAAAGGCTGTCTGCTTAGACATGGAGAATACATAAAGATGTGTCTTGTGATGGAAGAAAACCGGAGTCATCATCATCCAACAGCCTGAAAGTTCAGAAGGCACCTGAGAGAGAGCCAGGTATGATACCCAAACTCCCAGACAGTATATTTTAGCATGCTGGACAACTTTTAATATTTTCAAGAGGTCATATGGATCTCAGGTTCCTAAATCATAAAAAAATAGACTGCTCGCATTCTCTGAATCTGTACTACAGACCCGTTACAAGGAACAAGTGTTTGGAGGGACTCAAGTACCAGACACCTGCCCTGTAGATATCCTGACCAACGGAACATGCCAAGCAAGAGGGGATAAAACACTTGCAATGTTTGTGATGAGACTGGTGAGGAAGTGCCTTCATTCCTAATGTCACAAAACCCAAAGTTTTTTTAACAGGTTGCTGTAAACCTAATACCTGCGCCGTTTTACACTGAGCTTTCTTATCGTTAGTTATGTTCTCCCTAAAGAAATACATGAACTTCAACACCAGCGCTGGTAAACCCACAGACCTGGGTTACGTCTCCAGCTCCAACCATTTACTTTATCGTCTTCCACAACATAAACAGCAGTTCTCATTAAGTAGCTGAATGTCAAGCAGCTCAGTAGAGAGTTAAGGAAATGCCTAATCCAAAACTAATCTAAACCACGAAATACGTGTGGAAAAAATTAATTTAACTTGTGTTAAGTCATATGAATTAACTAAAGGAAGTCTATGTGATCCTAGCAGACATGATCAATACCATACCATGTCACAGACAAAAGGAACAAAGGTGAAAATATTTCTTCTCAGCTTCAAATCCATCAATCAGCACATGAATAGGTCAAATTAATCAAACCCATCAAGGAAATTTCTGTATCATTTCTGATCACCGCTCTACCCTGTCTAGGTTCCAATCTTTCATCGTGGCCAATCTCCAAGACAGACATCAGAAGAGGAAAGAGAAAAAAAAATAAAAAAAAGGAAAATCACCACACCCACAACTCAGATCTAATAATTACAAGCTGAAAAAGGAAGTCGGGGAAAAACTACTTTCTGTCCCTGCAGGTAAGGTTGAAGTCCTGAAGCACTACCTTTGAGAATAATTAATTAGAGACCAACAAGTTAAACAGCCTAACAGGGTCTTTTAAATTTATTAAATATATTTTGCTTTAATCACATTAATTTTTCAGAAATGTACAATAATCTTGGTGGTTTAAAATGACTTTGTATTCGTTTTTTAATGGAGAGTATTTTTATTCATCTAATACATTATCCTTTCAAGAAAATTATCATACTTGACTACAAATACTTAATGAGGCACTAATTAATACTGCTATTTCTCCCCATTTAAAATTCCTTTGAGAAATGAGGTCAGAAACCTGGTTTAATGCACAAGACGTTTATCAGAGGCTGAAGGGGAAGGGGCTCAAAAGGTACCTGTCACCCTTCTCCATGGAGGAGGACATTCCCTTTGAAAAGGGAAGCCCAACACAACAGCAATCCCTCCAGCTGAGCCAGTGGCTGATGCTAGCCCCCTGCACAGCAGCTGCAGGGCCATAGTGGCCCAGCTGAACACAGCTACGGGCTTGTCCTACTCCAGCATGCTTCTGAAGCCCCTTATTCCCCTGTCTGGTGCTGCCAAGTGCTGTAACACAATGACAAGCAGCTCCACCTTCCTCCACACAGGGGCCCTGGCAGAGCCGTGGCACCCTGCCAGCAGCTTCAGCATCCCTGTGCGTTGCCAGGGGTGCAGGAGGCAAATTTGGGTTACAAACACCTCCCAGAGCAAGAGCAGCCGTGTGGGATTCAAGGAACTGCTGCAGGTTTAAAAAGCAAAAGCAAAGACCAAGCGCAAGCGTTTTCTCAAGCTCTTGGGAAATTTGCAGACACTCACCCATGAACTTCACTTATGGGTTTGCTCCACATTGTATACTAATTGCAATTATCTAAAAGCGGCTCCACGATGGGAGGAAAGGAGGAGAGGAAGGCTTCCTTTTGGCACAGCTTCTTCAGAGTTCAAAGGACACATATGGCCTGCAAACACAGTGCAGGGGATAATGTAAAATTAAAGGAGCGACAGGAGGAAAAAGAGAACACAGGAGGGACAAGCAGTGTTGTTCTGGATCTGCTCAACTGGAATTTTAAATAAGGGGGTGGGGAAATGGAGGGTCAACAAAAAAAATCCACCCTTATTTTAATTCCACATCTGAACAGAGGGAGGGATCACAGAAGGGACCCCATCTGAAAGGAACACCTCTGGGAAGCAGGACCTGAGGGTTTCTGCTGGGGGCACAGACCCTAAGCCCATGGCCTTGGCTAGGCAGCAGGACCCGGAGGACTGTGCCCGTAGAGCAGGACTGGATGCAGTCAAATACAATAGCTTCAGGCAGTGCACCACTGACTCCTCCAAAGAGACAGGAGGGGTTTGTTTCAGAATAAACACATGTACAGTAGCAAACCTGCAGGGAGGGACAGCATGTCTGCAGACAGAGAAAAGCAAGAATAAAAAGATGTCTGAATAGTGCAGGTCCCAATTTGCCTCCCAGTGCCTGTGTAGCCACCACGCAAAGGGAGCCACACAGAAGTCAGCAGGCTGCGAGATAGTGCCTGCGCCCATGCTGAATCCTGACACCTGCTTGTGGCCCTGTCTTCGTTAGGGCAGATACCAAAGCGTGCTCTTCCCACTGCAGGGCATGTCAAGCGCAAAAATAAATAAATAAACAAAACAAAACAAAAAAAAAACCCATCCACAACAATCCTCAGTTGTAATTTCTACATAATTATTGCACAACAACCGCCCGTAATGAGAGAATGAATTTATAACCACACACAAGCTATATTTACCAGTGGACTGGTTACAAAGCAAAACAGCAGGAAACCACAATGTGTGTCTTCATATTAGCTCCTCGGTGGTGGTGCAGAGCAGGCCTGCCTGTGCAGCAGGGCAGGCCAGGCAGGTGAAACCCAGGCACACCAGGCAGAGAGGAGCGCAGCCCCATGGCGATGGAAACTGGGACCCTGGGCACAAAGATGCCACCATGGGTTCAAGGGAAGCCATGTCGAGGTGGGGCTAGAAAGACCTGTTTGACTTCAGGATTAAATAGTTGGCCACCCAAACAAAAACTGAAGGGAGTCTCGCCTCCCAACTTTCCCAGCTTCCGGAAATTTCTATTCCTAGACCAAACTAAAAACACAGAACGCAAATAAAAAACCACCCCGTAACTGGAAGTGCAGCCCCCTGGGCAGACAGGACCCAGGAGGTGAACCGTTCCTGCCCCTCGAAATGAACTGTCGCTCCCAGAGAGCACTTCGTTCTTCTCTGGCTGTTCATCAGTCAATCCCCCACGCCAAACTGGGCACGATTCAACCAAACTGGGACAGCAGGACCGTGTCTCGCTCGAGAGGAGGCCTGATAAGATCAGCAGCTGAGCCCCCACTGACCACTTTTTATCACTGAGGAGAGTCAATGTGGGTCTCTCTGCCAGCAACAACGCATCGCTGAGCTGGAGTCTTCACACCTTCAAAAACTGCTTTTCGGGCAAATTTGGCCAAAACTGCTTTACAGCTTTGGAAGTTACTGGAAGTGCAGCCTGACTGTTGGACTCGAGGAAAGACAGACAGCATGGGCACAAGGTCCCCGAGAGCCCCATTTCCTCAGGCTGCCACCACAGCGTCCCTGCTGCCAGCAGCACCCCTGACCACCTCACCCTGGCTGCTCATCGCCACCCACCCCTGAGCCAGCACAACCCCTCATGCTTTGCAGGCCAGTGTGAGAACAATGATGAGCTAGATCCGGGAACAGATCCTGCTGAAAACATACCTTTTTTTTTTTTTTTTTTTAGGGATTATTTTTGACTTGGATCCTTTCCCAGACCTGGCTCTGAGCACAACTACACAACGCTTACGTCAGCACAAGGAAGCCATCTAATGAACACCCAAGGGGGGGGCAGGACTGCTGCCATAGCCATTGGCCACCTTAATGAGGCTTGTAAAACAACGGCCTACAGACAGCAGGTTAAAAAGTCACACAGCTTCAGTTAAGCAAGGAAGACAGATTAAAAAAAAAAAAGTCAACAAAACAACATACACACAGGTTACCAACTCGCTGCCATGTCAGGCGGCCAAAACAGAGTAAAAACACAGGGCCTTCCATTGAGGAAAAGAAACTCATGCACTCAGCTGCACCACAGCCCCAACGCAGAAGGGCTCCTGACACAACCAGGGAAAAATCTTGCTCCTTACTAGTTCCTAAGTAGGATAAGCAAAAAAAAAAAAAAAAAAAAAAAAAATCACCTTTTAAAGCATTGATATCTCAAAATGACCTGTTCTCTTATCTTTTTGGCTAGGCATGCTCTTTCTGTCCTGCTCTGTCCCTGGAAAGACACTGAAGAGCCCAGCCCCAACTGAAGGTATAAGCGCAAAAGCGAGAGAGGAAGGTGCACGGCAAAAAGAACTCTCTCTCCCCATGGACTAGACAAAAATCCATGATTACTGCTTCTGGGTTTATGCTGACCAGTGTGCTATTATTGCTCTGGTGGCAATCACCAAACCTGTCATGAAAAGAAAGGATGTGTTGGGCTTGCTATCGATCCTTGTAATTCCTGTCTGAGTACAATCATGCTGTCTTGAAATGTAGCCCAAAAGGGCACCATTATTCCGGAATTGAGTTGCTTTTGGAAGATGAGTCAAAAGCGGTTCCATGTACTTAGATCTCTTCTTGAGGTTGCTGACAATTTTTCCTGGCTTTACAGCCACATTTTCTGATCCTTAATGTATTTTCTTTCTGCTATTGGTGAAAGAGCCACACAAATAAAGAGAAATCTGACCACCCCAGGAAATTTTGTAACTGACTATACACAGAGGGCTGTGAAATATGCACAAAGTAAACTAACTGAAATAATATGATTTCCCCCCTCCCCCTTAATAGACTTCATTTATAGTCACTGTGGGAGTTACATGTAACAACAGTAAGTGGAACAATTTCATACAGCACTTTCCATATTGAGACAGCTATTCTGCATCCCCCTGTACAGCAGACAGTTCCTATAGCTCACTTTGTATTATGGCAACAGAGCAAGGCACTGCAAATTAAGCCCAGAGCAGTAACCATTCCCTAGAATCAGGGCTAAAACCTAGACTAACGAGTGGCTACATCTATAGCCAGACCAACTTTTCCTCCCCAGTGAAGTCTGGACATCGCTGGTAGCTGGTAGGCAGAAGCACGAGCCTCTGAGGGCTCAACTCTTGCCTCCCAACGGAGGCAACCAAGAGAACAAGCGATGCGCGGGGCCAATTCCTGCCCCAAGCAACACACTGTTTTGGGATGGCACACATGCAGGACAGCTGCTAGACACTACAAGGTATGAGCTCCTGTTTGCAATGCCTTGGAAAAATGCTAGGTAAGAAGTAAGCACGTATTGCTATTAGCAGAAGGCTTGTGGGGATAAGCAGAGAACTTGATTGACAGCACCGCTCCCCAGCCATTGCTCATCAATGGGAAAGAAAAAACAGCTGACAAAAACCCCCACAAAACACACCCAACTCACACCATATCCAAACAATAAAAGACAAATGCATCCCAAACACCCACTGTATTTTATGTTCTTTTTGTTATTCATTACAATTCCCATGATGTTAATAACATGTACAATGACAAATAAACTCAAGACTACACAGCACGATGCATAAGGAGAAGATCAGTCGATACTGTCAAACATGACATGTCACAAACACTCAAAAGGTAACACAACCCAATGGATTAAGTATCATTCAGTACCAGTCATCACATTATTGCATCCAAAACTGGGCCAAAAAATACATATGAAAACACGTATTTCAAGCATGGCTAAAACAATAGTAGCAAACAAAACATATGATACTAATTCAAGTGTTACGAATAATTGTCCATTGTAGCTGGAAAACAGAAACACGGCCCTGAAAAAGGATCGTAACAACACTGACCTAACAATTGTTAAGTGTTCATGTTTAACACACATTGTAGCATATTCATAAACCATGCATCTCTGATGGTAGAAAAAAATATGAGACAACAGGTTAATGAATTAAATAATAACGAAAACTCAAAGACATAAATCAGAAGAAATCTGAGCTAAGAAACACAAAAAGATTTTGTGTGCACATGTGTGTGAGATTTAATACAATTCCTGCTTCAGGTGTCTTGGATCACACCTGTCTGTGCTTTTCAGATCTCAGTTTCAGAAGTTTATTATTTTTTTTCATGCATGGTTTCAGAAGTACTGCTGTCTCTAACAGTGAAGTTCTGTCCTCCTATTCACACAACATACTCCCACTGACTCCAACCAGCTTAAGTTTAACTACAAATACAATGGAAAATCTGAGGTAGCTTGTTTCCTTTATTTTCCATTTTCTTCAATGTGCAATTAGGTTATTCGTAATAAATATCAAATGAATATTTTTTTTTAATTAACACTTAGAACAAAGAAAGGCTCTAGTATTTTACAAACCTATTTGATGCAAAATACTAGATATGTCTTCAGGGCCTCAGTTTTTCAGACCTTTATTACTGCATTCTGACTTGTTTTCATTCTATTAGCACTCTCAACAGCTTATTAACATAAAGCAGAGCCTTGCTAATTTGCTATAATGTTTAGGATACCTACTCTAAATTAATGGAAGAAATCAATAAATTCATCAATCAACAAAAAGGACCAGAAAAGAAAAATGACAAAACACATTCTGTTCTATTACTGTGGCAATCCTAAATGGTGTTTTAATTATTCATACAAATATCTGTGATATTAGTAAATTTGATGTATAGCATCTCTACTTTTTTTTGTTTTTTTAAAGTCTTGGGTCAAGAACATGGTTCCTTTGAGGAATACAAAGGAGGCATCTGAATACGTTCTTGTATTTGATTCTACACATTCACATGCCATCCTGCCTTGGATCCAGAATACTGACTCCCCAGCAATCTCTGCTGAGAGCAGACCCACACAGAAAATCACGCAATGTTACACAGCCTGTAACAGACCAACGACACAACCACGGAGCAGGAGCATCACTCCTGCCATAGCCAACAAGCAAACTCCCAGAGCTGCCGCTTAAAAAGGGAGGTAACCCATATCCCCCATCCTGACATTCCACTGAGAAAATGTGAATAAAACAATGCGCTAGCGATTATCTTTGGGAAGAGAAGCCAGGGTCTAAGTTCTGGGCCTCCCTTGCTGATCCACTCCTCCTTGTTTGTCAACATGCAAAACTCTGTGCATCTTCTGTACACAGCTCCCGAGGCTGTGCCATTCTCACTCATTCACAGCCACGTTCTGGCTGCCCACCCAGTAGCCATGTGCAAGCAGTAACTATCATTCTTGTCCCAGGAGAGACACCAGCAGCACCAGGAAAGCTGCAAAACCCGAGTGAAATTCTGGGTAGAGGTGGAGTTTTTCAGATGATGATGGTACGCTTCAGAAGGGAGATTTACGTGCACAGAGCTCCACAAATACAGCCCCTTTTCATATCAGCAAGTCACATAAAGGGTTAACAAACCACTACTGCTTATATTCCCCTGGCATCTCTTCTCCATCTCTCTCACAATTTGGGGTCCTTTTCCTCCCAGGGGAGGTTTAGATTGGGTATTAGGGAAAATTTCTTCACTGAAAGAGTGGTCAAGCATTGTAACAGGCTGCCCAGGGATGTGGTGGAATCACCATCCCTGGAAGCATTCAAAAAACATGTAGATGTGGTGCTTAGTGGCATGGTTTAGTGGTGGACTTGGCAGTCGTGGGCTAACGGTTTGACTTAGAATCTTAAAGGTCTTTTCCAATTTGAATGACTCTATGATGTACTGAAGTTCCCCCTCCCTGTCCACAACCTACACCCCAGTTTTTGTCCTGGCTCCCCATAATGCTCCATGTCTGGATGGGCTCCACACTCGCTCCAAATTTATTGCTGTCCTTCCTGCTCTTCCAAGCTTGTGAAGCAGGTTTTCACTCAGCTGCCCTCGCCTGCCAGGATGAGAAGCAGCACATGGAAGCTGGAAGGAAGAACTCATGAGCACCAGCCACCAGGAAAACAGGGCTTTGTCACTAGAAACCCAAGGTGGAAATGCACGCCATGTGTCTTATTTAGTTCAAAGCCAAAATGTTTCTGTCTACGAAGTCTGTTTGTATCTCAAGTCACAAAGAACCCATTAGTACCAATAATGTGTCATTATGGGGGCGTCAGCAGAGACTCTGTAGCTAAGGTTAATTTGAGATGCATAATTTAAAGCAGAACTAAAATCTCTCCATTTCACACTTCAATGACTGAATTCAAATCATTCTTCAAATGTGACATAGCGGCTTTCAAGGGGACACTTGCATTTTTTCCTTTTCTCTTTTCTTTCTATCAATTTTAAGTAAAATACAAGCTACCTGTTGCAGAGGAAAAGCGTAGAGATCCTCCCTTTGTGACCCCTTTAATCTGCTTCCCCGTCATATTTCCTTTCAGCAGCTTCACACTTTGCACATTCATTCTGACATGTCAGAATATGACTGATACAGGCTACTTCTGCAATTTTTTTAAAAAAAAACATACTCAAGAGTTAAAAATTTCACTCATCATAACCCCAGTGATTTTGCCAAGAACAGCTGGCAATGCTGCTTATCTTAAACACACCAAATCACTTAGCTAACAGTAGTACCTGCACAATTCTCTGTCCTTAGTATTTCTACTCTTAACATCCTGATAAAATACGTAAGAACAGAATCCTTGTTTTCCACACAGAAAAATGAGACAAAGACTGAAGGATGCTGTGGTTCAACAAGCGCTTCAAGCCTGTCCAAGTCTCCCATATCCACTGATAATTTTTTTTGTCAGGCAACTTCTCTGAGCACAGCTGATAAAACACAGAATAATTAAGCAAAAACTCATCACAACATAACAAACGGCATAACAGGGAGGTCTCCATGTCGCTGGAGACGCAACACCTCTGTATCCAACACCTCCTGCCTTTTACTGTGGACTCTTCAATAAAGCTCGTGTAATGTTACCAAAATGCATAGAAACACACAGTAATTGTTGTCATCTGACACAACTCAGTTTTGTTCTGAACTTTCAAGAAATCACAGTTCAAGCACATGGACATTCTTTTGAGAACTGCCCTCCCTGCTTAAAATGTCAATGGATTTGCACAAGGGTGAGGGAGTGGGGTGGACAGGGGACTTCAAGACATCTTTGCCTCAGCCATGGTTATTCATCAGGTTTTTGGAGCAGAGAATGCAACGCCATCAAGTGAAAATTGACAGTGCTGTTTTCTGATGTCTGAGTGATGTCAATACCTCAGCAAGCCACAAGTGCTGAGAAATTTCTTCTCTGCAAAATTCTAAGAATGACTCTTAAATTTTGCTGCGAGGGGGGGAACGACATGACACAGACACCCAGAGCTAAAAGAGGCACTTGAAATTAAAACTCCTACGTAGGTGTGCTTTTGAATACTGAGAGTATTAGGCTTCACAGCTTTGTGCTATCTGTGACTCAGACTTGCTGCCACAGGTGTCAAGAGACCTGGGACCTAAATGGAGCTCTGTAGCAACCTGCTGCTTTGTGATTTACTTTTTTTTTTCCTTTTTTTTTACTATGTAGTAGAAAATTCACCCTCAAACACAGACAAAAAGCAGGCTTTTGCACTCAGTACAGACCTGACTTTTTAGTCGATGGGTTTTACCATCCAGTTAACTTTCACCTAGCAAAGCACATTTTTCTGCTGTTAAATTCTTAAAGTTTCCCGAACAACACAATGTCAACTTCATCTAACAGCTGGAATGGCTTCAATAAAGTTCTGAGAATAACACATCTACTCTGACACGCCAACGCACTATTTTTAATTGTAGCTCATTAAAGATGTAACAGAAGAAGAATTATATTCACTTCCAGCACTCTTCCGTCAGTGCAGTGAGATAATCATGTTGCTATATCATACATAAAGCAATATTTATGCATAGTGGTTTAGGTAATCTAATGGAAAGGCAGAAAGCAGCGATTCACTCCTTGCTCTGTCTGTTGCTGCAACATGGCTTTTTCCCTATTGCATGGCCCAAGAAGGCACACAGAGTGATTGGTCTCAAGTGTTAGTGAAAGAGAGACCTGGAAAATGAAACAGACAAGCCAGCTGAAATACCAAACAAATAAATAAATAAATCTCGATTGTGGATGAGAAGTACTTTACAGAGCAGCATACAAATGCAGGCCTCTGAGGTAATCTAAACCAAATGCAGACTGAAACTGAAGTACTTTGGTGAGTCAGCACAGTAAAAAGGATTCTAAAATCACATGTGAGAAAAGTGCAATCCTTTTTGTGTAACACACTGTATTTTATTCCAAAGTTACCTTTGTGTTGTGCCTCCTTCGTTTCCTTTTGGATTCAACCTCCACCTTTGTGCCGGCTTACTAGCTGAGAACTCTAATGTCTAGGACTTCTAATTTCCCTTTCACAAAAACTTCATCTCCAGCCCATGATAATGTTAAACAATCATTGGCATGAATGCTACTGACCATCTTCCAAGTTATGATTACTTTCCTCTGGAAATAAAATTAAGAAAAATGTAATAGTTAAAACCAAAATTGCAGAGAATCATTACAGACTCTGACAATGTGAACTGCCTCCTAGATTCTGCCATCCCAGAGGTTTCAGCCACCTATGGCTTTGGTGCAGACCAGGATTTCAGCACTAAATATGCTTACCATCAGTCAAAGAAAGGCTTAGCCTTGTATCTACCTCAAACATTTTTAAAACCATAGCCATTTTTAAACTTACAAAGCAATTCTCATCTTTATTTTCATCTCATTCTTGCCTCATACTTTCACAAGAACGTAATTCTGTGAAAGCCACAACAATTGCTTGTTCAACGGAGACTGCCACTCTCTGAAGTGCTTTCTGAGATAGATTTGTATAGACAGTCATGTGTAGAAATGAATAATCCAAAAATATCCACAATAGATAATGAGCAGAGTCTAGAAAAAAAAAAAAAACACCACATACTGCAAATGTAGCCCAAATTGGAACGAATGCCTACAGTAGCAACAGCACAGGAAGAGCAAAATGTTATTGTACATTACTGGCATGCAGCCCGTAATTACAAAAAATATTGCAGTATTCCACAGTAACAGCGTAAAATATTATCATTTCAAACAAAGCAGCTGCAGCACCCTGCCCACAGCAACCATGTCGCAGAGAGCCAGGGGAGGAGAGGGCAGCCAGCTGCAGGACTCCTGCTGCAGAGGGTGAGCGGTCTGCAGGGTCTGCGAGCCCTCAGGACAGCCTCTCCTCGCACCCACAGCTCCACTCCGTCAGGGCACAAAGGACCACTGCTGGGCAGCTAAGGGCTCCCACATGGGCTCCAGCTGCTGAGCCCTCTAGCAGAAGGGAAGCATGCTGGTCGCTCTACATTCGGGCTCCTGCTGTAGTGTGCCTTCCGCCAAATTTGCATTTTCAGTGTCTCAGATTCAATAAAATCTTCCCCATTCCAGCTCCTCTGCACTAACCCCTGTGTTACCCAGCCCCCTGTAACACTCTGCCAAAAGGTTTTAACAGTGGGGTAGCAATAGGCTCCCAAGCACCGGTGTTCATGTGCTGCCACTGTAACTGCTATCACTCACCTCCCTAGATGGCGAGCAGTTGCTCCACGACATACCAGCAAAACAGGAGACAACCAGCAAACAAGTTTATCGGTGATGCTCTTCTCAACCACTCTACCCACCAGGGCAAACAGAAAACCCCCAAAAGTTACAATTAAGTCCATCTGCTCACTGGCATGTACAGCACACAAATCAGTAGTTCTAGCTTATCACTTGCCGAAATAACATCTATCACATTTGGTTTCTACACGGATCATGAAAAAAAAGACCAGCTAAGGAGTCACATGTTTTCTCCAAACTTTATGCACTCACAGAAATAGCAATCAGAGGAGAAGAAATGTAGAACCCAAACAGCGAGGTTAGCGGAGAAGAAAATGCTGTTCAAATGAAAGATACTTTTTTCTAATTCATGCTTCCTATATAGGTTGCGAACAGTACAGATTCTCCAGAAGAAACTGCAAAGTCCAAGCTTTGCCTGCCTCAGGTATTTGGCATCTTCCCACAGTCCGACAACTCTGAAGTTAAGTCTGAAATACACAAACACTGCTTGGGTAGTATCTAATCACGGGAACTTTTTTGTACAGCCAGCCAGAAAGATGATGTTTTTAGGAGGGACCACATTAACTGCCTTACCTAAATACTTCCCAGTTCACCAGCACTTCTCATCTTCCCCATACCAGCTTTTCTCTGCTGAACACAAAGGAGACTGTAGTATTTATATGCAATAAACTGCAGCAATATATGCAGTAGGTTGAAATATAGCATTTTTGTATCCTCATATGCCATTCATTGGCTTATGGATTCAAAGTCCCACAGGGAGTGCTGCAAATCCACAAAAAGTCTCTGGGTGCTGGATTTGACTTTCTGACGTATGTAACAGATGTGTAAAGTAACACATAACCAGATGCCTCTAGTAAATGCACAGCTAGAGACTGAAAAGCCCTAAAAATGTTGTGTCCAAGGGCAAAGGGGAAGGGGGAGAATAAGAACAGCATCCCATATCTAGCAGGAAAAGAAAAGTTCAGGCTTTATAAATTTCTAGCCTACAGTGCTGTAACTTTTCAGGTCTCTAATTGAGCTACGGTATCCCAAGAAGGCTCTTTAGGAAGCAGGGAGTCCAGCTACAGTGGCCTGGTTTGCTCCATCGAAGGCTATCAGCTGTTTCCTGGTGTCTGTGAAACTTCAAGGTCCTACCCCAAAAGCCTCCACCATGACCCCAAAGACCTTCACATCCAGAAGAGAGGTCTAACTCCTCAGCAGAAAAATACAGGAATACAAACATGTGGCTGTATAACAGCAATCACCACAGAGGCCCCTCTCCACGCCCAGAGTTGGCGTGCCATGGCCACAGTGGCTTGGAGAAAAGAGCTGGTGTACTTTCACAATAACCTTCTAAGGCAGAGACCAGTGGGTAAGAAAAAGGCAAGAACTTGTTTAAAAGCCTCAGTTTGAAACTTCTGGCTACTCCCATTTTATGGAGTAAGTTACTCTCTACTAGAAACTGTGTGAACCATGATTTCAGAGCTGGATCCTGCCTTTTGCAAAGCTGCTGGTGGGCTTGGATCCAAGGCTTTGGTTCAAGCTCTTATCTGCTCCATACTAAAATGACTTATACCATACGTCCTTTATAATAAATAGCCTCTCAGTGAGGAAGCACAGTATTGGCATGGTTCATATTTACATCACTCCTTTGAAAGCCAATGCACATGGTTTAAGAAAGTGTTGGAAATATTACAGCTTTTGAATATTTTGCCTTATGTGGTTTACAGCCAGCACAGTCAACGACTGCATAAGCTTCACCCATTTTCACGTGACGTGCTGAGCAGTGCGAGTCCCAGGTAATGCCCACCAGAGCGGCACAGGCATGGCCATGTCCCACCACAACGGTGCCCTGTGCTGTGCCACTGCACTCTCCTGGCTCCCTGCAGCAAAGGGCTCCATTCTCTGTCCCCACCACCTCCTCCTTTACAAAGGCTCACACACACTCACAGGAACAAATTAACAATTCCATTATGCGCCAGGCAGCCCATGCACTTTCTTTCTGATTCACAATAGAGGCACCCCATTGAAAAGATCTGTACACAGGGGGGTGAAAAAAAATGAAAATCTAAGCAAGTCTCAAGCAAGCACACATATTATATCAAAGCCTCATTTCCACTTAACACAAGTTGCTTTGGGACCTAATGCAGCTGACTTGAGGGGAAAACACAAACAAACAAACAAACAAACAACCTCTTTTTCCATTAGCTGGGGCAGGGGCAGGGGGAGGAATCGAACTAGTGCCATCTTTGTTGAAGAGCTCCACGAAACTAATGGTTTAGGAGAGCAGAGGAGCATGGACGGGGGACAATTTGTGACTGATCACTGCCATCTGAACATGGCATGCTGACAGCTGAAAGAAGAGCAGAGAAAGGCAAAACAAAACAGGCATGTGTTTAATCTGGGCAGGCTCAGTCTCCCATATTCACTTCCAATGAAAAATACAAGGCAGGATAAAGTCGGTCCCTCTGCCTGTTCAGCTCAGCACCCACGTAACTCCCTGGCACACACCACAGGATCTTCTCTGGGTACACAAAAGGGGGCATTATTTCTTCACGTGCTGAAAAAAATCATCAAGAAAGGGCAGGAGTAGCGGTACAATTTAATATATCTTAATTTGCGTCTTTCACCACCGAAGAACTTCATTTAATACTCTGCCAATGAGCTCCTGCACTCTCCGATACAAAGAAAACTAAAAACGATTCAACAATTTTGTGACTGCAACAGAGAGATGATCAAATGATTACAAAGGCCACACATGCTACGAAGATATCTTCCCCTGCACTTCAACGTGTGCTTCCTCAGAGTGAACAAGAAGGCAGTTGTGAAAGGAAAACCATGCATGTTTATCCTGGTCTGATACTGATGAAAGAAAGACAGGAATAAAGGTATTTTGATTTATGCTTTGCAGAGATGAGGAGGAATGCTTGCCACCAGGAGAGCAGGACACAGAGAAAGCAAAGGTGGGCTGAGAGCGATTACACATGGGTTACTGCATTGCGGTTCTTCCTCTCTCACTGGTTTGGCCAGGGCTGGTCACCCTACACCTGAAACGGGACTTGCTCCACAGAGCAAGGCATTTCCCCGCTTGAACTGCAGGGATGGGGGGCACAGAGGGGAGGGTAAGAATTGGAGCTCCTAAAAGCTGTACAGTAGCAGTTTCAAACTGATTTGCATTAATACCTCATTTCACAACTACAAAAATTGCCTTGGACTCCTCCTGATAAGCATCTGATATTCCTGTTTGGGCTCACAGTCCCTAGTGGAAGACCTGCACGTAAAAAGAAGTTGGCTACACTGATTCGCAAAAGTTTTGACCTTTCTGGATAAATCAGTACAAATGCCTACAGGACTATTACAATTTCCCAAGCAATGGCTCTTGTCCACTGACCAGAAAGGAAATATTTAGCTCCCTGCAGTGAGCCTGTTGATTTCAAAAGAAACTTAATAGCTCTATTCCTACAAAGCAAATACAGAGCAATCACCAGGGGCCAGCTATGCTGTCCTCTCTTCTGAAACCTGGTAAGCAACAAATATCTGCAAATGCCACCAGCCAAAGGGTTTTGATATTCTGCACATTTGTGGAGTCGTATCCCCTGCTTCTTCCATGTTATGTGGGTCTTTTTGATTCTGCAGATTTCTTACAGTAATTTTGTCTCCTTCAGCAAACTCGCAGCGAAGATCAGAGTAAATAAACTTATTCAAGAAAGAGGCTGGTGGCTTTTAGGTTTCATTTATGCAGCACTTTCAGAGGTTAAGTTTTACAACTGTAACATTTTGTCTTTACTAGACAAAAAAGACTCAGAGGCCATCCTTTTCTAATGAGAAATGAAAATAAAAAAATAAAACTAGAAAGAAAAGGTGAGCTTTTCCCTGTCACTCGTAACTGCCTTTATTAAAAAAAATCATTAACTCAGGACAACACAATTCAGCCTCAGTCTTAGTTCAGCTGCTATTCAAATATGCAAGTGCAATTTACAACTCTAGTTATGAAAGGGGACGTTATTTTCTTTATACATTTAACTCTACTTGTTCAAAGACACACTGATGAAGCAATTAAGGCAGACGTATTATTAAAGCTGGTGTAAAATTTACAGACTGTCAAGAAGTTTGGTATTTCAATGAGGTGTTTAAACATAAAAATGAGAACTATGTATTTAATACAAAAATATCACTTAAGAATGCTGTAAAATCAGATTACTCATGACATTATCTCTAACAGTAAGAGAACTGTAGATGCGTCTTCTGGCTGTGCGTTGTATGTTCTTCAATAGCTTTCTTCTGCAGAGTTCCCATATAATATAGATTCCAAACTTGGAAATATTTAGGCACATGCCTAACTTTCAGGGAGAATAGCCTCATTGATTTAAGCAGGGTTTAACACTTAGAAATGTTAGAATGATTGTCTCGTTGTGGGACTGGACCTCATGGGGCCCATTTTCAAAAAGATAAGTACATTTTGTATTTGTAGTGCTGTTTCTGGGTTTGCCGTTGAAGTTCTTTCCCTCCCTCTCCCATCTGTTTTTATCGCCTTCTATAGAAATATCATGGCACTCTGAGGTAAATAATGATTAATTTACTTAAAAACTAACTATAACTTATGACAAGACCCTCCAATCACTTACCTCAAATCATACGAGTGTTTCAAGATGCAATTGTAAATCTCCTTTTTTCCCTTCTTTCACAGGAGATGTTGCAGCCTTTTTTTTCTGATGTTTCGCATTAAAACTCTTTCCCTGTGCTCCAGGATCTTAAAGAAAAACAAAACAAAAAAACCTACTCAGAATGAAAATGTCATTTCAAGCGATTGGTGGGTGGCTCAGGGGAAATCCCTGACCTTTCTCCAATGTATATTTCATTATTTAAAGCAAGTGTGATAACTTCCCCCAGCAGAAGCAGCATGAACACTCTTCTGTAGGCTGTACTTTAAAAAAAAAATAAACCACACAACAAAAACCCCCAAGAACCAACCACTAAACACCAAACCTCCACTATTTCAGACCACTCAAAAACATGTTATTCTTAAAATCTGCAAGATAGTACACTACAAAGTATTCATTTAAAGCACAATCCAGTATATACCAAACTCCATAAATTTATGAAGGTGAAAAGGAAAGAAAGCCCAGAGATATAACCCAGAAGAAAAATTGCTATGTAAAGTATCAAACTGTTACACAGGAGAGCAATCATGTTTTATTATTATTACTACCACTGGCATTATCACTAATAATATATATACAGCCAACTCCCTGAATCTTCACCAAGTTACTGTAGTATTTCTGTAGTAGTGGCGTGGGGAAGTAGTAGCTGTGCTGGAGAAGCAATGCAGCATTAGCACTACAAAACCCAGCCCAGCTGACGAGAGAGGAAGGAAGGGAGGAGGAGCGCCGAAGCAAATGAGTAAGAGAAACTGGCAGGTCTCTAATATAATCAATCTTGACATTCTCCACCATCACCAAAAAAGGTCTCAAGGGTTTTGAATTTTCAGCGAGTGCTGCTACCAGAACACTTGCTCACTGCCTGCTGTTTCACCCTCTTCCCTCTCCCATACCTGCAGCACGGCAGGCCAGGCGCCGGCTGGTAACGTAAGCCTCCAGACCAGGCTCTGTCAGCAGGAAAATCCCCTGGCTATGAGAAGCAAACGCTGCCAGCCAGTGCAGAGTTCACTTTCCCTCTGAGAGCACAGTCTTGCATTTGCACAGCCCTTCCGGATTACAGGCATCCCAGTTATTTCGCCACAAACAACTTTTAGGACCAACAACTATATGCATTCTTGCTCTGCTAAAAGCCTGAAAGACAAACAGTTCCCGGGGCTACACCTGTGCTTATCCCTATTGAAGCCAACAAACATGCACAACATGACGAAGAGGATTTGACCTTGTGTGCACATAAGCCAGACTGCTTTGGTTTTCTTCCTCAGCTAGGACAGACAGCTTTGAATAATTTTTCCCGTTGCTTTTAATTAAGAAACGGAGACGTTATCCACAGCTTTCTGTGGCTGTATGTACTTCAGAAAATACAACTTTTCCAAAAGCAGTCAGAAATTCAAAAAGTACAGCTTTCTACATCACAGTTTATTCCCCCCCCACACACACACACAGAAAACAACCCAAAACTCTGAGCAGACCAACACACAAATAAGGGGGATAGTGGGATTCCCTTGACACCTGCACAGAGGCTGCAGCTAAGTCACCACTCCCCAAAGCTGCTTACAGTACAAATAAATCCAAAATGCTGCATTTAAATTACCCTGCTCCCCCACTCCACTGTGCTTGTTCTCGCTTATGTGGTGTTGCTGCTTTCTTCAAGGAATCTGCTCTCAGTCAACGTGAGTAAAGGTTGCAACAGCCAAGCTTACAGACTTGCAGGAAGAGGACAAAGCCCCCTAAAGCTGTGACACAAATCCAGAGAAGGCTGGAAGTTCAAAGTGAAATGAGGACAGTCTGTCCATGATTCATGCCACCTAGAAACCATTCTTAATTTAAGAAAAAGTGTTAAAGGGATTATTTTACAGTGTCACCCCACTGAATCAACTAGGTTCTGCCTCTCATTTTTTTCCCTGACTCAACTACAAGGTGGCTGAGGATTCTATTTTAAGATCAAAATCAGCATAAAATCCTCCTGTTCTCACTTACATACTTACATTTTAATGCTCTGTTTAAAGAGACAAATAATGTTGTTTGAGAGACAGATTCCCAGCTATCCTCCAGGCTTTTTGCATGACCTATGGGTAAATGCTATGTGACACTTCCTGAAGGGCTAAAATAGCTCTGCGTGACACTTGAGCTTCTACAGTGCAACTAAAGTATGAGAGTTTGGCTCCTGATGCACATTGTCACTTAACCCCAATTTTCCTGTGCCTCAGTTTTCCCTTCCTCTACAGCAAAGATAACAGTATTTCCCCATCTCAGAGGGGCTGATGTGAGGAATACAACACCCACGCTGAATTAGTGGATAATCTGGTAACACAGACAAAGTTACAGATCTTTTAACTTATGTGAGGCTGAAACTTCGCATCCACAGAAAAGGACCCTGTAAACCAAAATGAGAAGTGAGTCATCAGCCTGTCCCTCTGAAACTGCTTTGGCGGATAGTCGTTTCACTAGTACGACTCTCTTCTCCCGGGTGCTCCCAGCAAGCGTGGGGGAGACTGAATGGATTCACTGTAGTCACACAACAGCTTTACAGCTGCTGTAAAAAGGCCTATTGTAGCCCTGCATTTTACTATCTTGAGTAGCATACATTAATTTGTTGTACAGCTTCCATTACCCATCTGATCCTTACAGAAACAGGAGCAGCAAATCAGGGTTTGTCAAATGAAAAGCCATTTAACTGTGATGGAGGAAATTTTGTTTGTCTCTTTGTTTGTTTGTTTGTTTTAAAAAGGTAATAATTTATACAGCAGACAATAAAACTCTAAAAATTCAGTGTAACAATAATACTTTAAACTGGGTCTGCCCTCCCACTTTCATGTTTGGTTTGGGGTTTTTTTTGGTGGAGGGCTTTTGGTTTTGGTTTGGTTTTTTGGGTTTTTTTGCTACATAGGCTATCATGATACTGTGAGCCAAATTTCACAATCAGAAAAGAGCAGGCCTGCCATACACACGTGCTCTTACTGCAGTCACCTTCCACTCATGGCTTGCACCTCTGTGCATTTATGATCTTTGCTCAGTAACCTGAATGGTATCAAAACCAACTGTGAACTCTTAATACAGAACTATTCAGTCACACGTACAAAGTCTCACGACAGTCAGATAATGCTGTCCTTTGCAAAAACACATGTGAGTAGATTTGACAGTCCTTTCTAAATGTCTTGATTTTTCTCCGTACCGCCTGTCTACTCAGGGAGGAAGGACAGTCCTGAATTAGGCACTCTCCTCCCAGCATTCAGCTACTCCACTCTCCCCCTTCTGGAGAAATGAATGCAGCTTCAAACAAATTAAAGGAGTATTTCATCAGCCCTTTCATTCTTCCCAGTGCAGTAACTGAGGCGGTGCTCGGCTTCTCTAGCCCCCAGCAGAGCCAAATTAAGGTTCACTCTGAAGTACAAACCCCCCTTCCTCCTCCCATACACACAGCGTTAACCCTGCCAGCTGCAAAGACTACAAATTCAGCCAGGCTCCCCTGAAAACAGCAGCCCATCCCAGCTGCAGCATGCTGTACTGCTGACCCCCAAGAACTAAATGATAGTCGATCAGCAGACTTCTCCCCAAAATGCAGTACTTCCCTCAAAAGCTACGAGACTGGACAAAAATCACCAGGGCTTTTTCTCTGCCTGCTGGCTTCCGAGCATCAGGAACACAACAGGTGCTGTGCCGGTCTGCACTCAGAAAGCAGAAATATTTTGCTTTTCAGCAAAAGCCAAGACAGACAATACCCCTTGCTTTGGCAGCCTGGGACCTTAAAAAACCCCTCAAATACCACAAGAGTAGCAGCCTGATAAAATGCCACCACAGTGAGACCCCTCTTTTCCCCCAGACTTCATTTCACAGTGGTGGCTCTCTCAAAAGGCTGATGGCACCGAGGGGAACGAGCCCACTTTCCATTCTAGCCAGCTTGTGCTTCCGCCATGTTAGCATGACTTGACTGATCAAACCTGATGAAAAACCACAGCAGTGGAAACAAAGAATTACATAAAGAACGAACAGAAACCCCAGGACAAACTACAGAGATACACTCAGCTCGTATTTTTGGGTTTGGGCAGGCCTGTGCACCCCCAAGCACAGGAGACAGGCGGCACCACCAGCCCCCCTCGCCATCCCCTGGGCAAGCGGCGCTGGGGAGGGCCTGGGCAGCACCACCACGGCACTACCGCGTGCGACGGCATGGAGCCGAGGCCAGATCACAGCCAAGCCCGTCGCTAAAACACAACCTCATCTCGGGACTCGCTATGAAGGGTGGAGAAATGGAGGCACCAGGCTTCCTGTGCGCCTCCTGCCACGGGGACAGGAACGCTTCTTCCCCAGGTCTCACAGGAACCGGCCTGCTGCCCTGCCTCTGCCTGGGATCTGGCTGCCTCAGGCACATGTTCCCACTCGGTATTTACCCTTTTTTCTTGCCTTCTGCTCGGAAGGACCTAGGCTCCCCTCTTCTCCTAACAGCCGAGAGCCACTTTATAGCAGGATTTTTGGAGCGAGGGCTACTGGGCCACGCTCACCGCCCCCACGCCTTGCCGCAGCCCGTTTATCATTACAAGGTGACGCAGAGCCATGCTCGCCCACCTACCTGGGGGGGCTCAGCTCTTCCCAAGCCGTAACCCCCCCAGCCCGGCACCCGAGGGACCCCTGGCCCCAGCGCCCGAGCATGGCACGAAGGCCAGCGGGAGGCTGCGGGCACAAGCCAGTGGCCTCACCCTGCAGCCAACGTCTCAGCCGTGCGGCCACCTGCACTCAGTGGGTCACAGCCCTCCTCAGCTCCCGGCTCCAGCAGTGCCGAGGGGTGACGGGGCACCGACCACCCCCACCCGCCCTCTCCCTCGCTGGCCTGAACAGCAACAGCCCTCTGTAAAACCGTGGTGTGTGCCCATGGGAAGCAGCAGGTAAGTGCATCTCTCTGCTAACAGGCACGTATGGTTTAGAAAGAGGTGTTAAGAAAATGAAGAAGGTGTTAAGAAAATGATTTGCAATGCCCAGATATATTCTGCGTTCTTCAAATGAAGGGCTCTAGAAAAAAAAGAAGACTTTTCATGTTCTTTGGGACACATGAGTCTGGTATTTTCTTCCTCTCACTTTCTGCTTTACTTACTCAGCTCACCTACCTTCTAGCTGTATGAGGCTGGATTTTCATATGTAGTTGTTTGCTCTGTATAGGAATACTGAACAGTCAATATTCCTTATACCTGTCTCCAGTGCCACAGAGCACAGGACACTTCAGCAGAAACCTGCGGTGACCTTTGTTGCAGGAAACTTTGGAGGCCTGACCATAAGCTTTTTTTAGAACAGAAATCTGACTAAGCCACAACCAGCTTGGCACTACTGTAGTTTGGTCTTACTTTTTGAGACCAGCAGTCTGGCTAGTAACTAAAATCTTCCAGGCAGAGGAAGAAATGTTGTCCTCCACCTGGATTCAGAGAGTTGCTTGGCTACAAGATCTGGTTGGCTTTTGTAGCCAAATCTACTTTTTCAATCAAGGAGAGATAGGACACTGACAAAGACGAAGGTTTTGTGTAAGTCTGCTTGTCCAAACTTCTTTTTCTTTTTTAACAAATATTGTACTACTGCTTCTGTCATCTCCACTTCTACTTCCTTGTCTTCAGCACAAGTTGTAACACCAGCATTTCAGCAAATACCAGGTTTGGCAGTAGGTTCTCTGGGCTGCCAACTGCCAGATCCAGAAAGCAGGACTGTCACATCTGCCAGACTGGCTCTCACACCTACTCTCTAAGGTAACATCGTAACATCATATATTTTTCCAAGTCATGCTAGTAATAATATGCCATTACATCTCACCATATGTTCCTTCTCTGCCTCAGGACATACACCAAAAAGGGCCTACATACTTTTAAATAAAGGATGCCCAGCCAAAGTCTTACAGCGACTGATAGCCTCAGCTCGGTGCACTGTCTCTATTCAAGGGCATGAGCACGGTCTCCAGCAGCACGCACTCATGTCAGCAAGTCAAGCACAAACTGCTAGACATGGGTCATTACTGGTTAAGCATCTGATGTGTACTTAGCATTGTATAAGCTCCTTACAGAAGATACAATCCTTTCAGTAGAAGATTTCTCCTAACTTCTCAAAACAGCCTTCCTTCTCTGAGGCCTACTCACAACAACCTTCCCCTTTCAGTAATAACTACAAAGAAAAGGGAAGAAAGAACATTAAGAAAGAAAAGTTATGAAATGTGTTTTACTAACTGGTACAACTACAAATCAGCTCACTGAAATACGCCTTTCTTTCCCTGCTTTCATCCCACAAAGTCCCTATAGGGCACAGTTACTTTACTGCTTTTTTTTCAGGATCAGGCACGTAGCTTTTGAATCAAACCTCCAGATAATCAGTCCTGCCTGGCCTTTTGGTTGCATTGTGGTGTGGTCCTGGAGCATGTGAACTGAAGCCTTCTTGGGAGGATCTGAACCAGAAGCAGTGGCACCAGACTGCTCAGAAGCAAAAGCAACGCTAAAAACTGCCTGGTATGAACCTCAGGATCCCAGCACCACGTTTTTCACTATACAGATACTCTCCAGTTGGTCCACGCTACTTGCTAATATAGGCATAATCATAAAAACTAAACATTCTGCTGTCATTCATCTTTACGCCACCAAGTAAGATGATATTATTATATCCTACAGTAAGATTGCAATAGTATAATAGTGACAGCAGCAAGAGCACCTTGAACAATGTAATGAATACAAGATAGATCAAAGTAGTTTCAGCTACAATAACTAACCTAATTTTCGTAGTTTTACAATGAGTTCTTCCACTCTCTAAAACATTTTCTCTTTGTCTTGCACTAGAATAGTAAAGAATGGTTAGAGAAGGGAAAAAGTAAAACAAACTGGATAAAAAGACAGAAAAAGTACTAACTTTCTCCGACTAAAACCCCGCAAAAGCAATAAACTTTAGGCATCAGTTGTAAAAAAAGCCAGCAGAAAATTTTAGGCAGTAGTGCTTTTTAAGGTGACTGTGTTGTCATCTGAGTTTATGTCAAACATCCTCTGGTATTTTTTTCTCACGGTGGATCTTATGTTCTCTTTCCAAATGTCATTAAAAAGACCACCAAAATCTTGAAATTTCTCACAACTAATTCAAGTAATAAGACAGTCATCACACTATTTTTTTAGTGAATGAAAGGCTAAGAATCCTATGACATGATGTATAACCATCTCAGTTACCTTCTGCCACCTATTAGAAGTACCTGCTGAGCCTACAGAAGTTTGCAGGCCATATGGAGGTCTGCAGACCACTGACTAGAAGCCACCTGTCTACACAATCCACCACATTTGTTGAAAACTTTACCAGGAAGGGGAAGAGGATTTTTTTCCTGGTAAGTTGTTTGTCCCTAGCAGCAGCAAGAGCATAACACTCAAGAGTTTCACTGGAAGTTGCTAAGAAATACCTTGTGATGGAAACCTCCCTGTGTTCCTGGTGCAGGAAACCAAATAAACCTCGTTGCTCTGTCTGTTCAACAGTTCTGGACCTGGCAGCAAGTTCGTGAGCATGAGTGACACTGACCACTGTACTGAGGACCTGTCCCAGGCCAAGTGAAATGCTTTCCTAGTACTGAAATACTTCTTGAAAGCTTCCCTCTGCCCTCACATGCCTTCCACTGGCCCTCCACATGGGAGATGACTCCGAGCTCGCTGAGAGCAGGAAGCCCCAGCACAGAGGAAGTATGTGTAAAATCCAGTCTCGCTTCACCATGACTGTCCATTTTCATGAATGAAAAGGGCAAAGTCAGCAGGGGAAGCTGGGCCATGTCACGGCTGCTACCATGCTGCTGGTCTTCTCTCCACAAAGCACTGTGGATCTGTTAGTTTCCTTCCAATTCCTTCTGTGTATTAAACCAGCCAGAGACATGGTTACTAATGTGGTTAATTGTTAAGACAGCACAGCTTTGCATCTAACTCTTCATCTTGCATTTTCAAGAGGCATTCCCCAGGCCCTTTAGTAACTGATCTGTGCATTTAGACCACATTCATTAGTGACTTTACACACAGGACAGAGAAGGTGAGTGGTTGGGCTCTAACCTCCTAGCTCAGCTGCAGAGGCCAGTGCCGTGTTACGTCTCCCATATAGCCGTGGTCACATTGCTCACATCGCTTTGTGTGTCTCAGGCTCCATGTGCCTCCTGCAGAACACGGCAGATGAGTGAAGATGCTGTTGGTTTAGAGCAGAGGAAAGCTGGGAACCTAAAATACTACATTTATTAGGCAAATGTGGGAGAAATAAAGGGAGCTAAGATATTCTCCCTCCTTAAAAGACCAAGTAATTCCGTAAGCAGTGTAGTCCGTGGAGGCTGGTTTCTTGTGGCTTTCCCTCTTGCATGCAGGTGAACCCACGCACAGTAAGACGCACGCCCTGAGCAAAGCTAGCCCTGTGCTGGAAGCACTCGCAACGGCTTGCACCCCAGTGTGCTCTTGTATCTGTGGTAACAAGGGCGAGCCTTCCCTTCAGAAAGGCCAGTAATTTCTGTCATTGTCCTATATCCAACTGCCTGTTTCACAAAACTGGTAGGAGTTCAAGGACTTTGTGATCTCAACCCATCTGTTAAATTTAGCTGGAGCCGGCCAGCAGATTCCAATGTTACTGCAGGGAGACAGAGAGAGAGAAAGCACGCTCCAGAAAGAAAACAAACTAAAATACCTGTATTGGCCCATGAAAAATGATGTTGAACTGGCAAGGTAAACAAGTGGATTTGATGCTGAAACTTGGAAATGAAGTGCCAGTTCTGCACGATTCATTAGTATCAAATCCAAGCATAGTCTTGCCCAGTAATGTTCGTTTTAACTTATGCTGGTTTGAAACACAGCTTTACTTTTACTTACTGTGAATTGCATTCTGCTTATGCATAATATTAGGTATATTTGGGGGGGAATTAAATTGTAAACTTTCCTCTGTTCCATTTCTTTAACACATTCAGTTTACTACTGTAACTTGTTTGTAACATTACTAAATTGCAACTACAGAATGTGGGAGAACATTTTGTTCCTACACAAGATAGGAAAAGCGTATCTGTAGATTTAGGTTCAGATAACAGGTTCAAATCTGCTTCAGATGACACAGAACAAGTAGGTGTCTGGGGGTTTTGGGGAGAGGCGAGACAGAAAGGGTTTTTCCCCTGGAGGATCGAAAAAAGGTATTTTTCCTAAACATGATTCATAATACAAAACAGATGATGACACCATCAAGAACAAAGCAAAGTTTGTGGAACATCCACAGTGTTGCATACGGCTACATATTTCTTATTAATTTTGGTGAACAGAGTTTGTAAACAGAAGAAACCCTCAAACCTCTAACTTGTTTAGGATATTGTATCTTTTTACATACATATGCATGTACTAACGTGGGCTGCAGTACAGTCTAATCTCTCCAGCATTTATTCAGACTTAGGACAAAACTGCTTTCAACCCGCAAATATTTGTCATGACAGCACTCAACAGTTTCATTTTCCAGCACCAACCAGTGTCAATTTTAATAGGATACTGTCTTTTCCAACATTCCTCGATTTTACAGAGGGAGAAAGAACTTATACTGCAGAAAGTGAAAGTAACCAGTAACCCTTCAGCCAGTCTCTGCAGGATGACCGGAGTTTGCAAGGAAACCAACCACACAACTTTATTTCAAATGGGAAAAATGGACAACCTCCCACTTTCAGTAACAGGTATATTACTAAAAAAAGCCAATGTTTGTTACATAATTGCTTTAAAAGAACAGCAATGTCTAAAAAGCTAAACACACCTCCTTGTACTAGTCCCTGGCATTTTATGCCAAAACGCATGTGCCTCAATATATAGGTATATATTTAAATGTAATATAATCTACATTAATCAACTTAAGGCTTTAAGCAAAATTTAAGAGAATTTGAAAGTCAGCAAGGACCATTATGCTCCTTTAGGCTTATGCTAATCCATATGACAGACCACACAATTCCAGCCTAGAATCCCCTCCACAGTGGGTATCATCCTTCCATTGCATGCAAGTGAGTAGCATCAAGCTCAAAAATGTGCAGCACAGTATTTTCAGAAAGACATCCAAACTCTATAGAAGGTTTTCATCCACCCATGAATGTATCATTTTCCTAGGCCTTTCCACAGTTATTACTGGGATCTTCTCATTATCATTAAAACCAAATTGTAAATTCATTGTGTAAGAGTGAACTGTTCCCCCTGCTCTCCCAAGTTCCAATGAGTATGATTTTCACAGACACATCTGTACTACAGAAAAATGTTTAATTAAAAAAAAAAACCAACCAACCACACCTCCACTCTTCTTTGTGTATTTTTTCAGAAGTACTTTCCACGTACCTTAAAAAAAAACTTCCTTAAATTAAGATTTGGTATTTAAAATCTGTGTCTGAAAAATTAACGGCAGCTGATCTGCACACAAGAACATGAGATACTTCAATTTGTTGCAACATTCTGAAGCATTGAAGATTACATGAACAAACAGACATGGATTCCATCCACTTCACATCCCATTGACATCATGAGCCATCCACTGGAAGCGGGAAAAGACTTGTAATTTCGGGGGTTTCCTGCATCATCAGGTTTTGCTGCAAACTCTCCAGAATGAGCCAACCAGGCTCTTTCAGGCGCCAAACCATTTATGTGCTTAACTTCAGGGGCTTCAGGAAGTGAGCAGCACTGCTCAGATTTGCAAGTTAAAGACTCGCACAGCCAGAACTGTAATCCAAGCCAGTCAGTGGTACCACTGTTAACTGTCTGGAGGAGCTGAACGTGCCCCCTCGGCTCCCTCCCTCTTTGTATTTCCAGGAGCAACGAGGATAAACGGGCATTCTACTATTCGCACTAATCGCCCATTAGTCTCAGTAGTCTGAAAGGCAAACTGACACATCCACTCATTTTTACTGTTTTCAGTATTTATAGTATTACTTCTCCAGGACTGTGAAGTAGCTGCCAATTATTACTAGAATTTGGCATGCAGAAGCTCATATATATGAAAAAACATGATCAAACAATATGCAGCTCATTAAAGGAAGTTTATAACTCTGTTCCCTGCCCTAATATGTTGTTTTTATCTTCTGGAATATTTACCACACCACCTGATTAGGTTGAGCTGCTTATGTATTTTGAAAATACAAATTATGCCATCAGTCATTCGTTGTATGACAGCAAACTTGCAATTACACAACTCCACAAGCTCACGCAGTGCACCAAGGCAGGCACAACCCAGCCCCAAGTGTCAGCACAGCACAAAAAGACTACCCAATCTTTACTGATCTTAAAAAAAAAAAAAAACAACAAAAAACCTCAGGCAATAAACCAGCTCATGCTCTGAAGAACAAAGCTTGTACTGGCTCTAATCCTGCGCTGGAGTGAGCATAGCCATGTCTCTCCAGTTTACCTCTGCAGGCAAGGTGAGAGGCAAGCGCTTTCAGAGGAAGGAGTGGCTGGCACACTTTCCTAGGTGTCTAACAATGCTACCTTAAGACTCACTTCCCACAGCTGGGCATCTATGCCAAGAAGTTGTTAAGACTCCAATCCTGTCATTCTTTCTTTTCCCTCTCCTCCAGTTTGCTTTTGAGCTTATGCTTCTCACACAGAGGAGAACTGGGGATCCAGTCCTCTGCGTGTGTGCACAATGTATGTCCAAAGCGTCACGCTTGGCTGCCAGGAGCAGGATCCAACTCTTTTGGACTGCGATGGCTCAACATAATTTGCCCTGCAACTAGCAGGACTGACAGGCAGCTTAAAGACCTTGAGAAATCTACCCTTAAAACTTTTACATTCATCCTCATTTCTGCCTCTCGTATCACACTTAAAGACCCTCCCTACACAAAACTGGCAACGATACTTGTAGCAAACTAGCAAGCAGAAAAGCAATTGTAGCGTATGTATAAAAGTCACGCTGCTCGGTATTTATTTCCAGTCTCGTGTATCTATCACAACACAATTAAACAATTCCCCCAATGCTAAACAGCTGGTTTCCTCTCTGTTGATGTGATACACTATCTTGATTCACATGATTCTGGATTTGCCCAAGGCTGCAACTCATTCAGAAAGCTAGCACAAATGCCATGTCCCATTTAATATCCAATTGAGGCTTTAAAACATTAACCTAAATCTGCATAAGCCTCATGCCCGACTCCTTCAGAGCAGAGTGCATCATCTGAGCAAGCATTCCTGCTCTCAGAAGTCCCAGCCTGACTGGTCAGGATGAGTGGCACGAGACAGGTAGCCACAGAGGACCGCTCTTCTGCATCTCCTCGTGATGCAGAAGGGAACAGCAATTGGTCCTGCACAGATCTGCACGGCGCCAGCGATCTATTTATACAGCTCTAGGAGGCTGAAATTCTGCATAGAAACTGCAGCCATCTCTTCAGCTCTCAAAATGAAGCAGGGTGGATGTCTCTAATTCTGATTCCCATGGTGTTCTGTGCAAAAATGACAATCATTTTAATTTTGTGTGGGGGAGAGCTGCTGGCGTGTTTTGTACGTCTTTCTCTACACCAGCTTCAAGGTTCTTACACCTCAAGGATTATCAGCTTTGTCACTGGGTTTTAGATTCCACATCTGTGATTTATAATATGGCCACCCAAATTAAATCCAGGATAACACTTCCCTACTAGGTCCAATCAGTCAGCAGGCACAGCAACTTTCTCTCTTCTTTGTTTTATTAAACATATGACAATAATAAAACAATTTTTTAAAAAGTAATTTAGAGTCATACTATATCCAACTGTCGTTTGTAAGAATTTACTGTATTATTAGTAAGAGCTTCTGGTGACAATATAACCCACAAGACTGAAACTTGAGTGGTTTATACATGTCGTCAGAGCCTTAGATAAAAATGCCACCTTAGAAAGTGGGAGTATTTAATTTTTTATAATACTTTTGTACTAGTATAAAGCATTCAGTTAATTTACATCAGTGGCTTCTTTTCTTAACATATTTGTATCTGTTTGATCTTTTACAAATATCTAGTTCTTTTCTTCAGATCTATTTGTGCTGAGTACTTTGAAGACATTTTGCTAGGGCTTATTAATTAGAATCCCTCCAAACCTTTAGGGTTTGGGGTTTTGGGGCTTTTTCTTTTATCTTTTTTTTTTCCAAACCAGGGCACAGCGTTGCAAATGCAAAACTGCACACGCACCCTGCCCACACACAAATACCAAATTTTCACGAAGAGGCTTGGATTAGTTACATTACTTGGTAACAGCTGCACGGTGTAGTAGCTGGTACTAGGTATCTGCACAAACACATGTCCACAGGCTGTGAAACAGACACGGACAAATTCTCAGTTCCTGTAGAAAGGCTAAACCCCACGGATAACTGGCTGTGAAGGAATGCTGTGACTCAAATTCATCACAGCCATAGCTGTGGACATAACAACTAGTTACACAATACTAGTAATGACACACCAGAACTTGATTACGGATGTTCCTAGTATTGAAAATGCTCATAACATTGAATGTTATCAGAGCAAAACACATTTTAGAAAAGTCACTGGAATGAAAAATGTAAGGATCGGTTAATTTTATAGCAGTTTTCCATTAGCTCATATTGCTCCACTGCAGCTTCACCGTATTCATGGATGCATACATGCACACGCATGCACACGTACGCACACACACAATTTTGGGAAGTGGAGGACAAACCAAGAAATAGGTTGTGTGAACAACCCAAGAAGTAGATATTAAAGAACTGATTAGGCAAAGCAATTAAGCATATAATTGATTCCCGTTAGCTTCAGTGGAGCTTGACAATGGTTGAAGTGCTTTGTTGAATGAGGGTCCTCAAAACACAGTGCTCCTCAACCCTTTTATCTGATCGCGGCTTTAGGCGAAACGAAAGGTAAGGAAATGCTCAGGTTTAGCAAACTAAAGCCTTGTAAGAATTCTATTAGTTCGGAAAAAAAACATAGTGGCTTTGTAAATTTTCATCACCTCTAGCAGTTTTTGAATAATGCAATGGTCTTTTTGGCAGCTTCATAAAGCTGTAATCTGCACACCAAGTTCTACAATGTCTCAGCACTTCCTGGGGACCCAGAGCAGTAGGACAGTCTTGCAACACAAGCAGAGATTAATCATTTTCTAATGCACAGTAATAAATAATGTATCCCCCATAGTACATAAATTAAAGCTGTAATTCCATCCCAGTTCTGTGATGACACCAGAAGCCCAAGATGGAATTTCAGCCTCGTTATGACCAGTCAGGATACACGTTATTCCTAAAATTATGTTCTGAGACTTAATAATGAACTGAGAAGTTCTGAAGGCATTACCAAAACGAAGTGACGTGTAATTACAAGCAGAAAGCAGAATTATTAAGTCAGATACTGTTTGCAGAACTTGCTGAAGTAAGCAGTAAATCTCATTCCTGAAAAGCCTACTCAGCATATTTGTAGCAAGGCAAGCAAAGATCACTACTACTATAAAAAAACCTGAAAGTTGTTCTAGTACCACAGAGCAATGCCCCCATCATAGTAAACAGAAAGAAACCGCATGTTAAAGATCAGGTCTGTACATTACAGAGCCCTTAAAAAGCTGAATATAACTCCTCCTACAGCCATACATGGTATTTCACGTACAAGTCAAACACGTATCCTACAGGTGTGCAATGCCAAGCAAAAAATATCAGGAGAAAGCCACAGTCTGTCCCAAATTTGCACTCCTATTTGAAAAGAAAGCTGTTGAACAAAGCAAAACACTCATGACGAGAAGTATGTTGTCCTTCTGACGAATGTATTTCTATATATACACATTTTACACACTGTAAATAATCTAAAAAATTTTCATAAAGAACACGGTCCTAATATTTTTCCTGCAGACAATTTCAAGAAACCTTATGAAGATTCTAATGATATTTTACAAGTCTAACAAGTATTTTAATGGAAATAGGTTTAGAAGCATGAAGACAGAAAGCCAAAACAATCATCTATCTAGAGTTAACTGCTATATTCACCCTGAACTTTTTTTACCAAGTTCAATGATTTTTAGCAAATACTGCAAGATTTCAAGTAAGTCTGGAGCCACTTTTTTTTCAGACAGGAAGAAAGTAACTTTCTGACTATCTTACACAGGCAAGGCATGAAACTTTACAGGAATGTCCATGGTCTGGAGTAGTTCCAAGGTTCTGAACTTTTTTCCATGGTATTATTCACAAATTCATCTTCTCCCCCTCCGTCCCACCACATTCTTGATAATGTGAGACCCTAAGTCACACTCACTCCCTCTTCCCTTAGGTTTCCATCTTACAGAGCTGTAAAGAAAAGTAAAGATGGGGAAGCCTGAAGATTGTGACAAAAAGTCAAATAAAATGGTGCACACAGTTGTTATTTTTAAAAGCTGAAAATGTTTAAGTCTAGAGTAACTGTTTTTGAGTATCTGATGCTTCCCCACAAGCCACCGTTCCTTACCTTCCAACTCTCCCTCCTTCCACTTCTCCTTTTTATGTTACATAAAGTGTTCAAACCTTGAACACCTGGACTTACGTTTCCTACATTCATACTTGAGCAAATTAACAGCAATGGTCTCATATTCAAGGGGCCACTCACCTGGAGATCCCCAGTGATTTTCTGTTCTTTTAATCACTCTGACAATCAGCAAAATTTAAAATGTGAATAAAACTATTTATGTGCCTACACCTGTATTTAAGGACATGCATCTTCCAAGAACCCATTTTCTCCCCTTTTGCCGTTTATGACTATTCATACAACAAAAATGTATCAAAAATCATGACAAAAGGACAAAGAAAGTAAGACAATCAATGCTTAAAGCTCCTTGCTTCCGTGGTATCTCCACAAGCAGCATATCATCACCTCTAAATAGCAACCTGAAACCTACTCAAGAGACTTACATAAGTCATGACTCAAGAACTAAAGCAATGAGTGTCAAAACATTCAAAGACACAGTACCCTCTGCTCCTAGTAGTAAAGGAGTAACTACTCAGAAGATGCGAAGGAGATCCTTGCACTGGAGAAAAATAGCAGTAAAAACTTAAGAGATCTGCAGAATCACAGAATGGTTTGGGTTGGAAGGGACATTTAAAGCTCATCTACTCCAACCCCTCCCTTGCCATGGCCAGGGACATCTTTCACTAGATCGGGCTGCTCAGAACTATTCCTTCAAAATCATCCACACAAGCTAAGCTACACACATCAGTAAGTAGTACACTACTAGAAAACTTTCAACCAGATGTGATCTTGGAGGCTTCTCATCTCTTAAATTATGATGTAAGCTGCAGAAAAAGTGATAATGTAAAGGCCAGGTATGCCTCCATCCGCCTTTTACCGGGAACTCAGAGAAAGAGATGGTTTTCTACGGGACCTCTAAGCTAGTAGGTTACATTGCTTGTGAAATACTGTTCGTAAGGAATGGCAATCCAACACAGAGACTAAAAGGTGACCCTGTAAATAAATGTCAGCTGCAAAATCAAATACCTCCCCGGGTCTGAGCTGAACAAACACTGCTATTGACAATGTAAACAAAATGCTGAGAAGAGAAATAAATCGCCAATGAAAAGGAGAGAAGGAAAAAACCCACCCTAGCAGTAAGCAAGAGGGCACATGAGAGGGAAAGAGCGCATGGCAAACCTAGGTTAGCAGAACTGACCGATGCAGGCTCTTCCCATGCTCATCACCACACCATCTGTCCTTAAGTATAAATGGAAGGGTTACCTATCATGTTCACTTTGTGCAAATATCCTTTTCACTTTCATATATTCCAAGGACTATGTGACTTATTAATGCAGAAAATAATCTAAAATGTTGCTTATATAATACACACCATATTGATTCGCAATCTAATTGCACTGGTCATACAACTACATACTAGAAATTGTTGTTCAGAACGTTCTTCTCTGATCTGGGAATTATGTTACAACACTTGCACTCTAAATTTAAAGACACCATGTACACCAAAGTCTGAGCACTAGCCTGTTAATTGGTTTTCCTTCCCTGCTCATTAGTCCAACACACAACAGAAGACACGTGGGTGAGGACTCACAGCAGCAGCAGTGAAAATTTCAGTGCTTACAACCCAAGGAGAGGAGCAGGACTTCAGAACTCTGTAATTACAAGGAGGAAGAAAAAGTCTGATTAAAGAGTCCCTATTTCTGACATAGCACAACTCGGAAGAAGCACTGTCACAACAAACTGTGTGGCCAGGACTTCCCCAGTGACACCATACCTAAAGATGTGGGCTTTTCACCACAGAGAATTCCAATTTCCATCCTGGAAACAGGAAGGAGGAGGAGGAGGAAAGAAGCCTTTTATTCACAACATTGTTGAATTATTTAGCTCTACTAAAGACTCACTGCCAATGAGTTGTTGGGTTGTTGCAATATAGGCATTAAGAATCCAAAAGCAGAAGTTCTTGCTGCCCACCTGATTATTGGTGCTGATTTGTTCCCGACGAAATACAGGACAAAGTAACATACTGCTGACGTATACCCTGTTAATTATTCTGCAGTGCCATGTACGGAAGTTCATGTGATGGAAATATTCACGCGGTGCTTCATGTGTGGAAATTCTGTGGTGCCTGATGGAAGTTCTGATGGATATGGATAGAGTCAGAATTATATATAGTTTAAATTCATATTCAGTCAAGTTTGCACCTATAGCAAGGGAGGAGGACTGAGTTGCGAGGCTACACTACTGCCTAAATGTTACGCTGTTAGATTAAATACTCCTGTGAGCTAAAATACCGTAGAGGATTGAAGTTCAGGAAATCAATTTCAACGCTGTTTTGTAAACTTCAGTATAGCTCCAATTCTCTGTTATTTATACCGATTCAATGAATCACATTTACACTGCAAGCGCACACCAGGCTGAAAAAAGTCAATTGGTTAGTGCACAGCGCTGAGAGCACCGTAGGGAGCACAGACACTCACAGACAACACGCTGCCAAAACAAAGCTTTAATTTAGAGCAAAAAATTCTGGCCTCTGGAGCTGTAAGAACCGCCCCAAGACAGGAACTGGGAGTACAGGGATGAACAGAAGCAGTGCTATGGGTCTGCACAGATTTCCAAAACTCACCCTCCCACAGCTTTACCAGAAAGCAGCTGGGCGAGCTGAGCAGCAGCAGCCGGTTGCCGTCGGACCCCTGCAGGGCCCTGAAACTGGGCAAAACCCTGCTTGGTGCTCAGCCCAGATGCCCAGGACACCCATGCCCAGCCTACAGCCCACGGGCCACAACGCTGACCCCCAAAACACCGGATTCAGCCTGCCACCCGCTCACACCCACCCACCCTCCCGCATCCTTTGCCCCTGGGGAAATGCAGCAGGGGCCACCTCACCCGGGGCACCTCTGCCCGGCTCCTGAGAGCCCCCCGCAAGTCGTGGGGTGCAGTTCAAGCAGGGTTTGACACCAAACCTCTCTGAATACAGCAGATCCCACAGCAAACTTCACCTGTCAGAGGAGAATCAGGGTCAAACCACTGCCGCTCATGCTCGCAGAGGTGACACGCTGCACAGCTAAACACAGGCACCTAAATGTATAAACTGCATGTATACGCTCTCTCAATAAAAACACATTCATACGCATTTACACCAGAACTTTCTTTTTGATGTGGAAGTTTTGTTGCCACCCCACACTCCCCACAAAAAAAAAGAAAAAAACCCGTTTGCTTTCCTCAATCATTAATTGTATTAAACTAATAAACATTCTGACACCAACACTGTTTAAATAGCCTTCTCTCCACCCAAAAATCCACTGACAAGTATTTTCACATCTAAGATGACCATTCCACAACCCTGCTTTTGAATGCTAATCTAAACTGAGTTCTCCAAGCCAGCAGGGTAAAGAGTTACTCTTTGGGTGGGAGAGTGCAGAAAAGAAATGAGAGAGGGGCCTTTAAAATGAAATAAAAATAGACTCCCTTGATCCCACCATGACACGGCCCAGACATTCTCCCTGTGGGGGAAGAAAATGTTTCTTACTACAGTGAGAGTTTTTATAACATTTTCTTCTTTTTTTTTTTTTTTCCCCCAGTGCAACTTTGCTTCCTGAAGAATGCTTTATATAAAAGACATGACATTTGGCAACCCAGCTCGGCTGCTTTGTGAAATTCTTTGGCAAGTGCCCTACGTGCTGACTGCATTAAGCACATCAGTTTATTTATTTATTTATTTATTTATTTATTTAGGCAGAAGTCAGTGAGAGCAAGCCATACAATTAACGTGCAGCACGGCACCGCTTCATCCAAAAAAAACGGAGAGGAGCCAGGGAGGGAGGGGCTGGAGCCTCTCCCTTTTCGGAAACCTCACCATGGGAGAGGAGATGGTTCTCCAACCTCAAAGCGTTGCTGCTGCTCTGGGGCATACACAGTGATTCTTGGATCTCAAGGCATTTAGTGAACATCAATTAATTAATTAATTAAGCCTCAATTCCACAACAAAGGCAGGTATCATTAGACACCTGTTTTGCATATGGGTAAAACGAGCCACGGAGTAAACCTAAGCCTGTATGGATGTTGCCCAGTGTCCTGAGGCAGGAGGTGCACCACCTTGCTCTTGCCCAAGTGAGAGCCACCCCCCAGTAGCTGGCAGGAGGGCACAGCACCAGCCACCCGCACACCCACACTTCCTCCCTCATGCCCCAAATGAAACCAGAAAATGGAGAAGTCTCCACATGCCACCGTCTTCCCAGGGGTGCAGCCATGGCATGTGACTGCGTGTCCGGGACATACCTCAGCACCATCTGCAGTCAGGGACAGCACCATATATATATATATATATATATACACACACACCATCCACTGTCCTCCAAGGGTCAAGCACTTGAACGAGCAACCCCTATTTCCTACTCAGATGCCATGTGTTGGGCAGGAGGGCCATACAGTCATGGTTTGGAGTCAGGGACCGTACTCCTTCAGGCTTACAAGAAAACAAGATGCTTCTCAGAAACAATGGAGTAGTTTGCTTACCATCAGCCCCATTTATTTACACCAGGGACCAACAAAGCTTGGCAGCACACTGCCAGGGACACCCAGCAACAGCAAATTCACAGAACCATGAAATCTTCAAGCTAAATAGGAAGGAGAGCTGGGAACAGGGGAGGACATGACATACCTGCCCAGAGCCCAAAGCCAACAGTCAGTCAGTCCCACAAGCTTGGAAGGGTAAAGCTTCTGCACTTACTACATATCCCCTGATATTTTCAGGCCAAACAGCTATCAGCAAAGGGTTCAATCCATCCAAGGCACTGTTTAGCACATGCACCACAAGGGAAATGCTGAAACATGGTCCGGTGCCTTCCACGGGAAGGAGCTACTGAGTCTCCAACCAACGTGGCCCCTGCAGATCAGGTACAGAAAAGACTTCTGTCCACCTCAGAGAGCTGAGATGGGACTGGAGAGTCTGCCTGATCAGGTGGTGCAGCTTCAAAGGCTACATCCAAGGGCACAGATAAATCTGTAAGGAATTTAGCTTTTGCAAAAGTTTTAAGCAGCTTGGTCTAAAAAAATGTGACACGTTTATCATTGAAAAGAGTTTTCTACACACAAGTCTGTAAGAGACAGCTGTGTGTTCTCATCATTTGTGTATGACCCAATAAAAAAACCCAAACTCTAATTTTGTTCCTAGAAAAGAAAATTGACACAGCAATCTAAACCCGTCTAGTGTTTTGCTGGAAGACGATGAGGAAAAGGTGGGGTTATTTTAAATTAAAAAAAATCTGGCATTACCCCCACTTTCTGTTCTAAAAATTTTTCCAATAATTTTTGTCCATTTCTAGGCCAATTTCTGTGACATCAAAATAGCTACCACAACAGCAACATACAAGCCAAATTCTACAAGGTTTATTCAAGGCAAAGAGATTTCAACCAGACACCCCATCTTCAGCAGAAGTTTGACATGACTAAGGGCTCAGGACAGTAAGATACAGAACCTGGCATCAGTTTAACTGTACAGCAACCTTTGCCAATCATCTCTCCTTGGTGGAACACATACCAGGCTCTCGTTTGCAAAGGATTTAGGGATCTCTGCACTGAAAAGGGCCAAGGGGACACAAATCTGTCCACAAAGGAATCACTGGCAAAACTCCCCTCATCTGAAACAAGGAAATGCCAAGCTTTCAGTAGCACAACTCGATTGTCCTCTTCAACCTAGACACCATGCACTAGAAGTTCAAGTGGGGATTTCAGGCTTGGTGTACCACGCTACTGACTGCCCATGCAGGATGCACGCCTGGGTTTATGGGCTGATTCTGGAAGTACAGGCCAAGAGCAAGCAAGGGAAACCTCAGCACAAGCTGTCCAAAACTGTGGTCTCATTACCCCAACATGCAGGCAGATTTCAAGTCAAGAGGCTCTGGATCCATATGCCTATACTACATATGAAGACGTGGAATATGCACATGTTGTCCCAATGCAAAATTTCATACCAAAACACTAATAAACATGCTTTTTCTTTAAACAGAGGAAAGAAAAAAAAATTCTCCACCAAACTAATCTGAGAAGGCAAGTAAGAGGAACTAACATAAATTTTAGGACAAGCCTGGTAATCTTGCTAGCCTCAGGTGCAGAGTGCAGAGATGCTATGGAAGATGAAATTACACAGCTTAAAACTTAGTTACAGGTGGTTCACTTGAGGGGAAGGACAAGATTATGACAGAGGTTCAAGACTTGGAAGTAAAGGGTAGGATAGGACAGAACACATGAGAGAGGGACAAGACTGGGTTGTTTTTGGCTTGACACTTGGCAAGAGAAAAAACAAGCATGAGTCATAGTAAAGGTAACTCAAAGTGCGATGTGACTGCAACGGAGAGCTGAGCAGACCACACTGCATGAGTCAGCAGCACAGATAAAAAGGGTGATAAGAAGCAGCAGATGGGACATGTCTCTACTAAAACAACCCTGCAGGACACAGGCTTCCTCTGCTCTAATGAAACGGCCGTGCCAAGCTGCCGCGCGCCGGCTCGTACGCTTGCGATCCCATGAATCAAAGAACGCCGCGCGAGCTTAGAAAAGCAGCAGGCAAACAGGTGCAGACAGATCCACATGCAAAGGAGCACAGAAAAGCAAAGCAACAGCACACACACAGACCCCACAACACACACACGCACCCTGACAAGCACCCTGGGATACCACCCTCCAAACCACTCAGCGGGGTGGGGTGGAAGAAAAGAGGGGAAGGAAGCTGTCACTGGGATCCTGGCATTCAACCTGGCCGATGGCCAGCTTTTCTGTGCCTGCTAGTCAGGCTCTGCCTTCCTGATGGGTGCCAAGGGCAGAAGGCTGCAGCATTGCAGCACACACACACCCCGGCCCCTTTCTGCCCCCACCAGCACGCACCTGCAGAGCCGGGAGGCAGCCGCAGCCACACAGCTCGCACGCGTCTCGAGAATCCTAAAGCGCAGCTGGGGATATTTGCGCAGCTATGCTCCAGAATACCTGCAGCTCAGGTGGTTTTGCAAAAGTTAGGTTTAAAGCTCCATCTTTTCATTCAGGATTGCAAAGGTCATTTTGCTCCAAGAGCAGAACATTTAGCCCCATGAGAGCAAGCACCACATTCTTGGGTAGCAGAAACCATGTAGTCATATGCAAGGCCACGTTACCTGCAAAATGCAGTTGCTGCCCTGACCGCATAACGTGCAATGGTGGTTCTTTCCTGTTAGGATCCCTACTCGCTGCACTTTTGAACTTGGTCAGGAAAGATGAGGTCCCTCTGTCACAAGCTCAAAAGAGGACAGAGATATAAGGCAAAGCTCGAATCTCCTTTCATCTCACTTCTTGGCTGAGGTAAAATTATACCCTGCCTGTGAGGGGCAAGATGGAAAGTAAAATGCTCTATTTTTAGGCACAAGATCCTGCTTCATCAGGTTCATTTAGTTTCTAAGAAACAAACTTTGGCAAAGGTCTGCATTTGAGGGGGATGAAAGATGACTTGTTTCATTTTCTTTTAGTGCAGCTCACAGCATGACTAGCATAAATCTAAGCAAATCTGCTTTAGCCACATATACATGCCAGCTGTTTTATTTGGGAGAGATAGTCCTTATATTGTAGCAATATATATATATTTTTTCCCATTTTTCCCAATCCATCCTGCCAAAATAAGCATGTTGTGTCCAAGTACTTCAACGGAGTTAGAAGGTGTGTCTATTCCCCCCGCTCCAAACATCCTTATTTATAGATTTCAAAAGTTGGCAGGTACGCCGAGGGAGAGCAGTTGCTGAGCCTAACACGCTCTGCACAGCAACAGATCTGTTGTAACAGATTAACAGGCAGCGAGAGGGGGAGAGAGGAAAGAGAAGTACTTTCCTTCTTTACACACATCCTTGCTTTTAAATGCAGCTTTACAGAGATAATGACAGTAACCGCGTGTCTAAAATAAAGCTGCCTGGAGAGCCAAGGCTCATGCAGCCCCACTGACAGCAGAGCTTGGCTCTGCACTTTGGTCACGCACTTTTCTAACCCGAGCGTGCGCATTCCAAGAAGTAGGTAGAGGAACTGCTCTCCTACGGACACCGTGAGCATTAGTGAAGGGGGAGGGCGGTCAGCCTGTAAGAAAAACAGTGAAGTTAGTTTTCATTTCCTGTCGGTTTTAATCTTGTCTAGAGGCTTTGCGAGCTGCTACTTCCATTTTCTGGCCTGCCTGCAGAGGAGCTGCTCTCTTTACTCGCTCGTGGAAGGTCCCTCTAAGCTGCCTACAATGAGTGTCTCTTGTGCTCCTGAAATCCAGCCCACTCTGCCCACCACTCGCTGGCTGCAGCAGCAGTGAATCAGTCTGCAACCACAAATCACTGTGTTGGACTCCCCCTTGTAACTCTATAAACAAACATACTGCTGATTACAGCTTCCACCGGCTATCTGTTTGGAAAAAAAAAAAAAAAAAAACCACAAAAAAACCCAACCAAAACCCAAAACCGGCATAAGATTCATGGATGCTGATGCACAATTTTTTTTCAGTCTGGGGTCTTCCCATGCAGAAACACTCTTATACCCATTTTACTGCTGGTTTTCACACTCTGTGCGCTCTTTGATTTTTTTTTGAACTCACGATGTGAGTGCTTCTATATATTCTGCAGGCGATACCTGAAATGCAATGCACAATTTGCATGTGGACATAGAGCGTCAACTAATCTGCAGACAGTGACAAATTCTGATCAGAATTCAGACACAGGCTCAGTGAGGACTCCCTTGCCCTCAGCCTGTAAAAGTGCTGCACCTACGTAACTCCCACCACGGGGCTTCTCAGACCCCCAGTGTGGAGGCTGCTAAAGAGTGATGAATGGATGACAAACCATTACTGACAGTTCTGCAAAAAGGTTCCTGTGTCTCTTGGCCACAGCCCTCTGGCAATATACACGCTTCCACACATCTGCTTTCAAAAGAAGCCATCAGATGCACTCATCCATCTAACCTGAGATGCAAGACGCAGCTAGGCAAGGGTGATACCCTGCATCAAAGCTGGCTGAGGATGGGTGTCAAGCTAGGAGAACAGAAGAAAAGGTGTAAGTGATAGAGCGCAGAGCTCATGTTGCTAAGAGTTAAGCAGCACAGTATGTGCCAGGAGTAATAACTTCTCCCCCTGCATGAACTCTGACCAGGAGCAATGCCAGCAAGGGTGCGCAGCAAAAGAAGTCATGGCTAAGAGAAATGGAAGAGGGAATCACCTGACCATCTGCCCATGCACATCTCTGAAGATTTATCTCGGCACCACATCCTTAATTCCTTCCCCAGTTTCCAAGAACTGGCCTTCATACACACACTAGGGGAAGACAGTGAGTTTGTCTAGTATCTTTACTTCCAGCTCATGTTTGCAAAGCTCTCTGAGAAGAGACCCGCCAGACCCCACAAGTGATCAGTGTTATCAAGCTTGATCCACGTGTGCCTTCAGCTTGCTGCCCCCCATGGGACCAACAGCCATCTGCTGCCTTTTCCTGGGGGAGATGAAGTAGCACATCAGAAAACAAAGTATATTCCTAAAAGTTTATTCCTAAGATCTCCCAACAAGGCTCAGTCTCACTTCCTCATTTACAACTGCATGAATTCGAAAGGCAAGAGTCGCTTTTGCAAGATCCAAGAATGTGACTAGGAACACAACAGCAAAGCCCCAAACCGTGTTCCTCTCCTCGGTCTGCTATGCAACCCTCTTCTCTCCCTCTGGGCCAGGTCACCACCTTCCACATGCAGACTAATATAGAGGTGACTTCTCTCTCATGCATTTATGTATATAAATTGAGACATATTCTGAACTAGTTTGTGACAATTTGTATTAGATTCCAATACTGCATCTATTGAAACTGTTTGAATTTAGGTGGTTCTTTTAAGTAGCACTTCGAGAAGGATCTTTGCTGCTCAAGCCTCAAAGAGAATCAGACTTGGTACTGACAGCAGTTACTGACTACACTTCTAAAATCAGGACTGACGGACACCCCTATATCAGCTTGCAGTAGCAGTCTCTCCTGCCAGACCAGACAGGAGAGTATCTTCATCATTTCAGTGCGTTTAGCAGGCTGAGTTAAACACTTAGCTCAAACATCAGAAAGGAACTTGAAGAAAATTAATAAGAGTCAGATACTTTCTTAATGGAAGTGATGTGCAAGAGTTTAGGATCTATGATTCCCAAAACTCTTTAAGATACTGTGACCAAATAAATAATAATAAAAATAATAATAATAATTAAAAAATACTTAGTAACTACAATTGACTGTTCTTTTTAAAAATGGCTTAATTTTAAGGCAAAACAAGTTTAATTTTTTTCTTCTATTTTCCCTTCTATGTTCCAGCTCTTATTTTAAGGAACCATTTAGTTACATGACAGAAATGTTTCAAAATCTCCTTTTTTGCTGAACATTTATTTTCATGTGAATGTAGCCTAATACAAGCCACAGGCAAAAATACAATCTAGAAAACAGTGAACAGAAAATGCACCACTGATTAAAATAAAAACCAGAAAAATTAGAGACCCACAGAAATCTACGTTGGAGTGGATTACTGATGGAACATCTGTAGAAATATAATGTAATCTATGTTTAAAAAAAGAGATATAAAATTATTTCAAGTACTGAAAGCATTTTTTTCTTTAAGGACAATAACTATAAAGAGTAAATGCAAAACAAGATTTAGAAGCTGATTATTTTAACAAAGTTTTCCTGCTTGCTGATTATAGTCACAATTGAAATCAACGATTTAAATCCCCCTAAAGAACCCTCCACAGGAAGAGCAGTGCTGATTCATTTCTCGTGAGATGGGACACTCAAGATCATGAAGAATGTTAGTTTGCTGATGCATGGCAGATAGGCTGGGACAGAGGCAAACGCATGCTAGTATTTCAAATAAAAAAAAGGCAAGAGGCCAAAAATATATGTCTGTATGTGCACTTGTACATGCATGCCCTCATTTTGTTATCACGCTCGATCAGGACACAGACCTGCACAGCAGCAGATTAGAAGGAGGAAGCTTTTGCAAAGAGGTGATGGTCAGCAATTCTTGAGTGCTCAGGGCAGTTCTTCCAGACGCAGAAGCACCAGGACCGGCTCAGCAGCACGTTTCTTGGTGTTTCCTCACGCAGCACTGTGTGGCCAGAGCTGCAGGGCCTGGGACGTGAGCGCGTGGTGATGTCTGACCACGCAGAGTTAGTGTGGATCCTGCCAGGATTACGATAAGCCTTGCTAAATCCGTGCTGGGCACATGGTGACTCTGCACCACCCTTCACCAGTGCTCCTAGGCCCAGGATGACAGTGACAAAACACCCCTCAGGGCTGTCGAGCCAGGAGCTGAAGACAAGGAGTCTGGCTGCTCTCACCAGACCCAAACTACCTGGCCCTACCTACTCAGGAGTCTCTCCCACAGGCGTCCTGTAGCACCCTCCACCACCCAGGTTGCTCCCATGGGCTACAGCAGCATTGACCTCCTCTTCCCCGCCCTGCACAGCAACAAGGACAGGGGGGTGCAGTGTTTCTAAAAGGAAAAGACTCTTTTCTTCTATGCTTTTTTGTTCTACCACAGAAACCTGAGTTAGAAGACTTCAGAGGACCTGCAGAAACTTGCAAAGTCATGGAGGGGATCCTCCAGCGAGAACAAAGAGATGAGGAAAGTATCCGTGGGGACACCGCAAGCCATTTCTCAAGGCCAAAGATTACACTTATGGGGAAGAACCTCTCTTTTCCCTCCGTGCCACCCCCATACACTGAACAGCAAACACATTGGGAGATGCAATCACAATGGCTGCAGGAGCTGCCAAAGTGCTTTTTGGCTTAAGAAGCAAAGGACAAGTTTGAGGTTTGTTCTTCAGTTGCTGCCTCATGCACTTAATGTAACGAGACAACAGAGAAGAATAACTCATGTGTATAGATAGCAATGAGGTAATTAAAGCCTAGTTCTTCTCAGCCTGCTCCCTGACTCCACATAAAAGAAGTACACAAGTGCACAAACATCTAGGTTGAAAATACAACACCACGCTCTGGTGTAAAACTCCCATGCCTCCTGGAGGAGCGCTGGCTTTACTATGGCCACACTATGCATTAGCGGCTACTGACTGTGTTTGCACAATATTTCAATAAGCAGAGCCAACCAACATCACTTCCTCTATTTCTGTATAGAGTAATATATTTACAGGAACAGCCTTTTGAAACATTCCAGTAAAATTAGCTTACTCAGATTTTATTATTTTTTTTTTAGCTAGAACAGAGAGCAGGATATCGTCATCATCATCGGTTTTTGTGCATAAATCAGCTGTCTATTTACCACTGATATGTTGCAATAATGAATTGCCATTATCTTAGTTATTTGTTGGGTTATTAGAGATTACCTAAGTTCACAGGATCACTGAAAAAAAAAAGAAAAAAAATGCTTCACTATTTCCTGGGAAACGACCTTCAGAAGCATGTATTCCACCTCCTTCTCCAAAGCAATGCCCAAAATATTCCTGGAGGAGGTTTGTCTGTTTTATAAAAACCTCCAGTGATGATGCTTCCATGGCTTTCTCAAAGGCAAATGACTGCAGCACCAAAATACCCTTATCACTTGGAAGCTTTCTTAAACATTTGCCTAAGTCTTACCACCTTCCAATTAAGCCCATTTCTTCCTGTCCTGACCCCAGCAGTTGTGCAGTAGGATTTATTCCCTTCCTCCCTGTAGGAGGAACCTTCCACATACTTGAACGCTGCTATCATGTCTGTTACTGGCCTTCCCCCCTCTAGACTAAACAATCCCAATTCTTTCATCTTCTTCCCCAGGTCATGTTTTCCAACAATTCTTTCATCTTCTTCCCCAGGTCATGTTTTCCAAATCTTTGATCATGCCTTCTCCCTGGCCACCATCCAGCTGGCTCTGGACTGTGCTGTGCCCCAAACTAGGTGTTGAGCCATTTCCAACACTGAGTGAAATGGATGGGTCATTCTGTGCTTTTTTTCTTTACGCACCCCAAAACAGTGCTTTTTCGAGGGGCAGGGATGGGAAAACCGTTCCTTGTATGACTGTATGATACCTACAGCCTCAGGTCTACGATCCCCTTCTCTCTCAGATGCACTGCCCTGCACAGACGGGTCAGGCCTGGCAGGGAGCTGAGCCGGGGCTCTGCCCCGCGGGCGCTCAGGATGGAGCTGCAGGGTTGCCAGCTCCGGGGTCAGAGCCGCAGAGACAGGGGAGGGAAGGAAAAGTTGCCCACTCAGCAGCGCACTGGCAGCCCAGCTCCCAAGGGACAGGAAAGCAGGACTTGCTGCAGGCTGGTTTTTTCTGGTGGTCTGGGAACCAGCTGTGATTTTTAACGCCCTATTCAACTAAACCAGGCCAAACTGCCTCCAACACAGCCCAACTCCAGCTCCCGGACCTTCTTCTGTAGGACCACTGTTGAGTCAGCCATTCCCCATCCTGTGTCATGCGACTGGATATTTCTACCCCTGTACAGCGCTTCTAAGTTTGTACCCCGTTTTCTTCTACCCCAAACCATTCTTCCAGTTAGCCAGGGCAGCTCTGAACTTTAACCCTGCCCTCCAAGGAGCCTGCGGCCCCCCTCTATGCTTCTTATCCTATGTAAATTTAATAACTGCTCTCTCTGCTCCATCAATCATTCCAGTAATGAAAACAATGAGTATTACCACAGCCAGGACAGACCCTTGTGGAATCTCTCTCACTCCAGTCTTGCAGTTTAACAGCAAACTATGAATAACTACTTCGAACAGTGCCTTATATTAAAAATTATATATAATTTCTATATAAATATATATATAGAAATAGAAAATCTATAAATAGAAATTTATATATAAACTATATATGTATTTATATATAAATAGAAATTCTGTGCACCCACATTGCAGACCAGCCGACCAGATGCCCAGCCTGCTCCGAAGAAAGCTGTGTTAGAAAGCATCCAGAGCCCCCCATTAAGGAAGGAGTTATTTCTATCAGAGAGGTACAATTACACTGTCATAGGCGCTGTTGGAAAGTCTTTGCTAAACACTGCCATAAAAATATCATGCGTGCTGATAAGAGGAACAGGAGGGTTCATAACCAAGCTTTAGCATGACAGGAAGAACTGAACTGAGACAGCAGGAGCCTGACTTTGCTTCCAGCAAGAGAGCGCCTTGGAAGAAGCAAACTGAAAGACATTATAAAAATGCCAGGAATTCCGTACCTGCCATCAACTGCTGCCAACTTATCAGTTAAAGAAGATACTATCACAGAAGTGTGGTTTTGGGGTTCTTCATTTTCTTAGCTCTTCCAGATGTTTTTTGAATTGCATTCCTTACTGCTCCCTAATAGCCTGTCCTGCTCAGGGATCACAGCCGAGCCAGACAGACAGCAAAGGCCATGACTCCCAAAACCCGGATTAACGCTTTAATCAATCACTGAAAGCATCCCCAGCCCCACACCAGCAGTAGGAGAAGCAAGTGGCAGTGGTTGGTGCCTGAAACAGGGAGAAAGGGTAAGTTCCATGGAAAGTGAAAGGTGAGGCAGCTTTCCAACGCGGGCTCCCTCTGCTCGCCAAAATAGCAATGCCCTGCCCACGCCTCACTGACTTCTGCAGAAGATGCGCTTACTTCCCAGGAGAATTTACTCTCGCAATGCAGATGTGCTTCTCTGAGGCAATCGCATTCTCTTGCGTAATGCAACGTGGAATTAAACAGTATATGCTATTTGGTGCATTTTTAAAATGTAAACCAGAAGTTACTGTGGAGCTCAGTGATGCTGCCAAGAATGTTAATGCTATGATTTTAGCAGGGAAGAATACATCATATCCTCCCTCCCACAGCTTACTCTTGAGCCTTAATTTTGCTAAATCCTTTTGTGCTTGTCAGTAAAATAAGTCACACATCTGTGTGACTTTCATTTCGATCTTTGGTGGTGGTGAGTATCATGACATCAGGACCTAATGCAGCTGCACCAGTGGCAGATGCAGGCCAGCTCTGGGAAGAACATGGCAAGTGACTGCATTAAGGTGCAAAGAGTTGAACTATTCACCTCGTGTCTTACAGAACTGGGATTAAAAAAAATAATAAAAATAAAATCAAATAAATCAGGAACAGAACCCGCAACCAACGATTTCCAGTCCCCTATGTGAACCAGGAGAAACAACTCTGCAAATCTTGAGGCATACTTTGAATACAAATATACATACATTTGGATTCTTATCGTTTCCAGGAGTTGAAAAATGCCATTCCTCTTTAGAGGAATACAGGTCTTTTCTAAAATATGTTACGCATAACCCAGTTTTCCATAGCGGAAAACTCGCTAAGGGAATACCGTTTGCTCATACCAGAAATGTATCCCCAAATTACAGTAATTTATAGCCTCATTTTCATTGACAAACGAAACAGTGTCATTATCTTCTGACAAATATCAGTACACTGAAAAAGTAATGAATAAATGCCTATAAACAGGTATCAAATAAAGCAACTATCAATCCTTGAAACAGAAATTTTATTAAATCATACAAGTAAAAAAAGACTAAAGTAAAACCAAACCATATTATCTGAAATTGAAAGAAAAATCTGTCTATCATGCCAAAACAGAAAAACACAATTCAGAGTACTAAAATACCACAATCTGTTAAATGACCAGCCATCTAATTGTTATTTGTAAAGCTCCAAGTAGGCTAAATGAAGTCAAACACAGAGATTCAGCAAAGTACTTAGGCACATGCCAAAGTACACCTGTGTTTTAAGAACACTTTTTATGTGTCAGAGAGCTTAAAACTCTGGAACTGTTAATCTACACCTCTACAACAGTTTCTTTTTAAGAGGCAGAAAATACTCAGAAAGTGATCTGCATCATCCACATTTTAGTATTACAAATCAAATCAGCATTCAGCCTAAGCTGAATACGTATTTCTGGAGACACATCAGAAAGAACCCCGAGGATTAATCCTAACACAAAAAGATGAGGGAGTTGCCTGCTGTCATCCTGCCAGTTTTGCAGAACAGAAGAGTTAGCAAATGAGGCATGAAAAGATGTGAGCAAAGAAATTCACACCTGCGAAAAATGCAGCAAGATCAGGTGTGCAAGAAAATTACAGTAAGTAGTATCAGGCCCAACCACAAGAAATGCTGACCAGCTGAAAGTCCTTTTGGCCTCAGCTGGAAATACTTAGCACCCTTAAGGCTAGTTAAACTTATAAGCAGTCCTAATTTAATGCTATAAATTAAATTTTAATATTCAGCACTTAACTTTTTAAGGCTCTGACCTTCAATCTGAATCAACAGTAAGGCACCCGTGCTAGCTGAAGCTCTAGCTACGTCAAGAAAATCTTCCTGTGTGCCTCTGTTACTGTGAAGTACTGTAAAGGATTTTTTTAAAAGGATTCTCTTTTTTTAATTCCTTATAGTGATAGCAATATCAAATATACCTATCTTACTGCTTTAGGGGAAGCCCAAAAGCTCCTGATTGGGCTTTGAAAAACCTCTCGTTAATGCAGCTGGTGGCTTTCAGAGTGCAATGGCAAAGGGAAAGCATTATTTAAGCGTGTGGGTGCATGCACAAACAAACGTGTGCAGGGAAAGTGAAGAAAAAAAGAGGCACACACTACATATTGTAATTCTCCGAACCTGAATATGGCAACCAAGCACATTCACTGCAGACAGACAGTCGTGTTATGAAACTACAGAACTGACTCAACGCTACCATGTCTAACAAGGTAAGCTGACAGGTTTCGTGTGGCAAAGGCCACCTCTGGGGGAGGCGGAAAGCTGGGGGGGGATGAGGGGTTCCGCACCTGCCTTGAGATACCATAGAAGCTACTTCAATTAATCTGATACCTAGGATTCAAGAAAAAAATAGGGAAATTAAATGAACTTAAGAACAAAAGGCTTAACTTACTGAGTAAGACACCACTTTAAGAGGTTTCCCAGCTTTCACTGCTGTAAAGCACTTCTGAAAAATTCAGCCACTGAGCTACTGCTTTTCTTGACCTTTTCGCTGAAAGAGAGCAGAGTAAAAACAGGAAAGAGCTAAAATGATACGCAGTAAAGATGCTTCATGTTAGGAAAGTCTTTTGAGTCACTGCTGCAAATTCACTCTGTGTCAGATTTGCCAATAATGGGTGCTAAAGACTATCTATTAACAACACCAGCAAAGGGAGCGTGTATCCTCTCAGGTGTTGCAGCAACACCATACGCACCATATGATGCAGCTATGTAGCATTTCCATCTGTTGCTAGTTTTCCACACCCAAAAGCTCACTTTGTGTCTTATGATTAATTTATCATGCCCTGAGCCCCAAGATTTGCTCTTCTGATTGCCCTTTTCTTAACAATAAGACAAATAAACATGAAAATTAATGTATTGTCTGAGGAACACTTCCACTAATTTTGTTCTTTGATGGTTTGGTTGATTTAGTATAGTTAGGAATCAAGAGTAAAGTGGATCGTAGCTTAATATAGAGTGTGATTAATCTTCCCTTTGCATAATGCTGGTACACTATGGCCCAAATACCAGAGATTTATTTGATGTGTACATGCTTTCAAGCATTAGTAAACAAGTTGCAGCCCATTATGAAAGAAGAGCAGCTCCAAACAGTTGTGAAGCTCTTTATGTACTAGATTTGACGCTGGCAATGCAATATACTTAGATCTGCATGTGTACTAGCTTTATACTTTTGGAGACTGTTTCATCAAGAAGCATCTCTTTTTAAAAATAGGACTAGAAACATGGCTGAGATCACTTCCTATGTCCTGATGCACTACTGTCTGAAGCATGACAGAACTGGCAGAGAGGCACAGTCTTCTTTTACTTTTTTTAATTGATTTATTCCTCATAACATAGCCAAAAAGAGGAAGAACATATACTAGAGCCTCACAAATACACACAATAATTCCCATGAAAAACCAAAAAGCTTCTCTCACTTCTCATTTCTTACTCTTCCATTACTTTAAAGAACATGCTACAGAACACACAGAAGTACTCTACCAGATATCACAGAACTTTTTAGTTTACTAGACCTATCAAATAAACTGTTACCCTACACTCTGTAACTAAAACATTTTTGTTGTTCACATACAAATTAAAACAAATTGTTCCTTTAGAAGCTGGTTCTAAGAACAAAATATGAACTCAAAATAAAAAATAATTTTAATAATGAAGTTTCAAGCAACGGTACAGTGGAAGCACTTCATGCACAAAAGTTCCTTAACATGTGGCAGTGCTTCCTGGGTAAGAGAACCAGTGTGAGACTACAGCATTTTCACACACAGAGGCAAGAACCCAAGCTGTACTGTTAGGTATCAATAAGCGATTCCCACAATATGACGCATTTTTTCTATCTAGGAGAAGAATCATGATCCCATGCTCAGACACTGGCTTTAGAGGACAGTACCTAACCCCTCGCCCTCTGACATACATACGTGACTTTCAGCAAGTCTCCCAGTGTTTATACTGCACTCACTGACCTCCCACATAGGCTACAAGTGGACATCATCAGTGGTCACTTGCCGTCTCTGGCCTAGGTTATACCCTGCTCTGTGCTGAACACTAACCTCGAGGTGACTCAGGGAAAGTTACCTGTTTCTTCTCCCATAATAAATGAAGAAGCCACCACAGAGGGAGAGAGAAAGTGGGGGCTACAGGAAAGACCTTTCAGACAGCAATCCAAAAATCTCACCTACAGAGGTGTAGAAAACCTACACTCCTGGAGCGAGCTCATCAGATGAAGCCTCAAATTTTGGCAGCAAGTATCAAACGGACATGAAAGTATATATGGCTGTGAAGGGGGTGCTGTGAGAACAAACACATCAGTGACTGAGAGACGCCAAGATACCATAAAAAAGCAACACAGAAGAGAGGATGCCAGTGTCTCAGATAAGCAGCTATGGCCATGTTTACTTAAACTGTTCTGCTGAGCTGTTCCCATTTCAGGCAGAAAACTTTGATTTAAGGAAGAGACTTGCAGTTCTGCCTTCTTGTGTTTTTTTCCCCTTCAAAGCATGAAAGAACTTCCTTTTTCAAAGCCAAATTAACAAAGCTTACGTCCAAACCTTCTCAGTCCCAAAAATCTCAAATCTGAACTCTATTAAAAGCAGCAGTTAGTGGAACCAAATACTCCAACAATATATTTAATAGCCTATAATATTTCTAATGCCCTGCTGCCTGAAGTCTATGCTCTGGAAAACCAGCCAAGCGTGCCCCCCCCAGGAGCAGCGCCTGCTCCAGGGCAGGCTGCGTTATCTCCCTTGGCTGTGGCCCCCTGCCACCCCTGGCATGAGCAGAGCAGGGACCCTCCAGCTGCAGACAGCAGGCACGCAGACCACCTCTCTGGCAGGAGGAAGCCTGAAGGAAGGAGGCAAATCGGAAACTAAAGTTGTGCCCAGTATGTAAGCACAGAGCTACTCTTTCAGACTTAAGGTCCTGCACTTTCATGGGTGTGTTTTATTATTTGATTTTATTGAACCCTCCTTCTCCCAGCCTACTGCTTCCCTCATATCACTTAGGGTTCCTCCCACCTGTTCCTACCTCACATCCTTCAGGCTGGGAGATTACCCAGATCACCTCCCCAGTTTGACTACTAACCAACTCAATGGATAATTTCCACTGCCACCAGCGGGGACCAGAGGAGTTACTTGCCCCAAGCTCATGTACGAGCATCCTGCACACCCAGCAGTACTTCCCTCTAGTCAGCCTAAAGGACGCTTGGGAAAAGCATTTTCATGCAGATTTCACACTTGCCGGTCGTGACACTGGAAAATACAGTTCATGTTGCCTCCTGACAAAAAGCTACACCTCATGTTCTATATAAGGTGCACATATAGGAAAGTAAAAATATCTTTTCTAGTAAGTTATGCAAAGCAGAAACAGCCTCCTGGTACTATTACAGATGACTGGAAGCTAAAATGATACCAGTTATACAGCTCACTTCAACTCCAGCAAAGCTTCACGAGCCCCAGCTGCCCCAGCATGACAAACAGTGCCTGAGTGAAGCCCCCGGTGGGCACCTCCCTGCCACCACGCGTGGGCGAGGCCCACCAAAGCACCAGGGGAACACAGCTAGGTGCCTGCTCCAGGGGTACGACCTGCTGCTCCTCCTCTGTCGTCCTGCACCATGGCACCACCAGGCACGGGACAGGAGCAAGGCTATCCTCATCCCAGCGACTCCCATATGTGGCACAAGTCTGTGCTCCATCTCAGACTCTTCTAGGCATCAAGCCTCCTGCTGAAGAGCATTTTCTACTCTCCTGCCAGCCTGACTGCTCAAGATTAAAAGTGGTGGATGACTTTGCAGCTCGTTCCATGTTATCGTGCCAGTGGGTTGATGTGAATTCACAACGAAGCAAGAGAGGTGGCACACTCAGATATGAACCAGGCTGAACTTTCAGGACTGGTTTTTTCTGCTGTTTCGGGCCCATCTACTGGGGTTGCAGTGGACTTTCTAAAAAGCTGTCACAGATAGTGTAAAAAGGGAGAAAAAAGGTTATTTGCATATATGTAAATAATGAAATAAGGTTTTTTTCACTTCCACACTTCAGTATCTCAAAAATGGCCTGCGGAGTATTAGCATTTACTACAAGGTCTGGGGAATGGATGGGTTCCCACAAACACTGACAGCAACAGTTTTATTCCCTTACATAATGAAAACAAGTAGAAAATAGTTTACTTTGAAGTATGATTTTCTTCCACCAAACTCTCAAGTTCTCTGAAAACAGCCATAACTACAATACTGCTTGCAGAATGTTTGGTAACTTTACAGAAGATATTGTATGTTAAACACGAATTTTCAAATAAATTCACTAAGCTATCCTACTGTGTTTTCAAAGTCACCCCATTTAATTACTTCATTAGATCGCTAAAGAATTTTGGATACCAAAAAACCCCACACATATATTCAAAGAGAAAGAGAGATCAAAATGGACAGGAAAGAAGCAGAAGAAAGGACGTGAAAACCTGCAATTAACAATCTACAAAACAATCAGCACACTTAAAAGATAATTTTATGATCCCACTTCACCTGTGTAAAAGCTGAGCAGGCTTTCAGTCTTTTTCCATTTGCCTAAGGTTTTCCCAGTGAAAGAGGAGCCCTCCACAGAGCACCCGGCGCCAGCTGACAGCCAGCTTGCCTTCCCGAGTCACTGCTCCTCAGAGCAGGCTCAGCTCACACACCACAGTCACTGGTCACTATTGCCACCACCGAGTACAAACTAAAAACCACCGTTACATTGCAAACCAATTAACCAATGTAACCAACAACACTCCAACAACCAACCGCCTCCAGCGGTGACTACAACAGCGCATACTTCCCCCGCAGTTACGCAGGTGCCATGCAACACTGTTGCGCCTGTGATACCATGTGGTATCCAGCTACCCCAAAGGAGCCACGTTCTTAAAGGACAGAAAAATCTGGGTTATAGACATTACGCAATACCAGAGTTGTATTTAAACAAACTCCAGGCTCAGCAATTAATTGCCTTAGTATTTTGGGGGGATCCTGAAACCGTGCAGACTGTGCAGGCTGACAAGCAGCCCCCACATGCCGCATCCCTCTTTCTAACCCACACCCCAGCTGCACCACCGGCATCAGGCACCCACAAGAGCACACTCTCGAGATGCAGCATGAGATGCAGCACAGAGCAGCAGAACAACCCCTTTGGGGAGCAGCCGCGGCACCGTGGGAGCACAGAGCGCAGCGGGGTCCCAGGAGCAGGGCGCACCTCGCTGCATGCCTACACACCCACCACTGCTCCGGGCACCGCGGCCGGGCTGGGGCTCAGAAAGGCACCCGGGGCTGGGGAAGCAGCCAGCCTCCAGCGTGCACCCACAGGCACTTGGGGACATGCGGGTGGTAGGGTTCCTGTCCCTGATCCCAGGAGCTTCAGGAAAGGCTCAGTGGCCTTGCCACCAGCATCTCCCTAAGGTGCAGCTCACTGGAGGGTGGGGAGGGCAGGAGACACCCCTGCCTGCAGCCCCTGGGAAAGTCGAGTGCCCAAAGTGCAGTGGACTTGCCTAGAAGGTTGAGGATGGATGATTTATTGCTGAACTTAGTGGGATACCTACAAGAGTAAGATACAGGTATAATGCATTTAGTGCTCTTTATCACACAAAAATCCCACAAATATACGTGTATCAGTCTCACCGAAATGCAACAGCAAAGGGTGGGCAGGGGCAGGCGGGAAAAATGAGAATCTGGTGGTCTGCCCCCAGGCAGTTCCCCGTCCCTCAAAGGCACGCAGGCAAGCAAGGCTCCAGCTTTCATAGTTTCAGGTGAAAGACCCCTAACACTGCCATAACCCACCCCCCCATCTTGAAATATCCCCCCAGGAAGGACAGATGTCAGTCTATTCTGCCAGGCTTTTAATACCTACTCCCAAGGGGTTACAAATTACAATCACCAGTGTAATTAGGTAGCGTGACCAGAGGCATGAGCAACTTGTTCCTCCTTGGCCAAGTGATGCCAGGTGAAACATCTCCAGATTAAAACTACATCAGGGTCTCTGGTCTTGCATGCACCTCTTCCTAGCTGTCTCTCAATTTTTCTAAAAGGCATTACGTGTAATAAACTGCACTCAGAGAGGCTGGACATTTGACTAACAGGCTTCAGTACTGCACAGGTATTCATGAACAGGACAGTAGTAACACTAAAAAAAACTTTCTGGGTCACAGTCCTGACTGTAAGGTTTTAAAATCACTAGCTGGGTAACTCGCTCCCCAGCTTGCTAATGAGTCAGCTTTGAAAGCAAATATTTAAAAATTATTTAGTAGAGGGAAGTTGTGGACAGTTACACCTCAGGGTATTTCCAGAAATGGCAAGTATTTTAAATACAAATTCACAAATTCTGCAATTTCTGCAGCATACATAATTTGAATATCTAGTGTACATCCTGGCCACATACCATATTGCTAGCAAATGTCACAGTGCAAACAGTTTTCCCAAGACTACATATATCCCCAGTAACATATTAGAATATAGTTTTAAACAATAATACCAAGATAAAAGCATGTTGTATATGGCATGCTTTGGAGCAGTTACCATATGCTCTGTCAATAATCTATGGATTAATAGGGCCCCGATGTACAATAACACATTGGCCACTCACAGCTCCATGGAAGATTATTCCATTCACCATGAAAATTAGCTGAGGATTAGGCATATGTCACAATTTTTCATTCATATTTTTAACTTGGACAGCTCTAAGACACTACTGTTGGGGTTTAGAGTTTTTTTTTTATTATTATTATTCTTTGAAGGTCTGATCCTAATTCCATTAATTTGCACTGACATCAAGGGGGCAGGTTCAGGCACTAAATCAGAATATTAATGTTATCTTAACAACTTACTTTTGTGTCTCTAAAAGTAGCTATACTAGGGGTTTTTAAAAAATAAAATAAATTAAAAAAAAGAAAGATTCATTTAACCTGTTATCCTACCGCTGGCAGTTGATGTAGCTGATACTTTGGGAAACAGCTGAAGAAATATTGGATGGAAAGAAAGTAATTTGTTTCAGTATGATTATCCTAGTTCAGGCTGTGTTTCTGGGCAGTCCAAAATCAAGATGCTTTTCTAAATCTTGGTGTTAAGAACAGGCAGTAAAACAGATCTATATAATCGTCTGCAACAGCAACCCTCGTAAGAGGCCAGAGTCTCCTGAGTATTTTGTTTTCTTGGGTTTTATTTAGAACAGAGGTCTGGATAGTGGGCTGAATAGCTGGCCACAAAATAAAATGTCATTTGCTAGTTACAACCTACCCTAATGTGTGGGAGATTCACCTTCCACTCTTGTAGATGTAGAGGTTCCCTAAACAATCATCAGCATTTGTGACTGGGCAAAATGACTTCAAAATAATAACAAACTGGAATGCTTCCAGTACAACATTTCCCATCCACTCTGTACGTGCTGCGAACTGCCTTACAAACTGCACAGCCCTGGAGAGTAAGATCTCTATGTGTTACTATCTTGTCCAGGTCTCCCTAGTGAAAATAAGATTATTCCTAACGGATTCCACAACTTGGATAGGTTAAAATGCCACTGGCATCACCAGGGGGTCAGGAGCCCATCCCATTTGTATATACACAGCAGCAGCAGGGGATCTGCATTCCTTAATAAAAATGCTGCTGTTTCATCCTTTGGACAGGAATGCTGATGACTGTCAGGGATCCTGGATTCCCCAACATCCCCCTGCAATCAGCGGGGTTGCTTCTGCGTATATTACTGCCACTGACACACAAAGGCACCGCAAGGGTTCTAGTGACCTGCCCGGTTCCTCCTCCTGCTTACAGCGCGTAACGCACAGCTAAAGGGAGCTGCATACACTTGGCAGAGCAGAATGGTGCCACTTCGTCATAAATACGCTGCAGCACCTACAATTGTGAGTATATAAATATTTCAGAAGGTAAACTGTATTTTGGTTTTGGTTGGTTGGTTTTTAAATACATACCTATCTTTTTAATTTGCCTGGTAAGCAGTTTGTGCAGAGAGGAGTATTATACAGTGCAAAAGTATTCTAAAATTGCATTTTCATTGTAAAGATAAAAGTTACCATTAAAGACATCTGAAAATAAGAGTCTGAAAGTGCAAGATACGTTTCTGAAGGGAAAAAGAAGTCACAACTACCAAAAGACTTTCAGAAAGGAGGCTGACAAACTTTTCCTTCCTGTCCCAAAAAAAGAAAATCCCTTTAACTAGCTTGCACATAGCTAAACAGCTAGAACCAAAGTGGCACAACCTATGCCAGCAGTACAAAGCCAGAAACATGCTCTACATACTCTGCGATAAGGAATTTTGGAAAGCAGTGTACCTATCAGCACTACCACCAGTTAAGTGACTTAGCAAATCATCTACATAACAAAAGAAATGCCAAAAGCTATCAGATTTACCAGCAGTGGGGTACCATCCACCACACCACCGCCCTAGAACAGAAATATTCCTGTTCCTCATGTGGGCTTGGCTTTGGCTGGCCTCTTCTGTTTGCAAGGTATCATCAGTGATTTTCACCAGTCTCCATCTTTATTTTGCACCTTCTTTGGGGGAAGTGTGTTACACTGTGCATGCAAAAAGGTGACGGTCCTTGTGCTCCATCATGTAGGTAGGCTGCAACTTACTGAGTATTTGTATGTGAAGTGCTGTATTCTCCTGATCTCACCACATGTTTTTGTAAGAACCAGGCAAGCCATAAAGAATTTACAGTAAGGGATTGTACACACACCCATCAGCACCAGACGTGGGCAGAGCAAGCTTGCTTGTTAAAAAAAAAAAAAAAAAAAAAAAAAAAGTGTCAGCCCTACTTTATGCTTAGAAAAGAAAGGTCTCTCTTTATTAAAGTAACTCATAACCAAATCTTGATGTTACAGAAGATCACTTACAATACATCTCAAGCAAGTTTAAAAATGGACAGTAAAGACTATACATGTCCATGCATCTTTTCTTGAACACCCCCCCCCACTCACATTTGTACAAGTGAATCCAAAACACTCTGCAGGCCTGGACTATTAACCTTTTTGAGACAGTCTTCATCAAATAGCAAATGGAGGAGGAGGAGGGAAGACAGAAATGACAGAAAAATATCTCTTTGCTTCCAACTTTACCTGTATAGGGATATTGCCCAAACTAGATATTAAATATCCGATCCTGAAAGGTAATTTTGCCCCAGTTTTCAGAAGGCATTTTTTCAACCTATCTAAACGGCTTTAAAACTTTTCTTTGTCTGATCAAAACACTGTCCTTCGTCCTACAGTCTTGACATTCTTTGTGATGAGACTGTTTCAGTATCAGTATTAATATTCAAATGTCAAGTTTGTGACACTACATTTCCTGTGCTATTTAAAGCATTCAGAACAATTATTATCCATGAAATACTAAACAGTAAATTTTTGCTACCTGCTTACAATTTCAGCAGCTCTAGCTGTGACAGAGCAGCATTTACACCAGTCACATGCAGTTTTACATGGAGATGTATTGTTCAGCTTTTCTAGCAGTATTCATACATTTCCCCAAATTGGCTTTTGTTGTTTTTAGCAAAGCTACACATTTATTCTTTTTTCTGGAGCGCAAGTGAGCCCTGCATATCAATTGAATTTATAGTATTTGGTATTTCAGACTTTTGTACCACACCTATTCCCTAACTGATAGCAACTTTAACATACAGTGAACCACTGAGCTTTTTATTTTTTTAGTACTTATGGACTAGTAATTCTTTCCTTTATCATTTCTACTGCTCTTAAAAAAAAAGGATCTTTGTTTTTTGGGTTTTTTTCCTGTTTCAGTACTTAGTTGAGTCTCTTTCTTTTGTAATTATCTACACTGTGGTTACATATCTTTGGCTATAAGGGGTATTTTTATTACAATATGTAGGTGTCTTTAAAAGCAACATACATTAGAGCTGCAGAGTTGAAAATGCACTTAACTGCCACTCCTTCCTACCAAGCTGCCAAAGTTTTGGAGAAGCTTTCACACAATAGTACAAACTGATAGTAATGAATGCCTATTGCCATATACAGGAAGGTGCGCGTTAATTAGATAGATACATTTTCCTCTTTGTCAAAGAACAGCTTTATAAGGAACGCACAAAAACCGCACTGAACCTTCCATTAACAGACAACACTACAAGCTACAGAACAAAATTAAATAGCCCAAATAACTCAAGAAAAGCTTTATTTTCAGTGTATGGCTTGACCATGCAATAAAGTACTTCAGTATCATTGTACAGGTCAGTTATTTCCACTGTTCTCTCCTCTGAAACTGGAGCTGATTTCAAGAATGTGCGTGTTTCTTTCAGTTTTAATTAACTCCAGTCCAAATCTGAGTGAAAGGGGTCTGATCCCAACCCTCCAAAAGTCGATAGGAGGAACGCCAGTGGGAACAGGGCCTAAAACAACATGTCTACAGTAGTCAACAACTCTGAGTTACATAAATACTTGCTAATATCTCTATACTGACTGGTCATCAACATTTCCAGTATAATCCTTGTACTTGGGGATGTCTGAATGTTGGATGCTCTCCACACTTCTCTCCAGCCAGCTGAAAGGAATTGTTTCTGAGCGGTTGAGGCTCTCCAGAGACCTGCAGACAACTAATGGAACCCTGATTTTTCACATAAATCAACAGGATGCTACCATCTTAGGCTGAAATCTGGTTTACCTGCTTTGCTACAATGTGCTTTTGCAGGGTCATAAAAGGAAGCTTTGGTTTTGTTTCAGGAAATCAAGGGCTATCAGCTTTTTCATGCAGTTTGTCATGATGTGAAATAATCAGGGCTAGAAATCCAACAATGAGGTTTAAACAACAGCTTATGAATAATATGCCCTGCAATTCTTCATCATTCTGTTTACACCGCATAGAGAGTTACAAATGAAGTAATAAACAGCAAAACCCAGTCTGCCAAAATAAGGAGCCTGTCACAGATGCTTTTTAAAAAATAGCAGGGGTAATACTAACATCACCACCAGTATTCTTTCCACTCTGATCAGCAAAACTGTCCTTGAATTTGATCTCCTGTTGTACCCAGGAAGACGGCTATGTTTGTCTACAGAGCCACGGCACCATTACAGCTGAACTCATTATTTTAACGTGTTTGAAGTACCTTGAGCATGACAGAAGACACAGGGGAAAAAAATTCCATTGGACAACATGCAATTCATACTACTGTTAATTAATTCACATTCACAACATAAGCTGAATTTGTTCCAAAAAACCCGTTATGGTATATTCTGAGAACAAGTTTTAGGAGCAAAACACAAAACTTGGCTTAGTCTAACCCACCTACCAACACAACTTTATACATCTTTCTAAAATGAGCCGAAGTCTTCCTTCTAGCATTGTTCCAGGAGCAGGAAGGCTTATTAGGCCCACTAAACTGCACTGATCACGAATCAGCTCTAGAAGCGATTCTCCTTCTTTCTGCAGACACCACTTGTTAAGAGGACCAATATTACGTTTTCAGGAGTAAAGTGGGTAAAATGTGAGTGGAACTGCTTCATGTGCTAGTTGAGAGAGGTCTAGCTGAAGGAATGGGCATACGTGTTGCCCGGAGCTTTTACAGTAAAATAGGACTATTCCCTCTCTTGCCCTTCCCAGAACTCCTCCACACCTATCCATGCATCCCCCGGCCTCCCTGGGTGCCTGGGAACCAAACCACCCCATGCGTAGGCATTTGCAAAATGGTCCCACTGCTGCTCCCCCAAATTTTCAACCGCTTGCCCGCGTCAGATCTAACCCTGCTGAGGAGAACTTGCTCTGAGACCTCAGAGCATGCTGCTCTGCAAAGCTGTGCCAGAAACAGCACGGCAGACAGCAGTAACGTGGCACTAGCTAGGTGAGGTGAACCCTGCGTGGAGACTCGTAGCAGGCTACCTCCCCAAGGCCAAAGCTTCTCAGTGTTTTGTCTGAGGTACAAACACACACAGTTTCTACGCTTCTGTTGACAGGTGAACAGCTTTCCCCTCAGCAGTAACCACAATTTCTTTTGAAGTCCTGAACTGAAGTTAAGAGATGACCCATGCCAGCATTCACACATCACACACCATACCCTTTCTCAAACACCACAAGAAAAAAACCAAAACAAACCAGCAATAAAAAGCCCAGCTAGAGAGTAAACCCCGCTTATACACGCCACAAAAGCTCTTATTTTCCATGCCCATCCAAGAACACAAATTGCCCAAAGACTGAATACTGGCTCTCCACAAAGGACCTCTGAACCCATCGGAGTGCTGGCTGCGAACAAGTGGGCACTTGCACGTAACGAAACTGCCCTCCGCCAGCCACAGCCATGCACCTCGCAGCTTTCCACCGCGTACCTACTCACACAGGTCTCTGTAAAAGACACACACATGAAAACTCCACTAGTACGTAGGGAAATCAGTGGCTACAACTGCAAAGCGCTGTGTTGCTAGCCAGAGACCAAGAGTGCACAATCCGATGCTGAATGGCTGCCAGCAAGGAGGAGTCCCGGCTCCAGGCCTCCAAACCACTTGGAAAGCTGTTGCCTGGCTGATTACGTCCCTGCTGAAAGGGTAAGGCTGCAGAGCAATGTGCACGGCAGATTAGATGCGTGGCTCCCAGCACCGCCAGCAGAAGCTGCAGATCTGAACCGCCACACGTACTCTGCAAATACACCCTGGTGCGTACTCGCGCTGCAACATGCCTGCGAGCTCCGCCGTTATAAAAATAACAACCCTATCAGTGAAACTGTAGTCCATAGGCAGTGACCACGGTACATGCCCAACTCCCTCTGAAACGAACTGGTCCGTAAGAAATTTTAAAAACCAAATGAAGGATGTGGTAACACTCCTCTCAACAAAATAGTAAGGGCAGTGTCTCTTCGAAAAAAAAGGGACAATTTGGCATTTGCAGTGTGTACAAGATGTCTTCATACACTTTCCTGATTCCTTGCCAGTAACTATTCAAAAAAGACCACTTAACAAGCAAACAGGTCTTCAGCACAACAAATAATAAAAAAGAGAGCAAAGCTGGTGCTATTTAAATATCATGAAACATTCTGCTAATCACGCACAGATGGAAGTACAGACGCTTCTGCCAGACGCCTTGTTCAGAAACTTTGCTCTATTTTTAATTATTTGATGCACAGAGGACCTGTTTGCTGATTAAAAGGGCACTGCCTTTAAAAGGACTCCATCAATACGGAGTCTAGTCTCACTTTTAATGGAGGATTTTAAAAGTAGTAACTCATACCTCCCGAGCTCCCTGAACTGACTTTTGTAATCTTGTAAGCATGGGGTTGGGGTATTGTCAGATGCTTCACTCACCTTGGGAAACTGTTAGCTATGTACAGGAAAAGTGGAACTAACTATGCTCAAGCTATTGTTAAGTACACTGAGTAAATTCCATTTGGAAAACATGTATTTTCCTTTCACATCCTTTAGCTCGTATCTTTTTTGCTTTTACTTGTAAGAAGGCGGCGTACCAATTTTCAGATAAAAGGATTATTTTTGACAGTTTTCTGTTCCTAGTTTTTTGAGAAAACATACCATCTACAAAATTATCAACCAAAATACTTATTATTTTTTTAAAATCTGCTATAACCACAATACCTTTCCAATAATCAGTTCTTGGCAAAACCAGTGTTGCACAACAACAACAACCCCTCACATTTTTTCACTTCATACCTTCTGTGAACTTCACTCATTCAGTGGGTACTTCATTCCTGTGCTTCTCCATAGCAGTCCAGGAATTCTTCCCTCACTGAAGAGCCTCACTCAAAATGCATACCATGTTCAATTTCTTTTCTTTTTCTGAATGAAGTGCTTTTCAAACATTCTTTTTTGGTTTAGCTTACATTTTATCTTGAAAGTTTTGCAAACTGTTACTACAGAACTTTGCCACTGGAGCATAGTCATGGTATGAGAATGACTTGAAGCCCAAGGAAAAACTACCCAAGCTGTTACTTTTGTCCCACCAGTACAACATGTAAAATTTTATTATATTTTTAAAGCTTACCAAAGTTAATAATTTGAAGTGCTTCTATTAACACAGCAGAAGAATCCTTTGGTTAGCAGACCATACGATATGATACTAAAGTAACAGTGACCCCATTATTTTATGAACAAATGACCCAAAGGGGGTGGCTCCTGCCTCATGCTCAGTTATAGAAAAAACAACTGAATGATTTTTATTTTTATTTTTTGTACAATGCCAGCATATAAAATTATACAAACAAATATATGCAACTGATTTGTTAAGAGACCAGCTGACAAGCCTGAAAAGCGAGAGGCCAGGTCAAAAGTCACTGCAGCTGGAAGCCAGGGAAGACGGGCAGGGGCACGTGGGACTGAAAATCCAATGTTCAGCCAGGGAAATGGGCACCCAACAGTCAAGCTTCAGAGAAGAAATAAAGGGGGTTTTCCCATGAGGAGAAGGGGAAGGCTGTATGGAGTGAAAGGCTTGTCCAGGCAGATCATTGGGGTTGCAAAGCTCAGAGTCCGGCTATGACTAACAAGGAAGGAAAAGAGGTAGATGAAACAACATTCAAATTTGCAGTTCTGCAGAAAATTACTGAGGTATTGAAATCCTCTGAGCAGAAATGGATTTTAGACACACAGAAACACACAAAAAATCAAGCCAAAGAAAGGGCCAACATACAATGAAGCATCGTGCAGGTAACCTGGCAAGGGAGCTGTACAAGTAGGTCAGACACACAACCAGGGAGAATTGCTGAGCAGGGGAGAATCTCGGTAGAGAAGGGGGTCAGGAGGAAAGTTAATTGGCCAGCGATAAATGAATAAAGTCTAGAAAAGGTTAAAACAGGACAGAAGGATGGAAAGGACAAAACACTGTCTAAGCTATATAAAGCAAGATTTGTCTAATTCACTAATACACCCACCTGAAGCACGGGAAGGAAAGACAACCGGTGATCCCTGACTGAGGAAAGGTTTTCATTCCCTTTTCCCTTGGAGGAAAAGAGAAGTGAATGCTCAGCTGCCATATCTATCAAGCAACCAGTGTCTGATCAGCAATGCTGACCTGTCAGCAACAGCTCTGAGTCGGGAGGGCCCCGACACACCCCAGAGACCCTAGGCCAGATCCCATATATTGTCACATCGCATTGACATCCACGTGGTTCTATTTAAACCATCCAAGTAAGTAACAGATGGGGACCTGACCCCTTATTCCACCACAGCCTTTGGCTGAGCGCCTCGGTGCGATGCAGAACACGCACAGCTCACGTTAAACAAGATAAGAAGCATAAAAACCCTGGTTGCTGCAGCAGAGGGTGCACAGCACTACTGGTTTCATAGAGACACTCTGGCTGAGCTGTATAAACAGCACCAAACACCGCAGCCAGCCAGCTGACAGCTCAGATGAACGCAACTCATCGCAGAGCTACACATGCAGCAGAAGCGTGTCCTAGTTTGCATTTCTTCCATTCCACACAGCCAACGTGACATTCAACAAGTGATTCCTTAGGTAACAGGGGCGTACTTGACTACTGCTGTTTAATGTGTTTCAGATGCTTACTATAAACCTTCTACCCACCTCAATTTTCCTTAGGGCCCTTTCTGGCTGTACTCTTAACAGATAACAACATCTGGATAGCAGTGTCATGTAACAAATGTCATAATTCCACTCAGGAATTAATTCACTCAGTCACTACACACTGTACTCCCCTTGAAACTGCTGCTGAGCAGCAATCAAAATAAACTGGCGGTGACCAACAAATGGTAGGATGTACCCATGCTGGTTTGTATCATTCTCACAGCTGAAGACTAGGCACCAGGATGGAGTTATTGTCAGCTTGTGCAAATATGGAACACAATACGGACTTTACTCCTCCTTCAGTCCTTACAGTATTGTAGCATCACATATATCTTAAGACACTACATAACATATTTGTGCGCTAGACAAACAAACACACAGTGCAATTTTAAACTATAGATTATTGGTCCACAAGATCCACCATCACACTCTTTCCCTGTAAAATAGAACACAGACGCGTTACAGAGACGGCACTGCCATGTCACTTACCTCCCCACAACTTAATCAAAGGGTATCACAAGTAATTTCCAAGACTGTGTCCTTAACAACAAGAATATCAGGCCAGATCACAGCAGAGATCCAAAAAAGTTTAGCAAGACTGAGCAGGAAACCTGAAACTCATCCCTGATTCAACGAGGAGAGAGACAAGACCTAAGCGAAGAGGTGAAGCAGCATCTCAGTTCTGCAAACTGGGAAATGCAAAGTCAAAGTGTTTGTGCAGATCCACCAGTTCATCTTTGGTTATTCCATCAGCAAGCACTGCTCACAGAGGAATCACGCTAACACGGCCCAGGGTAGCTGGTGGGAAAAAAGGGAAAAGAGAATCCAGAGAAAAGAAATACAAAATCTAGGCTATATTGTTCTCTCATTTGTAGTAAACTAGGGGGCAAGGTACCGTTTCGTTCGGGTGTCAGGGAGACACAGCAGTTGTCAACAGAGAAACCTCCACTGTAAACGAGTTGAGTTTGTTTTAAACCAGATGCTTAAATCTTAAGACATTAGTATAACTAAAATCTTGCCTTAACTGAAAGATTTGTTCATGATATTCATATAGGAGTGCTTTACTTGCCTAACTATTGATAGAAATATCAGTATCGGTGTGTCAGGGCCCAAACACTATTGAAAAGTTCAATCTTAATGACAACCAACACTGCTTCCCCTTGCTGAGGGAAGAAAATAGCCTGGACCAAATCTGTAGTCCTTAGGTACCATTTCTTTGGAAATCATAGGCAATGCTGCCTGCATAGAGTCTCAGTCTTTGGGAAATGCCGCTAAGCCTGAAGAGCAAGGTGAACAGAGCGTGGTTTGGACAGGCCACCTCTGAGCAGGTGAAGACCAGCCCAAATTACCATCTAACTAACTCTGGGTGCCTCTCTAAAAGGAGTATGACACTGCGGCGTGGGATGCAGGACCCTCCACGACAGCTGTAATGGTTTGTAAGAAGGATCTGTCAAGGGACAACCCCAGGGCGTGTAAGTGAACTTTTCAGATCACAGGTGGGGCATTCTGCTCACAGTTGCGTTTCTTTTCTGATTCTGACGGATGATTTCTGTTTTCAGCAATGCCTATACAGCACTACCTGAGATACCTTGAGTCATTAAAAAAATCACATAGGATAGAAAAGTAGATTCTAAAAAATTGAAAAAATGATTCAGTGACCTTCTGTTGGGTTTTAACAGCTTATTATGCTCCCTAGTTACTGCATTTTATAAAATGCAAAATTTTATCTGTTTTACCCTCTTGTATCTTTGCTTTTAAAATGTGACACATTCTGTAGGGGGGGGGGGGGGGGGGGGGAATCCAAAAAGCAAAATGGAACCTATTTTTCTATTTTAAAAATTTACAAATAATCACCCAAGCTACAGCAAACATACAGACAGATAGAAAGTAATTGTGTTTGTATTTGAATTCTGTACTTCAAGCCACCTTTGATCAACTTGATTAATATTCCTTTCAGAAGATTTTATAGCTGGTGTACTTCATGAACACAATTAAAGTAGATTAATCTGTTCTGAATTCTATGTTTCATAGAATTACTGTTCCTTTGATTAATTTTACAAAAAACACATGTAACTATGTGCAAATGCATTTTTCTCATTGATAAAACAAGCTTGTGACACAGCTTCCAGTACTGGCCAAGAGATATCATTGTGAATATCTAATAAATCAGCAAGCTCGATGATGCAATGTCATGTGAGCTAATACACAAAATACTACACTTCTTATTCAAGCAAAAGAAAAAATAGCCCAGTTTTTAGCTTATAGCACTGGCTAAGCTAAAATACAAGTCTTCAGATACCAGCATCTGTGGGATAACGCCACCAGCGAGTCAAACTGAAGGTAGTGGATCCACAAACCTTCCTCTACTGAAGTCAATAATAAAATTTTAATCAAATTCAATAGCATGGTTCCACATGGTTGAATTTCAGAGACACTGGGCCTGAACAGGACCCATCTGACTCCTGATCTGCAGGAGAGACTTTGACCTTACCAGGACTGCCATGAGCAGGCTGATGTCACTTCACCCCATAAATCCCCTCGCCTGACGCTGTAGCTAAGCACCACTGAACTCAGGTACCCTCTAGGAACACTGCAATGTTGTCATTTGCAGCAAGACTTGTAATGCATTCCCCAGGCAGAAACAAGGGTTGCTGTGGCCACTACAGTAAAAGAATGTGAAAAGGGATTGGGGAACAATAAAAAAAGACAGGTAACAGTAGAGAAAACAGGGTGACAATTTACTTAAGTCTCTCATATTAAAACAACACAACAATTACCAGTATCAGCTGAACTATCAAACAGATATTACAAGAAACAGTGGGTTTTTTCGAAGAATAAAATTTCCTGTCGATTGATTATTTCAACGGAGAGGAGAAATGATACACAAAAGGTCTCTCTGACACAAGTTCCTGCTTCTTGATGTCTAAATTATGTTAGGTTTTAGTTTGGGGGGTTTTTTTGAGACATTACTTATTTAACATTCTGTTTGCAGTGCAAAAGTAATCTAAAACCCTTTTTTATTTTTTGGCAAATGCTGTGCACTGCTCACGTTAAGCTTACCGTTGACTGTGAACTGTTAACATGTCTTAGAGTGGTTTCAATGTTCCTATGGCAAGCCTACACAGCATTTAGGAAACAATGATATCCCCAGGCCCGCACTGTAGTTTCTGAAGCACAGATTAAGCACGGTATTCTGCTCAACAAGCTCATCACTGTTAAGTAACTCATCAGAAAATAAAGAGGGAATTATCAAATGGGAATTGCCAAGTAATTAGTTCTCTGAAGCAGATGACATACAACTGTTAAAGGGAGGGGCTTCCCTGTTAGTCATATGTCAGAGTAGAGCCTACTAATCTGTAAATAAAAATGCATTACATATGATTAGTGCTACGGGTTTTTAACCACTAGTGGTACATGGAGAATAAACTTACAACTTCTTCTAGTATAATCTTCTACTAAGATTTTTTTTTTCTTGCACACAGTAAATTTTCAAACTCTTCCGGATCTACTTGCTGTCAAGATTTATCTGGGGAAAACTATGAATATGGCACAGTACCAGGCAGGTGATATGCTCAGGGGCTACGGAAGAGGAGAAATGCATTTACCATCATAATAATTTGAAAAATCACTCTCTACTCAGCAACTGCACATGGCACTAAAAAGGAACCACACCAATGAGAAAATATTCACTAGCACAAAATTTCCAAGCACGTTAAAGGAGGATTAAGCTTTCTTTTTGTAATTATCCTTCTCCATTAAAGCCTGACTTTCTTTCAAGTAGCTGGCCTCACAGAAAATGTTAAATTTACAAAACTACAAGGGCTTTCACGCATGGGTACCTGACAAACAAAAATGTGCTAACAGTCACAACCACGCTCCCATATGAGTGAGAAACACTTCAACATTTGTACTCTATTCTATAGAGCACAAAGTGACTCAATAAATCCTTAAGTCATGCTTACAGCTAGCCACAAAATGGGTTGATCACCATTAAGTAACTGCTCAGAAGATAAAGAAGCAATTATCAGACTTGGGGGTTGCCTCCATCACAGCATCTCACCATGAGAAACCCCTTAGCCAACACATTCAAATGCAGAAGCTGCCACTTGGGCTAACCTTCAACCGAAATACCCCTGGTACCGAGGGCTAACCTTCATCACCCAAAAGCATGCCCCTGGTATTGAGGCACAGCAAAACTCACCGGCACACCCCTGCTCAACACACACCGCCAAGGGAGAGGGCAGGAAGGCGCACACAGATGCTGAGGCTCACACTCAACTGTACATCGCATCTAGTCATCTCACCACTTTTGGCCCTCAGCGCGTAGCAGTTCTCCATCTCTCAATACTTACACTAACGTTCAAAAGCCCACGCTTTGAAGTAATGCCAACAAGCCGCAGTGCGTGGGACAGCAAGTCCCTTGTTCCACTTGCAGATACACGTTTTTTAAAACAGAAGTTGGAAGGTCATGTTTTATAGCACATTAGGAACGTGAACCTTGTGTTTTTATGTAGAAAGATCACTACCACCAACTCCATTTACACTTTAGACGGTGTTACAAAACCTTCAATCAGCCAGACACCAGACCTTCAACACCTGCTGAACAAACAGCAGAGCAAAAACGTGAAAGGTCGCAGCTGAGGTGATGGGGTAGGGCTGAGGGGACCACAAAGCCTCATTCTTAAGACACCAGTCTGCACTCACATCACTTCATTTAATTTACCTTTAAGCTACACACAACACAAACAATTGAAAAAAAAAAATTATTTCTAATTACTACCCAATTAAACCTAGCTCACATCTCCGTTTGTGCTCTTAAAATGTTAAAAATTTCCATCGCCTACCTTCTCTTAGCCCTACAGCCACTGTAAGCCTTCATAAACAGTATGAGAAGGAAGAAACAAAACCAGTTATGATAAAAGGACACAGATATGGCAATCAAAAAGCCACCACTGGACACACTATTATAGAGACGGATTAGCTCTTTTTATGTTCACTACAAAGTATTTTAAAAGGGCAGATTGTTGTCCGTTTACAGAGAGCAGTAGCCAAAAGTCTGCATAAAACATAAATTATGTCTTACATAAAAAAATAAGTTACATTAGGTAGTGTACAGGCATACTTATGGAAAAATCAGAAAAAAAATTCTTAGAAATGGGCTGCGGCTCTAAATTCAACCCAATATTATAATATGATTAATAGATACCAAGTGACTTGACAGTGGAAAAGATTAAAAAGAACTCTTTAGTTGTTAAAGTGTCCAGTCTCTCATGCAAAATCCTCTCAACACAACTGTTCAAAAGAAAGCATTGAGTCATTTGCCTACGTGGAAGGAGGCAGTGCATGCTCTGAACAAATAACAATAACTCTGTTTTGTAGAGCAGGCAAAAATTAACTGAAGTCATGATTAAAAAAAAAAAAAAAAAAAAGCTGTATCTCTATGTATTTGTTTTAATTTTATTCTTACTAATCCCCATGTCCTTATTCAGACAAGATGTTTAGCAGGCTCTGCAAGAATGCTGCTTGAATTAGAAGGGTAAGCACACTGGGAGCTCACACACAACAGCAACATTACTCCCTGAAGCCACATGATTCCTCACGCTGGTAAAGCCACGAACGCACGTGTAGGGCCATCAGGACTAAAGCAAGGTTTCTGAGATCTCATTTTGGATGCGTTCAAACACATCTGATGTTTGATCCCTCTGACAGACTGTGGATGGTAATAACCCAGGCCTGCCTAAAACGGAGCAGGGTCTCACCACCTTCACCCCAAAACAAATACGAAAGCCAGAAAGACAACGGGTTTTTGCATGTGATGCTCTGTCTTAAGCCCTGTAACCTATCTGAGGCTGCTCGCTGCACAGCGCCAGGTCACGTTCCTTTCACGTGTCACTACTGTGAGCTCCCCCCTGTTACATCCAGTGACAGAGAGAATGCTTGTAAGCAGGCAGTCTCCACCTCAGCAACGCTTCTTTCACTCATCTAGTTATACAGTGGGCCTGATTTTGATCGCTCCCTAGAGAAAATGAGAACTAACTAATGAGGCCAACAGAGGTACCCCAAACGTAGTGACTAAAATGTCCAACGACAAGAAAAGAAGCCAAAACAAATCTGATCTAAGGTCTAGAACTACAACACTATACTGCAAGCTGCGCTGGCACAGAAAAAAGCAGTACAGTACTATAGTCCTGTCATGCCTCTGCACCAGACTTAACTAGGTTATATTTTTTACCCAAACTGTTTGCCTAACATGTAATATATTCTCTCTCGTGCAACTGCAGGAAATGCCAGATGCTAAAATATTCGAGGTGACTTAGCAACACATTGTGGATAACACAATCTGATTATTCATAGGATTTGACCAATACACTATAAAGATTACTACTTCTAATTAAGAGCTGTAAGTCTTTCCTGGAGTAATTACTTGTGCAAATAAATACAATTTCATACAGCCCAAGCTAATTCAGAAAAAAATGAAATGCTCTGTGGAAACGATAATGTCATAACAAAACGCTTCCTTCTATCCACCTCCCAAGTCAAGAGCTGCTACCAAGTCAGTTTTCTTCCAAAATGGAAAGACGAAATGTGTCAGTGCCCAGGCACTTTGTCTGGTTTTCCACTCTAAAGAAATTCTTACTGCTCTGAAGAGATACAGTGGTTACAATCTACCCCCACCATTCAAGCTCAATTGTAAACCGTAACAGGCATGTCTTTGCATGTAACTACTTCTTAGACAACTTCCCTTTAAAGCACAGCACCCTTCCCCTCAGCCACAATAAAATGTAAATTATGTGCTGCATACTTTTCCATGACATGCCGCAGACATTAAAAAGTTATTCTGCAATGGAGACTTTCTGATCAGCCCCTCAAAAGCAGAATGCTAGAGTAATTAATTTTTCTGGCTGTAAATAGAAAAAAAAAATCCTTTGATTTTCTGCAAGTAACCACTACATTTCATTTTCTTTTATTTAAAGACACAGGCAATTTTCTTATGACCCTTTATCTTTTTTTTTTAAGCATTAGCAGTATTGCCAATCCCAAGCACTCAAAAATCATATAACAGGTCCAAAAAACCAGGCTGGCTTAATGACAATCAGATTAAAGAAATAAAATAAAAATTTATGTTCTTTTTATTGGCAGTATGTTCGTTGAGCCTCGACACTTGGTTCCTTCAAGGTATTCTCCACAACCATATGGGAAGGAGAGAGAGGAGAGAGGGAGAGCAGACTGATATATGTGCGCTAATACATCCCGTCTGGCTACAGCATTTCAGGGAAAACAATCAGAAGAATTGAAAACATTCCTCAAACCACAGTTAAAGACACCAGGCACGTCAGTAGTGACTAGTTATCCTGGGAAGTATCGCAATGCCAGACCAAGTTCAGTGCACAGGAGTAACTCAAGACACTGGAAAAGTCAAGCAGGCTGCAAGCAACAAGAACCACTGAAAATATTCGTAAAGGTGATTAATACAATTTTACGCGTGGCATTTGACAACAAAAATCAAAACCTGTAAACTTTTCCATTCATACCAGCATCTTTTAGTAACCGAATATGCTCTGACCTGGGGTGAGCATAACACCACTCATCTGGAACCCACTGTCCTGTAAGTCACCGAACTGAGTCACCAGAGTTAATGGAATTTTTCTAACCAAGAGTTTCTCAAGGACCTCTACTGCCAGGCAACGGAAGTATGAAGTGTCCCGGGTAGGTAACCCCACGGACACCCTAAGGTGCCCACGCTGATTAAAGCCCAGAGCAGACAGCGTACACTGGTTAGAGGAAATAAAAAGCATTAAATTCTCACCTTAGTGGCAGTGCATATCTGTACGGTGAAGAGAAAAATGAAGGTGGTCACTGTCCTGCAGGGGTCAAGAATAAATTCACAGCTTGTATTGCTTGCGCATCTGGCTTGGCCTGCAATGTGACTGTTGATCCAGGAGTTGAGAGGGTGGAAACCAAAAAAAAAAGAAACAAAAACACAGTTAAGAGTCAAACAATTTACAACATGCTAAGACATCCCAACGAAGAACTGAGAGACTGCTTTTGCTATTACTCAAGCACAAATAAACTATACATTTAATTCTGCAGAGCACATACAGAAGAGAGCAGAGGCCATTTATCCAAACTGAGTGCACTCTCCCTAAATGTGATCTTAATGAGGTGAGGAATCCTAAGCGAGTTGAGATGACTGTCTTCACTGCCAACAGAATATATTTTATTTGAGGAGGAGCATCATCCAGAAAACATACTGCTGCAACTGCTACTATTAAGTGAAAAATAACCAGCTTTGGGAACGTGCCGCTACCTTGTACGCTATTTTCTCATTAATGGTGGCATGCTAGACTCAATGCATATTACTGAAAATTCCCAAATAATATAAACAAAGGAAAACTTTACCAGTGTGGAGTTTTTTTCTATTTCTGTATTTTTGCTCAGTAAAATTATGAAGAGCCAGCACTGAATTTCTGCTGACGTTACATATTAAACAAAATACATTTTAGTTTTTCACTTGGAGTCTCACCAAATATTTTTATCACTCTCGGGACAATAAAAGGATTTAGTGGGACCATTTCTCCCTCACTGAGAAGCATTTCTGTTGTTTCAGTTTATGAACATACTTACTCATTCCTATTTATGGGAGGATTTACACACATACTTAACTCTTGATAGGTTCTTTAATCAACCCTCATTCAGCAAACCCCTCACTGGGACATGTACTAAAGTAACTTTGCAGACTGGGACCAACGCACAAACACAGATTTGCATGTGTTCTACAACCACTTCAGACTACAGCTTTGAGGTGAAAAAAACCAAACAAAAACCCATGAAGCATTACATTCTAAACACATGCACTGAGATCAAAAAGGAATTATAGTTATCAACCAGGTTTTTGTCATTCTGCAAAAGTCAGGAGTCTGCAAAGTTTCTTGCATTTTAAAACATTAGTCACGTACCAGCTCAGCCAAAATGAAGTAAAAATCTTCCAATTTCTTTATATAGAGAATATGAACCACTGAACAAGAATCCAAAATACCGTGCATTTATCCAAATACCTACTTATCACACTTAGAGCTTTAAATAAAAGTAAAGTGAAAGGATGAGGTCAGGATTTTCAGTTTGCAAAGCTAAGGCTATTGATGTCACTGGAATAAAGCATGTCATTTCTTTGCAATGAAGTATCTACCTGTGCCAAGCCTGTTTTACTTGTGTTTCTCATGCTAATTATATTTCTATTTGTTAAAGCAGAGTTGGTTACAGCAACCTCAGAAGAGACCTACAACAAAATCCGTCGTCTGCACTCTGTGAATTGCACACACTGTACCTGTACAGTCCTCCAAAGCAGCCAAATCATTCACAACCTGTATGCTTAGCTGAGGCTGTCACACAGCCCGACTTCCCTCAAGCAGCATCAGCGTGAGCTGCCTCACACGCTGGAGTAGGTTTGCAGCCAGCCAGTGCTTCAGACCATCCATGCAATTCTGACACGCATTTCCTTTACAGCCTGCCATACTTCGTTATTGCATTTCCCCTTCAATTAGTACACCACAACAAAAGCAGCGCACTGTACCAACAATGACAATGATAAATCCTGACTGTCGTCTACCAAGATGTAATGGTAAACTTCAGCAAGGGGAAAATCAGGCCTTGATTTTGCTTTACTAGCTACGTTACTAAAACAATTCTAATGTTTAAATCCTTAGTTGCTTTTCAGGTGACTGCATTTAAGTGTCTATTTTCTTAATTAACAGGAAACTAGGCCACTGAATCTATTACATAAAAATTTTTCTTAAGTGAAATTCCAGGTCCCTTGTAAATGTCTTTTAAAACAACGCTATTTTTTTCAACCTTTCTAAATAAATTCAATCAGGCCAGAAGGGCAAGAGAGAAAAGTTGCACTGTTTATTTTCAAAAAGTCTTTTAACTACTGTATATTTGATCTTGTTGAAAATAATTACTTTCTAATGCTCTTTGTCACACAGGTAATTTGTCTCACAATAAAATATGTATAAGCAGCACGCGATACACAAAGGCTCACTCTACAGGAGTCGTCCTGCGCGTGATTATTCCACGCTCTCCAGCCAGTCCCCCGAACAGGCTCTTCTATTTCAAGCCACCTCCTCGGTACGGAGGCCCAAACCGGAGGCAGCCGTGCCAAGCAGAGGAGGATATTCTCTCCTAACAAGAAAGGCGAGTTAGTTGAGGCACTGAAAAGCTGCACTTAGGGTGTAGGAAACTGCCCACGAGCTCCCTGTTCCCTCACCCTTCCGAGGAGAAACGTCCCTGCCCAGCAGCCAGGCTGAGACCTGCAAACTCGTCACACCAAATGCCAGACCACCGGCTGCCTGGCACCGCAGGAGCTGCACCACCGACAGGCATTCCTCATTACCTCCTCCAGCTCCGGTGCTTTACCATCACAGCGATTAAAATATCTATTTTACTGAGATATTTCTGGATTGCATTACGTTCCAGCCTGGTACTACAAACGCTCGGGAGCTGTGGGTGCTGATGATTTCTCATCATCGAGACATGAAATCCTCCAGGCCAAGTTCAATATTAGTGTAAGTGCATGCAAGATTAGTGACTGGAATAGGGGTGTTAACCACTTCTGCAGATGCTTAATGCAGCTCCGTAATCAGGCAAAAATCCTATTTAAGGCCACAGTGCTTTTTGCCGTAAAAAGATAGAAAGAAAAATAACAGTGATACGCTGCAGATCACTTTTTGAGCTCCGTTACTCTACTACATGTCTGGATTAAGTCCAATAAATGGAGTTATTCTAGATATACACCCATGTAAGTGCCTCACAATCCCGTCCCCTGGAGTCACTCCAGATTTATGACATTGGAACAGCGTGCCAAATTTGGTGCCTTTAAAAAATTATACCCATGTTTGTGAAAAAGTGGCTTAAAAGAGTGATGTCCAAACACTAAAAACAAATAGACATTGCTCGGGTAAATACATTTTTAAGAGCAGTATAGAGTCTGAAGCGAATTAGCTTGGGGGGTGGGGGTGGGGGTGTAAACAAACAACAAAAAACCAAACAAACCAATGTTGGAAACAAAGTATTTGCTGAGAATCTTGTTTTTAATAATACATACTTAGGTTTTTCATCAAGAGAAACTGAAGTCAGCTTTCACCTAAAACAGGAAAGGGTTTAGACCTTGCTAAGAGCTCTGAAGAGGCTTAACAAACCCAAGTGACAATAGTGGTATCAGGTATCACTGATTTTCATTTTACTGGCCAGAAGGTATAAAGTACAGTATGCCAGTGGAGACTAACAAGCCTGTGGCCTAAAATGTGAAAGCTGGCATATGAACCATCACAAACACCGTTACAGCCACCAAACAGTTAAACCAGTCAGGCCGGGGGGGGGGGGGAGGGGGGGGGGGGAAGAGAAAAAAACAAAAAACCACACACACACTCGGAAGAAACTTTTATGCAAGCTTTTGTAAGCCAAAAGCATTTTTACAAAGTACCACACGTTCGTGAATTTGCTAATAATAAATACAAGTCGAACAGGCAATTTGGCTAACCTGCTAAGCGTGCCACGTACCGTCCCATCTGCCTGACACTACAGCCAGCGAAGAACACCCTTCCCGAGAAGTTCAACCATTAGGCAACCACCACCGGCATCCTTCGATGTTTGGCGAGCCCAAGGTGGTAGCCATGCCGGCTGTGCAGCACCGCGGTGGCACAGGCGGGGTGGCTGGTGGTAGCCCGGTGGGTTGCCGGCCAGCCGCGCACACACCTGACTGGACCGTGAATACCGTCTGTTACCATGGCAGCCTGATCTAATTACATGACTGATCAGGGCTGGAGTAAGCGTGCTGAAAGCCTACATTGCTGACATGTCGCTACATGATGAGAGAGACAGACAGACAGGCAAGCACGGAGGAAAATCTATCGACCTCTGCCTTATGTAAAAAGTGAGGAGATTACAGCCACCCTTTACAAAAAAAACTGCTGCCTGTAAAATACCGGCCGGTTTTACAAACAAATTAGGTGCAATAACATGCAATTACAACTTACTATTATCTCGCAGCACTGCAAAAATAACTACAGCGTAATATTTTCCCTGGCCATTCTCAATTTCCCTCTCCCTCATTCATAACCCTTGCTCCATATCATAAAACCGAACCATCTCCATCACCCGAACAGAAATAGCTTAACGCAGAGCCGGGATTTTCCTTTAGGGGAAGGCTTCGTTCGAAACTGAAATTAAAAGTCCTTGACTTCTCGGTGTGTAAGCAGAGTAACTCACTATGCCTGACCACATCTGACACATAAAGTAACCATTACTGCATAAAATACATAACCATGAGTGTTAAAGCATAACCTGCGCTACAAAATATGAATTTCTCTACCATACCAAAGGGAAGAGGTCTCCAGCAAAGGTCATCTACCTGCACCCTTGCCGATCCGTACGCAGGAAACGTTTGTAAGGAGGAAGGTTTTACACACCCGGATTTCTTCGTCTGGGCGTAACAGGAACACTCAGAATTTTTCCCCCAATTCTATCTGGAGTTTGGGCTCACGGGGGAAGAGATGCTGCTCGGAGGAGTCCCTATTACACAGCATACGGTAAACAAAATAAAAATAGCCCGTCGCTCTCGTTGTCTACACAGTGCATTATATAACGGGCTTCCGACTTGTTTTCTTTTCTATTATTACTCTCCAGTAATTCCTCCTCTTCAATAACATGTAAATCGCTCCCAATTCTGTCATTTTATTATTATCGCTATTACAGTTACAGTAGGAGCTAACGTTTTCCAGCATGCTTTAATTTAGACTTTAATATTCTCAGGAATCGCACTGACGGATTCAGCACCCACCAACATACAAGGGGTCATTTATTCGTTCTCTGCCGGTAAATTACGATGCCGGGGGGGGGGGGGTAACAAACGCAAGCCCCCTAGCACAGCCGCCCGGCCCGGCCCCAGCACACCCCGAGGCGGGGGGGCGGCGGTAGGTGAGCGGCGGGCGGGCAGCGGCCGCGGCCGGCGGCGAGCGGGGCCCCGGGGCGGCGGCGGGGAACCCCGGCCCGCTCCCCCCGGCACCCCGCGGGCAGGCGGCGGCCCCCCCCGGTGCCCACCTCTCCCCCCGGCCTTCCCTCCCGCCCCGGCCCCCCCGCCCCCGCTCTCCCGGCCGGCAGTACCGGGTGGCGTCTGCAGCCGGCCTGGGCCCTGAGTGAAGCGGAGCGGGGCTGCCGCCGGGCACATCCCAGCCCCAGCGCCGCCTCCTCCTCCTCCTCCTCCGCCGCCGCCACCTCCTCCTCCTCCTCGCTTCATTCACCCTCCGGCAGCCGCCCAGCCCCGTACTACATACGCCGTGGCGGCGGCGACCGGCCCTGCCGGCACCCAGCCCCGCGCTGCGCCCCGCCGGGCCCGCCCGGCGTACGGGCACCGCACGGCCCCCCCGCACCGCGCAGCCACACACACACTCACAGACACTCACACACTGAGGTACGGCCCGGCACACACACACACACACAGACACACACACACAGTGGCACGGCCCCGCACACTGTCACACACACACACACACACACACACACACACACACACACACACACGCTGAGGCACGGCCCCGCGCACACACACGCCCCGCGGCCGCCGCACCGGGGGCAGCCGCCGTTCGCAAAATGTCCACCGGCCCCGCGGCCACCCACACCCCGCCCGGGCCGGGGGCGAGGGGGGGTGCGTGTGAGGAAGGGGGAAGGTGCCCGGGGGGGGACAGGACTGTACGAGCGGCTGCCCCCGCCGGGCCGCCCCGGCCCCCCCGCCCCGTGTCCCCGCATCCCCGCTCCCTCCGCCGGCGCCCTCGGCCATTTCGCGGCCGCCCCCCCCTCCCTTCCCTCCCTCCCTCTCCCCCGGGGCCGGGGCCGGGCCCGCGGCAGCAGCGCCTGCGGGCCGGGCCGGGCCGCGCCGGGCCGGGCCGGGGGGCGGCCGCAGCGAGGCGGGCTGCAGCCCCGCGGCGAGGTGGGCAGTGCGCTCCCCTCCCCCGCGGCCCCGTGTTTTTCCAGCTGGAAATCGCCGGCGGTTCGCAGTCTAAACAAGGGAAGAAGCCGGGGGGGGGGGGGGGGGCAGGCAGAAAGCAGAGGAGGAAGAAAAAGCCACTTACTGTAAAGTGTCAGTGGAGGTGGGGTTGGCGGGGGGGGGAGCTCGCACACAAATGTCTTCCTAGCTGATCACGGGGCTTGGGGCTGCTTTTTTGTTTGTTTGGTTTTTTTCCTTCCCCCTGCAGTGACACAGGTCCGGGATGTCTCCACCACTGTAGTAGAAATGATGTCTGCGGTACCAGCGCTCGCTCCCTCTCCTCTCTCCAGCATGTAAATGGGTAATAGAAGCCAAATATGGAGCAGTTGGCTGCCTCTGCAACAGCTCAAGGATCCTACTTCATGCAAAAGGGGGGGGGGAGAAGGGAGGAGGAGGAGGAGGAGGCAAGGCAACACTCTGGCAGGCGGCCAAGAGAGCCACACAGATTATTGCATACGCACAGCTCCGCCGGGCCAAGGCGGCCTTAACCCTTTGCGTGGCGGCCGCACGCTGCCCGCGGGCGGCACCGACGGGCCCGGGGAGCGGGCGGGGGCGGGGAGAGGTGGAGGGGTTGGGGGGGAGGGGAGGGGGGGGTCGCCTCGCCACTTACCTCCCTCCTGCCCCTTGTAACACTTGGAAGGCCAGGCTGGCTCTCTACGGCGGGCTGGAGCCCTGCGGACGCCACTGTTCCACGCAAGTCCCCCCGCTCCGGTGGCAGGCTGCGGCGCGGGGATCTCAAATCACTTTGCAGGCGGAAAGAAATGAGCTGGGGAGGGGGAAAAAAAAACCCGAATAACCACAAAAAATCCCCAACCCCAACCCTATATTGTTTAAGGGGGAAGGAAGACGCAGCTAGCGAAGCGTGCTGTCCTTCAGAAATGGCAGGGAATGCTGGTTTAAAGGATGCATGAAAATCAGTTGCTCAGTCAAGGCTGGTCTGTCTCTCTAAGGGAGGAAATAAAACTGTGCTGGAAGCCAGGGAATGCTCTGAAGCAGCCTCTGCGAGAGTCAGAAGAGGGTGATTTTGTTTAAGATGCCATATTGCATTTCGCTGTGGAGAACTGCAAAGTGATTTAGAGCAAAAGCTTGCATCCCACTCCCTTTTTCTGAATTAGTTTTATTTATCCGGATCCTTGGCATATGCTTGAGTTGCTTTGTAGAAAGTACCTTCCACTTCATTCAGACCAAAGAGGCTCTGACTCATACCGTCACTGAACTACAAGACAGGCAGGGCTGAACCACGCATGTTTGGGTACTAACTCCCTCTGGATTCCTCAGCACGCATTTCATCAAAGATCCCCTCGCATCTCTCCCAGCTGCATGCAGACCACTGTGAGCCTCTCCCAAATCTGCTGCCAGCCCCCACCCCCACCCCCACCAAGTCAACTTACACTTCCCGGTGGCTCCAGCATCAGCTCCTTACCCTCTTACTTCTCTGAACACAGGTCTCTGCAGTGCCATAAACTGCAGCGATGGGCAAATAAGGAGCACGGATGCAAACCAGAGACCAGAGGAAGTATCCTCCTTCTGGACTGGCTCAGTCTGGTCTTCAGGTCTTAGAAGAAAAGGCAAAACATCAAATTACCAAGCCAGGTACAACTTAGAGAAACAAAATTATGGAAGCAATGAATGGGAGGAATAGAGCCGAAGGACAGCGGGCTGCTATGCTCGCATGCAACCTGACAGTGATCCATAAGGAGCCATTCACTCTCTGCTTTGGCATCAGGAAGGGAGGTACAGCACAGATGAAGCTTCTCCCCACCCCAAGGACATTGCAAAAAATGTTGCATGAATAGCAAAGGCTGTTATGTACCAGCTCTGTGGAGCGGGATGCTGCGGGGTCACAGGCCTCAGATGTGCACTCCCTATAACACAGCCATCCAGACCAGGCTGTTCATTGCGGCTTGTACCAGTCTGCCACAACAATAAGCTCCAAGGTACCGTGTTTCTAGTGCAGGTATATCTCCTATGTGTCCATTATATATTAGCATTAGATTTTAGCATTAAATCTAGCATTAGAGTCTAGATGCAAAGTACCCTAGGACTCAGCCTGTCATTATGCAGATCAGCAAAGTAGTCCCTTCTATAAATGACTGCACTAGTTCACCGTAATTGCTAGAGAATGTAATAATAACATTGTAAGCTGCAGTGCTCTTGATTTAGAGTTGATACTGTAATGTAGACTAGCTCTATGAAACATAAGGATCTTTTACCACAGCGCCTGCTGCATCTTTAGTTCAGGTTCACTATGAAACCCAACATCGTTTTCCATTCTAGGAGAGGTCTGGGGACAGAAGCAGCAACAGGCCAAGATGTTTGGACAAACGTGCCGCTCAGCACTACGAGACAGTGAACCTACAGCAGCAAAGCAGACAGCAAAATTATCTTTACCCAGCTAATGCAAGGCTCATTGATTTAATAAAAGGAACCAAAGGAGAGAGACAGAGACTGGAGATAACTGAAAATCAAGTGAAAGCCCCAGAGAGGCTGCAGACCCATCATCAGGGTTTAATTCTGAGTACGCAGCATTCTCCCTTTCTGCCACCTTTTTTATTCCAGTTGTACAGAGTGTTACCTCAGGAGAAAGGAATCTTTCCTTCTCAAAGGTTCACCTTGCCAAGAGGTGTGGCACACACAGAGAAAGAGAAGCCACATTCATGCTGAAGCAAGCTTTGGGCAACTTTCCCTTTTGTAGCAGGCTCATGTAAGAGGCTTGTGTATTCCTCCACTCTGTGGCTATGGTGTTTGCCACAGGACCCACGTTTTTTGCCAACACTCCAGGCTTTTACACCATTGTCTGTGTTTCTGCTTCAGAGTTGAAAAGAGACCCCTAAGATCTAAGTCCACTGTAAGTCAAAGCAATATTGTTTTCCTGAGCCAGCAGGCAGCCTTAGCCCATGGCTTTGGGAAGTGCCACAACTGTCACCACCACGTCAGGTTCACAAGCCATTCCTCACCTCTGTTTTGACTTGATATATGTTGGTTGCATTAACAGACAAGAAATGAGGGGACTACGCCTCCACGGACATTGCCCGACAACACAGGATATACCGCCATGTCACAATATGTCCTTGTGCCTCTGCAGCTCCCCTGCTGAGGGCCGACACGGGGGCTCTATATATTCCGTCCACAAAGAATACCACAAAATATGGGGGTGCCGGTGAAGGAGTGGGGGTGGGAAACAGCACCTGAATGTGACCTTTGCTGAATGGCTGGGACGGAGGACCCTCAGTGTCTCTAAAGGCACTGCAGCTTATTGATCCAGAAGCGCAGAACTAAGCCAGAGAAGAAAGTCAGTTGCTGTAGAAGGTAAATGTGACTTTACCTGCCAACAGGGCAGTTCAGACAACAGGAATAAAGAGAACTCAGAACCGAAGCAGTCAGGTCCTGGTCAAGGGCTACCCAAAACTCCTGCAGTGTACTCTCACAGCAGCTAAGAGCCACCATAAACCCCATCATGTTGCCCCCTCCGAGGAGGGCACGTAGCAAGAGGTACATACACCAAAGCAGCAGCAAACTTCCAAAACAAAACTCTTTCATTGCAGACCTTCCTGCCCCTTGAGGGAGAGAAAGAGAGCGGAGATCCAAGATAGATGCTAGTCCGCTGGCTGAGTACAGTACAGAGAGGGGCTCTGACACCACGGTGGTCAGAGGGACATGAACCCACATTGACTCAAGCATTTTTATTTACTGCTGGTGATGTGCTGAAACTGATATGACTCCCAGCTGAATACAGTATTGACCAAAAGATATTAATCAATTTGACATGCAAGATGTCCACTGTCTAGAAGAAACTGTCTTTCAATCCACTAGTTGTGATGTGTCATCTACACTGCATGTTTTATACCATTAATAATATCTACAAAAAATGGGTGAATAAGAGGTATAAGAAGTTAGAAATTTAAAAAAAAAAAAAATCACATTCAGGGAAATCCGGTGATTGTATTGAGTGTGATAAGTAATTTCACAATTTTTGATCATTACAGTCTAGGTCTTCAATTTGTCATAAAATGACATTGTTGGTCTCATTACAGCCTCTAGTGGACAGTAGTAATCCACTTCACAGACCTATAGTACAATTTGCTCAGATGACAAGCACTATCAAGGTGGAGGTTACGCTGAGAGAACATGACCATACAGTCATTCCTATCCCCTGGCAAAAAGGATTTTTTAATACAATCAAAGGTTTGTTGCCATTGCTCTTGAGGTGCCTTGCTTTACACTTAAGGTGTTAACACTGGCTTGTAAATAAAGAGAGAACTTCTGCTATTCATTTCCATTTCAGACAGCTTTCATAAAAATGAAATTCATCTCAAATATTTTTATAACAGAAAATATTGGTTGCCATGTTTTTGGCTTAAGTAAGATGTTTTTATTCCAACTCGGAATCCGCCGACTGTCCAATCCACCTCCTATCTATTTATAGCCCTCTCACATTCAGATAACTTTTGCTAATGCAGTTATTTTCATTATTTCAGACTTACGTGCTGATATTTTAACAGCTTTAACAAATGTGAAACTATAGTTTGGATTACAGCTGGCTAATTAAGGTATGCTTTCCTCAGGGAAGTTAAAAATGTACACAATCTGAACAATTAATGTATCTGGGATGTATAACTTGAAGTGCCACTTGTGTGAGCGTAATAAAATATAACTAACGTCTTTATTTTTTGTGTATTCACACAGAAATGAGTGTACCTCCTGTCAGAACAGGGATGTTGATGATGTTCTGCAGAACTCCACGATTGTTTTGAGATGGAGGGAAATTAGACTGGTAGACACAGAAGGCCAATGCTGTCCCTTTAAAGCCACAAGTATCTCACGCAAATTAGCATTTAGTGAAATAAGAGCAAAGAATTCACAAAGACTAAGCAAACGTGTAGTACTACACTGTGACTCAAAGAGAAAAATCTTATGGTCTAAAATGCTGAGGTCCTTTGCAAGTGAATTCAAAGGAAAGGCTGATGTTAATTCCGTTATTTTACCACTCTGTGGCTAGGTATGGGTTGTAGGGTCGCTGTACAAATAATTATTTGTCAAGCTTTATCATATAGGTAATGGGATATTTAGGTAAAAAAATGTTTACTTGATCATTGTCTTGATTTTTTAAAAGAAGCAAAGTCCTCTCTCAATAACAATAGCTTCTCAATAGCTTTAAAATAACAGTAGGTCCTTAGATGCAGATCTGAAATAAGAAGCTTTTGTTGTTGCTTTTTTCAAACAGGCAAAGCAATTCATCAAGGGATTAAGAAAACTGATGAATCCTCTGAAGTCTTAAAATCAAGACTGATTTAGTCGTTTGAATAAGTTGTCAGTCAGTTACAGGTCATCGATCTGTTGGGAAGACCAGCTAACCTACCAGTGACCATGCCAGGATGGACCACAGCCACAGTGAGCCCCATAAGCTGTTCCAGCAGTGACCAGTGGAACAAAAAAAGTGCTAAGCCCTTCTCTAGAGGTGCATAACTGCTGTAGACACCTCTTAAGTAATAACTATTAGGACCTGTTAGGTGCTTATAGCCTGTGGACTTAAGCCATCTGAGGTATCCCTCCATGTCCTGGCCTCCGTACACTTCTTCTGGCACTGCAGTTACCCCAGCGGCTGGTGTGAGCAGAAGGGCCAAGCACAAATGGAAACTAAACTGCGCCTTATTCCTAGAAGTGATCACCTCATCTTGGGGTCAAAGTACACTAGCAGGGCACAGAGGGGAAGCTCTACTCTGGAAAATGCTTGGTTTCCAGGGATGCCAAGGCAGTGCTGCTAATGAGGCTTAACATTCTATCAAAATCACAGTGCAGACCTAGGGAGAATCCACCGGCTGGTGTCTGGGAAAGGGCTCCCAGCTGCTCGCAGGGAGCAGCCAGAGGCCACGAGCCATTGCAAGAGACACGTGTTGTCCCTTTAAATCATACCTGGTACAGAGACTTATCTGGGAGTTCACTTGCCAGGTTTTTTTTTCTGTCTGTTAAGGGCGTTATGGTCTAGACAGATTAGATTAGCATCTATCGTGTAAACACTTAGGGTTGGGAAATAACTCTTGACCTTTCTTAAAGCCTCTTACCCGTATATAAGGCAATGTAGTTTCTAAAGACTCTGGCCAATGCTATACATGTTTTGGTAAGTGCGATCAGTTTTTAAGGGAGGGTGGGAACGGGCTAGAATGGGCTGCTTAGCTCTTTGAGCAGACCTGGGAATTGAAAACACAGATTTTTTGACTCCTAAGTCCTTTAATGGCTCCAGCTGAGCTATTCTGGTCTATTGCACAAATCCTTCCTACCTCATGGATCATAGACCTACCAGACCTTCAGAGCCAATGTGATCAATCCTGATGCCAAGCCTGCACGTTTTGTTCACACACTAAAAATCTTGATCTTTTGTTGAGAAAAAGCACAACATATGAGTTACAGCTATTTTCTACTCTCACTGTCTCTACCTCCTCACAAAATGTGATACACATAGGCCTTGGCCCCAAAACAAAATCATGCAAATTCAGAACTGAAGTTTACCAAATTAAGCCAATATTGGTAAACCTGGGCTCATGCCTTGGTTCCAAGACAGAGGTAAGTAAATTTTGCTTTATGTCCAAGACCAAAGTTATTTTGTATCTATGTTTTCACTATGCTGTCAAAAAGAAAACTAATAACTAATACAGTATGAACCAGAAATACAGTAATCTTTCATATATATTTATATATACAGAAATACAGGCATCTTTGACACAGGAAAGAGCTGTATTTCTTTGTTTTCGAAAGGTATTGTCTGCAACTAAACTGCAGTCACCTGCAGCACAGGAGTAGCAACTTTGGACAGTGCATAAACATGAATTTCAGTGTGATGATTTTGGTATGAAGGAATTGCTGTATCCACTTAGACTGATCCATAGTCATGGTCAATTGGAAAATCTTCAGGCAGAGGTGGACTGCAGGCATGGGAGTGTATTGCCCGGAGGGTAAGAAGTCCTCAGCCTGCAAGGCTTTGGCCAGCAACCCAGGTGAGCATGCTAAACATTTACCTTCCACCCACTTACAAGACGAGGGGGTATTTTTCCTGTTTCTTCTGCAAGGTCACAGGGATATGTCCAAAGAACCCTGTAACTTCACAGTTGGTTGGGTTTTTTTTTTTAAATGTTCTGAGAAAAGTGACAGGGAGCCTGAGGTAGGATATCACTTTAAATTGGAGTTATTTCTGCTTGTGCAGACCATTTTGTAACTAGACTGGCATCACTTTGACTTCTTGCTGCACAAAGGCAGCATCTTTCCCTCAGTGATTTTCCATATTCCTGTGTTCTTTTTTTACCCTTCAGCAAAGGCCTTTCAACTAAAGGCAATAATTGTTCCCGTATTGGCTGAAATGTCCTATCATGTCTCTTTTTTTCACTCTGCCCGCTTTTTCCACAGGAGAGCTCCCATTTATACCTGTCTTCCTACTTTGGATCTGCTGTCACATCACCTTCATATGCTACTATTAATTTATTTATACTTAAGGTAACAAAAGATGCCTGTTCAAAGCTCTAGAAGCCCTGGCACGGTGTAATTACGAGAAAAACACAACAGTGTGAAAGCAGTTTTCTGAAATGGAACTTGGCTGAGCACCCAGTACACCAGAAACACCTAAAGCTCACCTAAAGCACCTCTTAGCCTTCTCCCAGAGCACATCTTCTGCTGCAGGGCCTCTCCAAAAACTGTAATTCTCAAACCCTCATGAAGTGTAGGTTCCATCACAGGTATAGAGTCACTCTTGCATGGCTTGCTCTGCCATGGGGTCAAGAATAGCCAAGAGAGGAGTGGACACCTAGGGGCAGGACCATCTCAGGACAAGCTGTTTCTACTCAAGAGATGCTGGTTCTGGAAAGGTTCCTCACTATGGATTTTGCACATTTTATATTCTTGTCTTCTTTGCGCAGTAGGACATAAGAAGGGCCACACAGTGGCCACAAGACATCAGTGGTCATAAACAGACGCTTAAGGAGATGTGGGCATTATACACAACTTCCCCCCACCCCCCACCCCCATACTCTCCAGCCTCCCACTATTTTCAGCTTAAGGGGCTTCCTGAGCAGGATGTGATTTCTGCCTATTTAGTAACCCTCAATGGATTTACCTCCCAAGACTTGTACGGTCTCCCCCATCAGCATATGTAAGCTCTAAGCATCCACAGTCTGCTATGTCACGATGCACAGGTCAAGTCCCTGAGGCAAGAAGGATCACCTTATGCTGCCTGCTTCCAGTTCCAGGAATTCAATGTTCCCAGCTCTTGTACCGAGGCAGAGAATGGCCAGTCCCTACCCATACTATTCATGCTACCCAGAACTTTGCAAACATCTGTCATATTCCCCCTAAATTATCCTTCTTCCAAGCTGGAAAGGTTGTGACACAAACTGATCCATTAAAGACATCGCTGCTTCACCGGCAATCCTAACCTAGTTTTTAGTCCCTAGGTCTTAGTCCTGTGACATCCTCACTCCCTCTGCTCTTCTGTCTGTAGAATAAGGGTAGTAAAAATTATCCTTTTGTCTCATGGAACAGTGGTGACACAGTGAAGTACAAGTATTACTACTATTAAAGCAATACAGAATACTGTCTTTCCCCAAGACTGAGCCAAGGACTCAGAAAAGCAACAGTTCCACATATCAAGGAGAAGAGAAAGCAGTATTAATATAAACAAAAATAAACCCATGATTCTATCTATGTTTTCTTTCGTACTTGTTTAGCAACACAGACTGACTAAAACCCTTCCCATTTCGTAAACTATCTCTGCCAACCATCCCACTCTGGTGTTAAAAATCTGAAGTGATAGGACATCTCCCACCAACCTCAGGAGATTATTTCACACACTTACATGCGTAACGGGTCTGAAAAACACAACATGCTACAAAAGTGGGATTACCAGATGGTTTTCCTGCCATTTAATCTGTCTCTTTCCTTTCCATGATACATCTCATTTCTTAGGTAATAACTATTAAGTCATTTCTCTCCCTTATTTGGCCCGTCTTCAGCTAGGTGTGTAAACTTGGTGCCTGATTCAAGGTATACAAGCTGTCCCGTTGTCTTAATGATTCTGAATCATACATATAAAGTTAGCTATGTGCTTGAGGGAATGTCTTCATGAACATGTTGCAGTGAGGCAGTCAAGGGTGTGGATTTACAGGACACCAGCTACTCTGCAGTAACTGCACAGATCAACACCCTTTGCCTGCCAATAAATGCAAATTGGGTTAGCCCAGAGAGAGTCCCAGCCAAGACCACCTCTGCCCCTTCCACAGTCGCTTTTGGTGTTATTCTCTGGATACCGCTCCTTTTGCCGGTCTGTCCCCAGCAGTAACACTGTGCCCCAAAGTAAACATGATGGCTAAACAAGCACTACCACCTCCCTCACCTCCAAAGCAAGCCACCTCCACACACAGCTCAAACCATACTTTTTTTTTTTATACCCCCCTATAATCTTGCAAATTGAAGCTGTATTTAAGAGACTTTGCCCCCTCCGCTGCATTAAGGCTTCAGCCCTTTTTTAATGTAGGATATACTCTTTGTAGAGCCTTCATCGTTTATCACACATGCTTCCTCTAATTGTGGAGCCCCTCTGTTTCCCTCTGCTGGTTACAAATGTATAGTGGGGGGGGGGAGCAGGGAGGGTGGGAAACAGCAAGTCACGCCTTAATTCTCACAGTCAAACCATGTGTCCAGTGTGGGAGGAGTGGGCAGAAGGGACAGAGCTCACGAGTACTGTATGCCGGTGGTTGCTGCCCCAAAAGGTACTTCTGAGAGCCTGTAGGTGTTGTTATAAAAGGTATATACTTTGCAGGGTCCTGCACAGAGTTTATCAGCTGTAGAGAAATTCCTGCACAGTTTATAATCTGGGCAAGCATCCCAGCCCCAGTGTTGTCTCTCGACAGAGACTCTTCAGAGTATCAGAGGTTCCCAAGAATGCTCCCAGAAGCTTATAGCTCAGCATGAGTCACTGCCAAGCTGAACGGTTTCTTCGAGTCCCTTGTAGAGATCATCCTGAAAACTGCAGAAGAGGAGCTGGCAGCCTCCGTAAGAATCCCTGAAAGCTTCAATTTGTACAGGAGTCACGGTTGGGCCTTCAGAAACACTCATCTGAACCAAGACACATTTATCTCAACCTTGAACACATTTAAGGCCTGTCCAATGAGATAAAAAAATCTGCATGGTGTAGCTGGAAATGAAAGCCTTCTCATGGAAGTTATTCCTTGGTGATTTCCTAAAATCTTTTTTTCATATTCTAATAACCCCTCAGATCCCTAAATGAGGATCAAGGCCCCTTTCCTCTCTGAACTAGATGCTCAGATCACTTATGTGAGGCCAAGTTTCCTCCCCAGAGAGTTCACAACATAGGCACACAGGCTGCCTGCAGCAAATGCTGCAGCCAGGTACTGCATTATTTGATATATCTCTCAGAACAGTTATCCCCTGAGAAAAGAGTGCGGTTCTGAGACCAGCTGATTTTTCAGAAAGTTCAAAAGATCGGCAGGTAAAAAGGCAGATTTCTCCAAAGGTGAAATAACGGTGTTTTCTTATTTTAACCTACAAAAAAATATAATTTCCCGAAAACAAAACGAAACAAGAATTCCAACAACCACCAAGCCCCTTTTCTTCCTCTTCAGAAGAACTGCAACTTGACATTCCCTACCTTACCATGCTTTCTGAGGATTCGCCTATCTTTTTACATGTTAGTATTTTTAATGCTTCTTACAAGCCAAAATGTTTATTTGGTTTCTTAAGTTCCAGTATGTTGCTTCCTCTGAATCTGCTACTTACCTTCCCTTAACAGCATGTTGAATTCATGTAGTTTATGGTCACTAGTTCCTAGATTGCTTATAGTGCTCAAATCCTCAGTGAAGAGAAAAATAAGCTAGGAGCATGTACCATCGTGAAATCTCTGCTATCTGGACAACAGACCAGAAACTGTTTTCTGCTTATTTCAGGACTTCAGACTCTGAAATATCTGGCTGTATAATTAAAACCTGGATCGTTAAAATATACTGAAAATATGTTCACCGTGAAAATGTTTCACCTAGTAGTTATTCTACTTCAAACCCTTCAACTCTGCGGTGTTACTATTTTGTTTTGGTTTGATGTTTGTTCCTTTTAAGTTAACCCCAAAGAATTTCACTCTCACCCATCGTGGTTATCAAGCCGTAGTTTGTCAGCATTGTAAGTAATTGTGATATACAACTGCCTCTTGCTCTTCCCAGCTTTTTCTTGTATGTGTTAATTAATAGCCCTTCTGTATTGATACTCCTGTTAGGAGAATTAGGAATGCCCACCAGATAATGCTCTCCATCACTTGGTAACACTGCTCCTGGTCTGTTGTGTAACTCTTGTATAGGGACACTCAGTATGTAAATACTCTCCTTAATCTTCATCTTTTGTTTCAAGGATAAAACAAAGCAAAACAATAACAAAACCTCCTTTATTTTGCATGCTGGGAGCACATGCCATTAATATTAATTAATTTATTTATTTAAAGTTGGTAAAAGAATTTGCTCTTAGGCTGGGAATGTGACTGCCAAGTTTCCTGCCTGCAATTTGTTACGGCTCAGTAGTAAACTCCTGAAAATAGGAATTTGAAATGGAAACAGTGACAGGCCTTTTAACTACGCTATAATAAGCAGGGTGTTTTATCCTGCATACTGTATGTCATTACACAATGGCAGCCTATCATAATGTGCACGGAAAACAAACAGGGTCTCTTTAGATCGCTCTCCTGGCTAAAACCGGGCAGACAGAGGAAGGAAAACAGGCTGGAAAGACAAAAGACTAGAAGGTCAAGAACACCACACCCAGACCTAAGCCCTTCTGTTACGCAGCAGAGCACAGGGATCTTAGAGAACTTGTGCTTGAATAATTTGGCTTTGATCAGCTTGCCATAAAAAAAGAGGTGTAGTCTGCTAAATTGCTAAAGGGGTAAAGAAGGAGACTTTCTCTACAGTCTTAAGCTGCAAATTAATGTACCCAGACTTGCCCTGTTATGCAGAACAAAGCTCCAAAAAGTATCTGTTTCTTGCAAATGTTTCTTATCTGCCTACAGTAGTACATTCCGTGTAATTCTGCATATATAAAACACATGAACATTAAAGCTACTTTGTGTACTGGCTTTCAAGCGCCAGTTGAAAAATGCAATTTTTTGGAGTTGCTGAACAGCCACAGCCTAACAAGTCAGCTGAGTTTCTCCAGGTTTACACCTGTGTAAATGACAGCAGTACTACACCTTTGTGAAGATAAAATGCTACTGTTGTTTTTCACAAGGCATTGTAAACATGAAAACAACCAAATCCTATGTACAAAGTAGGGTCTCTGGGACCTGAACTGAGCACTGCTGGTTTGTAGCACACGTGCTTAAATGCCATATATTGAACTGCACCATCATGTCTATTTTTACTAATTGAGTTTACTTACTTGTGTTTGGGCACTGTACCAGCTACTCAGCAAGTCCGGGAGATTAATGTAAAAGCCTCTCTGCATTTAGAAAGTATAGGCACTCTAGATTTACAGCTGCTTATTTTGAGGGAGGATGACTGCTGATCCTGATGTTTTTGAGTAACAGATGGTTTTGTGAGCTGCACTGGTAATGAAAATGATATAATTTGCCTCTTAACATTAAAATAAAGCAGAGAGAAAGAAGAAAAGAAAAAGGAATGTAGTATCCACCTTCTACAAATAGCATACCTGAGTACGGGGCCGGGGGGGCGGCGGGGGAAGCCCAGGCAAAACTGAAAGCTATCAATAGTCTGGGACATTCACGTGAGGAAAATCTTGCATAAAATAACCCAGACTGATCTGGACTGTGAAAGCACTGGCCCCTGTAATGTTAGAATTTATAGCTTTAATCTTCTTAAGAGCTGCATGGCTCTTCTCACATGCAGGGAAAACAGATTTGATGTTTCTGAGATTAAAACTACTGAGCTGAACTTTGCTTGTTATTGGCCAGAAGCATTTGGAAACCTAATAAAGCATTCCATTAAAATCTTGGCATTTTAGTAACACAAAAGAAATAGGCTTCTCAAAATGTGAGTCCAAGGCAAAAGGATGCTTTTGGGAATGGGGGGGAGATTGTGGAATTTGGACTTTAACAAAGTTTGTAATGACTTAAAAATAGATCAAAGGAAATGCGAGGTAGAATGGAACAATAAATGCTTGATGTAACTAGTGATGTGCAATTCTTTGTTATTTATAGTTTATTACATTTGAAGAAAGTTTTTCATGTTCTTTTAAACCTCATACTTTTGCGGGTCTACTGGAAAAAGTACAATGCTCATCACTGACGAGCTGTGTGGTCTCTAACAGGTAACGTAAGTCCTGATTTCTTAAAATTATGGGGATCCACAACCACAGCTGAAATGAACTGTGTATTCTGGGCTTTCGATGGTCAGCTTTGCTTTGAAAAGGAAAAGCTTCCATGAAGGCTGGCTGGGCTGCCACCTCAGCTGCACAGGAGCCCCGTGCCGAACAGTTACCCACCTACAGTCAGTGTATGACTTGACTTCGTCTATGAGGACACAGCCAATATTTCTGTAGGAAGAAGCATCATGCTCATAGTGATGTTATGAGAGTGATGGTATGTTCTATGACTTCAGCGCTGTAACATGACTGAACAAGGGTGCTGATCTTGCCAGTAGTAGTAAAACCTTGCACAGTACCTTTTTGGCAAATGAGATGTGCCTGGTGCCAGCTGCGCTATTGAAAGCCCTTGCTTGCCTTCTCCACTGAGGTACAGGGAAATGGAGCCTCATAAACCACTGCTTTTACTGCACTCTGCAGGCAGGCAAACAAACAAACAAACAAACAAACAGAAATAAAGACTTATAATTGAGCATAAAAGAAGTGAAGTTTCATAACCAGCCCTGAATATGACAGGTCTCTTGCTAGGGTTCATTGAAGGGGTTTGAGGTTTTGTCACAAGGTAAACGACATTAATTCTGATGTGGTTTGAAATGGCTTGGCTCTGTCTGTACGGGCAAAGCCAACCGTGAAAGCTATGCCAGAGTTTGCCTGCACACAGTTATATCTAATTCAGCTCTTCTAGTTACAGTCCGCTTATAAATTGCCCTATAGGAGCAGCAAGTACATAGGCTACCTTCTGGAAAGCTTGTGGTTAAAACCCTGGGATGCCTGTAGTGATAATCGAGTCACAATCGAATCCCTACAACCAAATTTTAGCCTGGCTTTTACCCCACGCAGAGAACCAGAGTGTTGAATCTGGATCGAACGGCTTGTGTGAATGAGCGCTACACAGGTAACCCAAGCTCAGCCTGCTGTAAATGACTGCCCAGAGTTCACTTATGCAATTCCATTTTCTGTCCATTCAAAAGAAATTCACCTTTACTCAGCTGAACATTGCAGGGTGCTCATAATGTTCTGAGCAAACCAGCAAACCAGCTAGCTGGTGTGGATGGTGTGCTTTATTTTGTGTGGTGCTAACACACGAAGAGCTATCTAGTGTAACAGATGCTCTTTGACAGTGCAAAATAATAGCACTCAGACTTAAACGGTAAATTATAAACAATCCCTCTCTAACTACAAAATGAATATACAGAATGGGGAGTCTTGTCAACTAAGATATTAGTCAATCAAGTTGAGGAAGACAAATTGTTCACTAAAGCTAAAGTAACTAAAATTTTATTCTGTTAACACCACTGTCATTAGAGTTCTCCTGTTCTTTGCCATAATTAGTAGATATGAGAGTAATTATAAGCAACACATGGTAAAATAATTTACATGTTTCCTTGCTCTGTAAAAGCAACAGAAAGTGTTTCTAGTCTTCCTTTTTATTAATTTCTATCAGTAGAAAAGATGCTACATAAATACTTACTACTGGTAAGACGTCTGGCCACATCAAGACAGCCCTTTCCCAAGGGATTTCATAATTATGTTTTTCCCACCAAACCACAGACAGGGCTGTGAATTAAAAGCAACCTTGTTGGCACAGCGGTGCGGCTGCCATGTATTTGATTACAAACTTACTAGCACTAATGCCAAGGAGGGGAGTTACAACATAAGCTGAAAATGAGTTCAAGCGTACAGAATGTCCCTGGTAACCTGGCTGCAAAAAGCATTCCACACACCAGGATGACTTTTTTTCAACCTTTAAAGAAAATGCATATCTCCTGTCCTCCATATCTCTTCATGAAATCCTGATGCAGAATTCTTCAGCAGGATGCACGCAGGGTAAATACCCTAGACTGCAAGGTCTGCATCAACATCTAGACTACTTGTGACATCTCAAATCTAAAACTTCTTCAGAAGGGACATGGAGGACGTGGGGTAAAGGGATGTACACCGTGTTACATAGCATGGTGGTACCTGCCCTGTAATGGCAGCCTCTCAGGAATTCCTGAACATCACAGTGGGGATGCTGAGCACAAAGCTGGCCTTACCAAATCCGTGCAACTGCCCGTCCCCTGCATGAGGGCTAAAATGAGTTACCAGTTCATCGCTGTGTTCAGCACGTGCTGGGAGACGCTTTGGTGTTGCTCATTTCAGGATCAGACTTGCAAGGCCCGATTCTTACAGCTTTGGAAGAAGCTGGTATGCTCAAGGAAAGACTCTGGCAGCTGTCTGCAGGCAGGATTTAATACCCTTGCATTTCATGGGGCTCCTGGGCTCAAACTCCCCTGCAGGACAAACACAGCCAGGTTTTACCCCGTCCATTCGCACTGCCTGCATCTCCTGCAGTACCTGGCACTGGATCCCAAATGCCAGAGCTAGACAAAGGTACACACGGGTAAAGCTGCCTTGTCTAGGGCTTGACTGCATGCGTTAGGGGAGCAGGACTAACCGAACGGCTCTCCTCTGAGAGCCGAGTTTACCTCCTTTCTCCTTCCCAGGTTAAGCAGCAAAGCGGGCACCAAGCCCACCAGTTTTGCCAGTGCTGGTTCAGGGCATGCCCAGAGGCACAGTTTGGGTGCCCAGAGAACCTCATAGCATTGGAAGACTTAGCTCGGGAAATGCAAAGGGTCAGGGCCTGCTCTCCAGAGCCTGGCAAAAGGCTGAATGCGTACACTGAGGAGGGAGGCTCTCTCTGTCGCACAGAGCTGGCTTCATGGCTCTTTCCCATCTCCCCAGAGATCCAGGGTATTTGTGTGCGAGTTATGAGGAAACCAGCAAACCAGTCAGCATGCAAGGGGACCTAGTCTCCGTCAAGATTCCTTTAGGTCACATAGCAAAAGGATGGCTTTCCCTGGCCCTGGCCCCCCCAGGCTACAAGCCTCCTAGGTGGGATCCCCCCAGCCACAGGCCGGGTGGTGGGATGGCCCCCCAGTCCCACTCGTTACAGGTGACAAGTCAGACGAATCCATGAGTCTTGTTTCACTGCACACAACAAAACTGCTCTGCAAATCTGCCCCGACGGGCAGCTTGTGCCCATGATGCAAGCTCAACCCAAAACAGTGGAAGGGTTGTAAAACAAGGATTAAAGTTCAACAAGGAAGCTGATAATGAAGAAGCCTGCCCAGACTATGCCCTATTCTAACCAGCGTTACATTATCTTCTAATTTTAGAACAGCTGAAATTTTTTCCCAGACCAGAAGTTGACAAGAGGCTGAGCAACGCCAACATCGTTAAATCTTTGTTTTCAGGCGCAGTGTTGTCTCTACACTGCAAGAAGTTGTTTCAGCATGTGAAATTTTTCGGGAAGGCACACGCTGTCGGTGGATGCCCATACAGGGAGCTACGTAATATGTTGAAACCATCTGGCATTTTGTGGTTTTGCAGTATCAGTCAGACGCACTGTCTGGAAACACAGGGCTCAAACCCAGAGCCCTTGATTCAGGTCAGATACCTACAGATGCCTGCGGATGTTTGGCCGGACTAAAAGCTGCAGAATAAGGCGCTTAATTAGGTGGTTGAAGTTTATGACTGATTTCAAGGCCAGCCGAGCTAGAAGCCTATTACTGCTCAGGAAGTTTTAGTAAATGTAATTATTGTGGCATGTTTGATATAATACACGGTCTTCATGAAATGCTCCAAAATATCGTTTTAAAGACTTGTTCTGTTGCTGTTCTGCTTTGTACCTCCTGACTAAGGAATAGGCCAGATGATGTGAATCCCAGTGTGAAGCTTACTGAAAACTACCACTAAAATTAATAGAGCATAGTTACAGAAGAGCATTTTGTATAGGATTACCTTCTCTGGAGTGTGAACAATGCTGCTGAAAGCAGGCTCTGGGTTATATTATTCCTGTGATCCAAATTTTTTTAACCAGCTGATGTCACTAGGGAGATTTGAAGTCTTTATAATTACCGCTCAAGGCCTAGAGGAAGGGGGGAGGAAAGACAATGAAATTACGTTTCATATGTTGATTCAGAGAGTAACCTGCAGTGGCCTGTTAACTTGTTTCGTCTATCAGGAAAAGCAAATTAATTCTGTATCCAGTTGGTTTTATGAGTGGCAGCTCAATTTGCTTTCCCAGTTAAGCAGGGAAGAAAGTGGCCTTTTGTCACAAACAATTGCTTCCTGCAATGCTGCAGAATAAGATGTAAAATAGGCAAAGAGCTTTGGATACAGCTTCCAACGTCCTACTAAGAATCAAAATTTCTTTCTTTCATCTTCCCTCAGAGAAGGAATTCAGGTTATGCTCTGCACTAAATTAAAGTGTTCTGCTCAGTTATGTACATGTACAGCTTTGAAAACTGTTCCTGCTTCTAGGTCAAGGGCTCTCCCTGTGGCCGGGTGCCAGTTTTATCCCTGGACTCCCATAATCCCTTGAAATAAATCAACTTTCCATTGAAATCCTCTGCCAGTTCCACTTCAGACTAAAATGTGCTGTCTGTAGCATGATGCTCTTTTATACTTTTGTGGAAACAAAAAAAAAAAAAAAAAAAGAGGAGAAACAATGTGGTCATTGTATACTGGATACAGTTTGACGTAACCCGCGTTGTGTATATTGAAGGCTATCTTTGTATGTTGCGCTGACCCCAGATTTCAGTGTTTATTATTAGAACTAAGAAAAATACCTTTGACCGAAGGAATAACTGGCTGAAAACGATCCCAGCTTGTGCACGTGTGTGTGTGTGCACGCGTGTGCATGTGTGTGTGTGCACACGTGTGCATGTGTGCATCCCATTACTACTCTGCTCACGTGGGCTGAAGTACGTGGATGCATTACATCGCTTCCCGGCCTGGGCAGATGAAGCCCTCAAAGACTTTTTTTCTCTTTCCTCTTTCCCCCCCACAATATCAATTTTCTTCCCTGTGTGTTATAAATGAACCTGAATACATTCACACATTCCTGTGGAAGACTAAAAGCTGTCACTTCATTTCAGGGAACCAGGCGGCTTCAACTCAGCTGCAAGAAAGCCCAGATGCTACTACATCTCCAAGGGAAGCTTATCTATTCAGAAAAGGGGGAAACTTCTGAACAATAATAACAAAATTGAGCTTAAAGATGGTGCTGCCTTTCTCCTGCCAGCGCTAGGGTCAGTGCTTTGGAGAGTGGGTGCCAGTCAGACACTGCAGCGCTCTCCCCAGCAGACTGACATTTCTGAAAAGCTCTGCTTCTCCCCAGATCTCAGCAACTTTAAATGGTCTGCCAGTTAAATCAGAACAGCCTGGTATAAAGCCTCCAATTTTCTGACAACCTTTATATTCTCTTGGCTCCTACAAGGCCCTAAAGCTGATCATGTATAATCCTGAACTGAATGTAAAATAAATATGAAAACCTGTCATGATTTTACAGTTTTCCAAAGGATATTTCACTAAATAAAAAGAGCTGTATTTTTGGCAGATGAACACTCCATATAAAAATCACAGTTAGTTCTTTAAAATAAAGTTACACAGCACGGTGCCAGACTCTGCCCCTCCGATGTTTCCCCCTGGGTGCTGGGGAGCAGCAGCTGGCTCCATCCCATGAGCCGGCCGGCCCCAAAGGCCCCGTGCTCCTTTCCCCAGCCCAAATTCTGTGTCAGTGGGGGCGATGACACCGACCTGAGACAGCCCAGCCCCTCAGGGTCCCTCTGGCACGGGAGTCAGGGGGGAAAGTACCCGTGTCTCACCCAAGCTGGGACACAGCCCATGGTGGCCAGCTAAATCCAGCACTGGCAATTGCTTCCGTGCTTGTGGCACAGATACAGCCTGAGCAGACTGTGGCCCAGCGCTCACCCAGCCTTCATACCCTTGAAATCTGTTGCCTAAGAAAATAACAATTTTTTTGTGGAAACCTCTTCCACTGAGACTCCGTTATTTAGCTGTGTTAGCTGCGTGTCAAGGCGTGGGCTATACACTGGAGTGTCCACAGGACGACAGCATGGAAATGAGTTTAAACCGCTGACAAACTACAGCTGATTTCAGGCTCCACCGGCTTTTCAGACCTCCAACCCACCTGCAGGTGCAGAGCACAGCTACAAGGCCAGATGGAGACCCGCAGATCTAGCAAAGGTAGGACCCAAGCACAGCAACCTGGACATCGGAGGTGAGGTGTGTGGTGACTGAGGCCAAGAATGCATCCACTTGCCACCCAGTGGGAAATCTAAAAGACCCATCCTGCAAGTCTTGGGGTAGCTCACGGATGAAATCCCTACAAGTTTTGTTTGCATCGTACTGTTTGGATGGTTGGGAAGGAGGAAATGGAGTCAAGGCAAGGAAATGCGAAAAGGGAAAATCTGTGTTGTCACTCACAATGTTTCCAGGTTTGTCTGCAGAGATCTTCCATCCAAAGCATCTTGCGGGTTTTTAATGTTACACACCTGCCTCTCTTATATTCTCCTCCTAGAATGGGGTGCAGGCAATTGTACTGCATATAAAAACCACAGTAAACCATACACCTAGGGCTTTAATTTTAAGTCAGACTGAGTGAAACTATCTGGTTTTCCCCTAGAAGCCCTCAGTGGACGGTTTCTTCCGCTAGCTTCACCACCTTCAGGCCTTTCCTTTAAGTGAGGAGTGCAGCTGAACCCAAAAATTCAAAGCAAAACTGAGCTGAAACCATTATGTTTCATCTGGTTACATGTCAAAACCTCAAACCTCATGTACACAGGGCTCAAATTATAAACCCATCAGGCTCAACCCCAGTGCTAGACCCAGGTTTGCCCAGGGAGTCCGCAGATCTTCTAGACAAGCTGATACAAGTTTCAAGTTCAAAATGAATGGCAAACCCAAAGTGGCCAGGGGACTTTTCCAAAGTTAGAAGGGGAGCTAAGAAGGGAGCCACAGCCCTGGCCACTTCACACACTTTGCTACCAACAGAGGTAGAAACTCACTCTGCTAGAACTTCACTCTGTATAGCCTTCTCCAAACCACTCAAAATAACCACTTTTTTTGCATGTTAATTGTTTTAGTAAGTCACATGGCGACGAATGACTAAAAACTACATCATCCCTCTAAGGATTCAGCTGTGGAAAAAGCTTCTATTTAGCTGCAGGGTAGTTATTACTGCATTGCTTTGATTTTGCTGCACAATGCACACCCTGTTTATTGAAATGCTTACATGCTGCTCCGGGTGAAATCATCATCACGTACAGGTATTCTCTGAAGCTAAAGGAATGAGCTCAGATCCACTCGTCTAGACCCCAGACAAGCCCTGTCCACTTACCTGCATCTCCACAACACCCTCAGATGGTATTTAATGCCCCTTTGGACATTTTTTAACGCTACCCAAACCTCTGCATCTAAAACGTGCAAATAAAAGTTCAAGGTGAGAAAAACCAACTGCAGTTAGAATACCTGCCCCTCCCAGTCACTGCCATGGCCCGAGGCTCGCTGGAGAGCACTGGGACGATTTCAAGTTCACAGGATCACATAATGCAGTCCCTTTTGAATCTAGATGATCAGGCGGGGGTCACTTATCTGCCTGTTCCATACCAATATTGCCGAAGCTTTTATCTCAAAGATGTTTGGCAGTACAGCAAGCAACTGTTCCAGGATCTAGGCTTAATGCTGAAATACCATCAGGGCTCAGGGTTGTTACATATTGCTTTCTAATAGTCCCTGCTGTCTGACACCTGGAATGGCATGAAGGAGCTTTGGCTCTGTATCCAGAGCTCTCTACCGATAATTGAAAGTGCTTCTACAAGATGGGAAGGAAAGGAGGGGGATCAGCATTCAAGTCTATTTAAGGTACTGGAAACATTTTTGTTGGGTGAAGGGTCAGCATTTGAAAAGTAAGGTATGACTTACATATACACAGTAAAAACCTGAGATTCCAATACGTACCTTTTTCCCATTCAGGTTAATTAGGAGTTTGCTGTACTCCCAGCTAGTTCTGCTTGCAGGCAAATTTCTTTTGAGCTCAGCAGCCAGGACTGTATCTAGGGCTAAGCTTTCCCACCATATCGCTCCAATATTAAAAGAATTTTTCTGGCTTCCTGTTAAACCATACACTGATTACAAAATTCTTTTGCTTATTTAGGGCCAGATTCAATAAAACTTCTGTCCAGCTTCCGCATCATGGAAGGCCACAAAACCCCTGAAATATTTCAGTTTTGAAGCCTATGTGGGCTTCCATGGCTTGGATGCTGGGTAATTATTCCAGCGAATGTGGTCCTCATAAAGCTTTTCAAGGTCCTGCTCCATATGGACCTAGTGATTTCTCTTTAGTCTCTCCAGTGTGGATTACAATGCACTTCAGAGAAGCTCTGATTTATGCCTCTAGCTACAAGCTAAATCCTAGAGGAATAGGTCCTTTTCATATCAGGTCACATCCTCTGCAGAACACTGACAGAGAAATTAGTGTTTCTGAAAAGAAAGCAACGCTTACAAAAATCTGGTCTGTTTTGCGTGCTTTATATGAATATAAGTGAATGGTAAAATCTAAAAGGAAATTCAATAAACTACTCATTATCTATATTCATATGACTAAGCTACACATGGAATGTAGCTTTTATCGTCCATAAAAAATGTACAGATGTTCTATAGAAAACTGTATGAACAAACTTTAACCTCACGACTGCTATTATTTTGTAATAAAAGGCTTACAGCATAATGTGAGCTTTTTTTAGAATGTAAGTTCCATGTGAGTAGTGTGTTGTTAATTTAATATTAATGCAATGCACCAGGAAGAAGTCTGCACAGAATCTCAAAGAGAGGGAATCACAGTGCTGCAGACAGGAGATTTGTGGCATGGATTTTATTTGTTTCAGCACTCGGCACAAAATTCATTGACCAGAATTCCCATTGCCACAGGGCAGTGGATTCATCTACAGACGTTCTCACATGCCTTGGCATGAGGATTTTGATGCAGCATTCCCGCTACTGTTCCTGGGAATCATGTGCTTAAGTCACCTTGCACTGCACTGAAGATTTACTTCTCACTGTCAAGTGCATATGAATGAGCTTCTTTTTTGGGAACAGCAAAAGAAAAAAAGAAGCCACTGAATAAACTTTTGAATTTCTTTTGCTGAAACATCCTTCAGGTAGCAGGTGTGAAGGCTTTCACTAAACTTGCAGACTGCAAATGTGGTGTCTGCTTTGCTTGCACCGCAAATGAGTTAAAGCGGGGGAGCAGAACACAAATCCAGATTCATCTGTACACTCTCCCTTTCCCAGTGCCTGAGCCCTCTCTGCAGCGCCTGCCATTCAGAATACCTATCCTGTATTTCTCCAAGCAGTCAGTTCACTGTCTCATCTCCAAATGCATTGGTGAAGTAATTTATGACTCCCATTATTGCAATTGCTTAGCAGCTCCCAAGCATGTAAAAATAGCAACAATAACCTCTCCCACTTTTCCTTCCTTAGCACCCCATAGCAGAAAGAGCTTGAATAATCCTGTAGGGGTTACACATGCACTTGTGTGTTTCTATAGCTTACAGAGCGAGCTTGACATTTTGTGAAAGCGATGATGTCTACAGACGTCTTAATCACTGCAGAAGTACATTTCCTCAGTCTAGATACAGCTTCCAGGAAAGTCCTATGTCCAGAAGCTTCCTTCTATCACTTGACAGTTTCACTGCTTCTGTGAAATGTGCTTGCCTGCTATCCTGATTGTAAAGGAAGGCCCAGTCTCGGAAACGGTGAAGAACATTTCCTCAGAAGCCTTCCAGGGTCAAATCTGAAACCCTACCCAGGACTCCATGCAGCAAAGCAGAACCCCCATGCATAGCAGAGAGAAGAAAACAGGGAGACATTTATGAACAGCAAGACGATGGGAATGTGTGTGTGGTAAACTGGAAGGCTGCTCCCATTTGTTCCAGTTCTCTGAGCATGTGATTTCAAACGCAGTTATCATTTCACGTGGACCATCGTAGCTGCACCCAACAGAGTGAAGACAAGAGCCTGGTTTCCGTGAGGTGGAGAGGGAGCTTTCCTGTTTCTGTGCATACCCTGGGCATGTACGAAAGCCCAGAAGTTCACAGGCCCTCAGCAGTTACAGAAGGAAGAATGTCAAAGTACTCCTCCGCTTCTACAGTCATCATCTAGGTCTAAACTGCTAGGAGAATTTGTATGAGTTTCTCTAGAGGTATAATTATAAATCTATTTTAGTTAATCTGGTGTAGAAGACAGAGTGGACGTTCTTGCATTTCAGTGTTAAGCCTTGCCTGTTTTGGTTTAAGCTTAAATCTATTTAGGAGCCAGTTTGGTATCTGCAAATAGGGTGCAGATAAAATGCAAAAAAAAAAAAAAAAAAAAGCAAGCAAATCTTAAGCTAGCGCAGTCAATTTGGTTTACGTGTGATTTTAAGTAACACTGATGCAGCTGTTTAATACAACTGAGATCTCAGACTTGCCCGCTTCATTCTGGCCACTTCCTCTGCAGTGCGATGCCAGCTTCAGAGAGTCACCAAGACAATTAGGGGAGAGCAGTAATTACACTTGCAATAAGGAATATGCACACCTAGATAACGTCTACAGAAAAGCAGGCACTTTAGCTCACCGTGTGATCTCCTTAGATCTCCCGTGGTTTCACACGTGTATGGAAGAAGCCTTGTCAGCTTCCAGAGAGGAGGAGTTTGGACACAGGAAAATGGCTGGTGCTTGTGGCTCCTCTGGCTCCGCCTTAGGAGAAGGAATAGAATAATTTCATGGAGCTTCCACTGATCTTCACAGCTTCTCCACACAGGTTAGCAGCATTTGATGATCAACAGCATCAAATACCGAGTGATCCAAGAAATAATTATGCACCACAACTTTTCACCGGCCAAAGTTACAAGGACGGTCTCGGGACTCTGTGCTACCCTGGAACCTCAGGGACAGGGATCATGTTACTGGCTGCCTCATGGCTGATGTTAGAGATTAGTTTTTGTCAACCTGATTAGCAGAGGACAGCTAAGGTTTAAGTGGTCGCTTGTAGGACCTCACTCTCGGTAAGACAGATCCATGAATGAATCTTACCAGACCACACGTTAGCTGTGATGGAAGACTCAGATCAGAGGGAGAGATCATAACCTCCACTTACTGATGCCCAAAATACCTTGTTTCCACACCCGTTTGCTCAAACCTGGAAAGACCGTGCTACATTTCTTCTCCTGATTTAGCTTGAGTGCCTGGGACGTTTCAGCAGAGGCTGTGAAACAAGATCCCTCGTCCAAGAGATGGGACAAGGTGGGTAGTGTCATCTGAAGTTTATAAAGCCACTCCTTTATAACTTTATACAGTTGGGCTCCTCCTGTACTGGCAGAGGGGCAGGCATCTGGCAGTGGCAGGGCACGCTGCGGTACTTCACATCCATGTCTGCATCAGACAATTTTCCTGCCACAGGTACTCACGGGCTGTCTTTCAGTTCTTCTGCTTCAGTCTCCCCTCGATTCTGGGAGGGATTTGGGGCAGACAAAAGAGCAGGAGCTGAAGACTGAGCATGCCTGGCAGTAGTCGCATCTCTGCCTCCCTGATCTCTTACTCCAAAATGTTTTCTAAACCCACAGGCAACACAAAAGACAAAAGAAATGTCGGGTTGGCCTGCTTTGTACTGCTCCAACCACATTCCCTTTCTGCAGTCTGCTCGTTCAACAGACTGGCTCATTGCCTAGAGAGCCCAGCCCCACAAGCTGATGCATCATATCTTTCAGTCAGACTAACGGGACTTATCAGGGGTGGGAAGGATTTGCCTCCTCCCGGCATCAGTGACCGTTTCTTCCTTTGCAATTAATTGGAAAAACATCTTGAGGAGAAATATTACCTGTGCAGTTGATGGTGCCATCTGCCATAACCTGGGTCTGTATATTGCATAGCCTGGTCCCCTTCGGGGTGGGCTAAGAACCCCTCTCCTTCGCCGGCAGCCCCCTAACAGTGACCAGAACTGACCCTCCTCCTTTGGCTCCAGTTTCCCCTGGCTGCCATTGCACCTCACATGGTCACACAGAATGATGCAAGTGACAAGGACAGTACAGGTTTCTCAGAGTCCTGCCCACACCTTTTAGGTTCCCCACATCCCCCAGAAAGCTCCACATATGCTGTTAAAAGAAAACAACCACCACTGAAAACAGCTCCATGTCTTCCACACTAGAAGTAACAACTCATGGGCAAACTATGAATCTACTAACATTATTCTTTAAAACAATCACTCCCAGCTGAGATTTATGGAAGACCCTGCCAGGCCAAAATGTCAGCCCAGTTACGGTATTTATTATTACAACTGTCAGGCCAGAAGGGCTGGCTGCGGAGGATCCAGCAGGCGTGCTCAGGCAGGAGCTCCTGCCCGTGGGCTGGCCGCTTCACCAACAGGACTGGCAAATGTCAGATGTCAAATTCTTGTTCCAGGTCCTGCCCTCTTCCCCTTTGACCACCAGGGATCATTTGAGCCATTTAGCAACTGGCAAAGACCACATCAAGCCGGGTAAGCATCAGTGTTGTCCTGCTTTTAGAGCTGATAAAGGTCTTTGTCTCAGCTTTCCCTATTTTTAAACTACTCTAGCATGGCTTCGAAGGCTTGGGACTGTCAGTCAGCAGGGGAGAGACAAGCTGGAGGATGAGGTGTACTCTCTTCAAGGTGGTGGCTGCTCGCCATTGCCATGTGCTCCAGGAGAGGTGGCTGAGGGCATCCACCAGCTGCAGGTCTGTGTTCAGGAGTCATGGGCTGGTCCTGGTGCAAAGAGAGGACTGCACTTGGGTTTCATAATGGAGTTCATGGAAGTCAGTGGAAATTGAATTGCAGCCAAGGTGGAGAGCCATGTAGAACAGATGTCTTTACAGAGGATAAAACAAACAAAAAGAAATACTCAGAGCCCGAGTTGGAACTCTTGGCCCACGCTAAATCTGTAAAAAGCCCCAAAGTGCTCTAGAGGGAGGCTGTCCGACACACTTAAATTCCACATGTATAAAGTAAAACACATTTGCATTGCTAATTTAATAAAGGACTTCTTGACCCAAAGTCAAATACTAGTGCAAGTCTCCTGCATGGAAAAGCTCTGATAAGCATGCTCTTTAACTCTCTCTGTGAACGTTCAGTAATGCTCCTTTTAAAAAGTACGTATGCTTCTCCTAGTGTCTGATGCTAATTATCTTATCAGATAACAGGCAGCCCTGTGCTGAGTAGGTATGTAATATATTAGCCTCAGGGAGGAAAAGAAGAAGAAGGAAAAAAAAAGCCTTATCTTTCAAGTAGACTTGAAATTGCATATGATCTTTCTGAGTCTGTGGAAACTTTCCTCTGCAGCACAGAGCTTATGTAAGGAAGACAAAGAGAGGAAAAAAAAAAAAAAAAGGAAAGAAAAAAAACCCCAAACCCATACAGCTTTCAGGCTGCAGTTCTCCAGGCTGTTCCTTTCCGTTGAATGTTCTCCTCTATCAGTATTTTGGAATGACATACAGGTTAAACCGTTTGTCACAGAAAGCGGCTTTGGTAATTGCAAGTTTACATTACACTATAACCGAGCAGATTATAGTAAACAGATGAACTGTGTAAATAAAATATCACTGCTCAGCTCTCCTTTGTGACTTGTGTTCTGTTACTACTACTACTGCTTTTACTACAACTACTACTACTACTATTGCTAGGCTTTAGCCGACAGCCCAGCCTGAAACCCTTTACTCATCTTTATTACTACTTCAGCCGTTTTGAGAGCAAAAAGGCATGGAGGACTTATTGGCCAGAGGCTCTCTAACCTAGCGGGCCTGCCTGGGAAATCGATATGCCGCACTCAAGAGCACAAAGATGGATTGTAAAGCCGGGGCTGGCGAAGGAACGCGGGCTGCATCTGGAAGGACATGAGACAGCCAGCTCAGCTCAGCCAGAAGCCTCCCAGACCGCGCATGTTTGCACACCAACCTCGTGGCACCCTTCCAAGACCATTTGTGAACCTTGGTTCACACCGTTTTCAAAGTAGGTCATTCGCAGTAATCTCAGCCGAGGAGAGAGACACTGTCAGCAGCAGCGGCTGCGAGGAGGGTGATAGCTACAAGCAATGAGCACGCTGGTGCCAGCCGAGAGCCCTAAAATGCTGGCGCCGCGGCCAGCTGCAGCAAGGTGCTTGCCTCGCTCAAACAGCTGCCCGGCGAGCTCCGGCAGACCCAGCCTCCCACCACCTAGAGCTGTAAAAGCACCAACTGTTCTCCTGGACACAACCACCAGCACGGCTTAAATATTAATCTGAATGAAAATACAGTAGGAGAAGAAACCTGATCTTTAGCTCTGTGCTCCTTACAGCAGGAATCAGAGCTAATTCTGAATTATGGGATTGGAATTTGCTACGGGTTTTGGATTATTGCTTCCTAACATAGCTCCCACATGTGCCCCTGCTCTGACAGACAAAACACAGGCTTGAAGGTAGATGTGTTTTTGACAGAAAGGGTTCCTAAAGCACTTAAACTTTCCTGCATTTCCCTGTAACCCTTGCTTGGGCTGTTTTAGGGGCACAGAATTAGAAACAGGCACATTTAAAGGTAATATTTTTGGAAGATGGCATCCAGGAAAATAAACGTATAAATGAGTACACATACTTCTTTCCACACTATAACAATACAAAGACCATCAGAGAATTACCAGTTTAAAGCAACAGCACGAAACTTTGCAGGCACAGGAGCTGTTAGGAATGTGTTGCCTTTAAACACAGCCTGCACATCATCAGAGAGGACTCGGTGCTAGAAAGCTGAAGGATTGCCTGGAGAATGCTACTGCGTTATGCAATTCTTTTTTTAAAAATGGGTTAATTTTTAAACAGGCTTAATTTAACCTTGCTTCTGGTCAATAGTTACATGAATCTGAATGAAAATATGCTCTCTGAAGAAATCCACTCTAATATAATGGGTGTGCATCATTTTTAGCACTGAAATCAACACAGAAACAGCAGAGCCAGGCAAGCATTGCTTATTTTGAATCTGGCAAGGGAAAGGACTGACTTTGTTTGAAAAGCTGTGCTTTTCCTTTCTTTTCTTTCTTTCCCTGTGATGCGTCAGGCTGGAAATCTTAAACAGAAAGGAGCAAGCAATTTCTGAAGTTGTCACACTGTGTGCAAAGAGAGAGGGGAGACAGCACGTTGCAGACAAGCAACGAGGCTTATCTCCCATCCAAGAAAGAGAGCACAGAATTACTTTCTTCTTCCTTGGGAGCGACCTACCTGATCAATAGCTTGTCCAGGGATTTGTAAGACACGCAGAAACATGTAACAATGTGTTACTGTTATCAGCTAAAAGGGTGCTGTAATGACTTTCTATGCAAATATACAGAAAAATCCATAAATCCAGAAAGGGTTATCGCTCAATACATCATCAAGGGAACAATTTATTCTCTAACACAGGATGTGATGCTTTCCTGCCCAAATCATACTACTTGCCCGTTATCACTGGGCTTTGAAAGTAATCAACAGAAATCCCTTCTGCTGCTGCCTCCCCAAAAGAAAATTCCTTTAAGAAAAACTGTAACAAAGAAAACCCCCAGACAGTTCACTATTTTTTGCAGAATGACAAAGAAATCTAGCTGTGGTTACAAACGGGCTCAGTATTGTACAGTTTCAGGTCATGTGAGTTTTATTACTTTTCAGGCTAACTTTTGCTTTTTCCCAGCCAGCTGCTGGCAGTTGTCATCTTAGGATCGAGAGCAAACTACTTTGAAAATCCATTTGTTCAGAAACCTTTTTAAAACAATAGAGAGAAAAAAATCTTTTCTGTTTGTCATTTCAGTTTGGATGTAACCTCTTTTTTTTAATCCAGTCTTTGAAAAGAATGAGTCTGAAATGCTAAACAGGTCACAGAGTAATTATGCATCCACCTGAAAATTAAACACACATTCAAAGGCTTAACTAACAGCATATGCTAATTCATAACAGGTATATGTCACTCTTTTTTTTTTTTGTCGTTGATCATTCAGGTGTAAGCAAAACTGGATCCTACCAAACCCAGAGGAGAAACGCTGTAATCCTGCTGCGGGGTTAAAAGGAAAGAGACAACAGCAAGGTGATGCTGTGTTGATGAAGCTGATCTGATACCACAGGGCAGCCACACAGATCTTGTGTGTCTGAAACCCTGGTGTCAAGGCTGGGGGGGTCTCTGGGGTTACTCAGAGAAAGATCAGTCTTGAGGCCTGAGCGAGCTCCTGTGCTTGGGCAGGTCAGCAGCGTCACTGCTCCGCTGGGCCAACCCAAGATCAAACCCCGATGGCAACTTCCAATGCTGTAAATGCGTGCCTCAGTTGAAAAGACAGAAAAGGACTTTGGCAAATCTTTTTATGTTCAGCACAGAGGCATTTTTATTTTCTGAGACATGCACAACTTCCTGCACTGGTGTTACCAACTATTTTTTGTTAGCTTTCTGTGTTTTCCCTGACCTTTCATAGCACAGGTTTGGCAGCAGCATTTCAGTTGCACAAAAGGACTTCAATCTTCATTTCATTCACAGAGCGGAGGTGTTTGGGTTAGGAACATCTTTCACAGGTTTCCTTGGTGGTAAAAAACATTTTTCTTTGACCTGGAGACAGGAATGTACAGTGCTGGCAGAGATCAAAGGCCCAGTGAAGAAGCGCAAAGGACCCCAGCATGGCCTTCACAGAGGTGCACAGTGGCACACAGAACTGTGAACTAACACAGCTGGGTGGTACAGGACCTTCTACCCCCTGCTGAGCACCTCCTGTGAGTGAGTCTGAGAGATTTTGGAACAAGTCCTGCAGTAGTCTAGTAAACTGGTGCTGGTTAAAGGAGATCTTTGGCCAATGCTGAGATTGAAGATGGATTAAATGTGGCTTGGGTCAACCTTTGCTTCCTTATCCCCAGTTCCCCAAGATCAGCACAGGTAAGGACTGAGTGCTGAGCTATTATTTATTGCCTTTTATATCTGCTGCTGCAGTGAGTGTGAAGATTAGCATGACCTGGCTCTTCCCAGCTACCTTTGCACTTAGTAAAAGCTCTGGGTTCACAGTGTGCCAGATACCCACGGTGTCAGGGACAGGAACCCCACACATCACCTCCCAGGCAATTTTTTAACTGAGCTAAGGCTTTTCTGCTGCATAACCCCCCTCCCCACGATGCTATGGCTTCTGAAATACCCTGGTTAGGCTTGGAGGACTTCACATAGTCTCTTCTGCCTAAGATTAGCAGCTAAGTAGATAGGACTAGAGTGGAGATAAAAAATGGGATTGTTACTACTGCGTGTTCAGCAGCATGCAGATACTTGCATACTAGAGAAGGTTTTCCGTAACAGCATCTCTCTTGCCCCGATGCTACTGCAGAAGTCTTCGGTGCTGCTGGTTGTTCATTATGGCTTCACAGTTCTTGTTGGCCAGAAAGAACACCCTCGGCTGGGCCTAATGGTTGAAATGCATGAAAGGGAACATGCTGTGCGCACAGAAAAATTGCAGACTGCATTATTGCTCCATTCTCCTCCCTTCTGTCCCCTCAAGTCTGCTCTCGGGAGCACTGGATTAAGCCTGATGTGGGAACTCCAGGCAAGTCAATGGATTTATACTGATGTAACTGAAAGCAGAAGGTAGCTAAGAGGCTCAAAGATCTGTGTTTGTGTAGTACCCCTGCCATTTCTGACCAAACTGCTTATCTGACCACCATTGGATCAGTGCTCTTAGTTTAGTGTTTCACACCTCCTACACTCAAAATGTCAAATCATGTCAGCTCCCTCGGTGAGCTGAAAGAGGCTGCTCCCCCATTCTATTCATTCATGACAGGTAGCACAATAGCTGGCTCAGCTGGAAGTACTCCACGCCCAGGGCTGTGAGTGTACCTAGGCTCTTCACACCATGATTTACATCACCAGCTTAGCACCACCCAGGTAAATGTAACCCTTCAGTTTAAAGGACGAGATTTTCTTGTGTTGGCATCAATCACAATAACATGCTAATCCTTCTGTTATTAGTCAGAGGGCTTAAAAATCCACTCAGACCATAGAATGGTTTGGGCTGGAAGGGACGTTAAAGAGCATCTAGTACCACCCCCCTGCCAGGGGCAGGGACACCTTCCACTAGACCAGGTTGCTCCCAGCCCCATCCAGCCTGGCCCTGAGCCCTGCCAGGGCTGGGGCATCCACAGCTGCTCTGGGCAGCCTGGGCCAGCGCCTCACCACCCTCACAGTAAGGAATTTGTTCCTTATATCTAATCCTGATAACTAATTCCTCTTTCAGTTAAAGCCATTCCCCCTTGTCATATCACTCGCTACATGTCCTTGTAAAATGTCTCTCTTCAGCTTTCTTGTAAGCCCCCTTTAGGTACTGGCAGGATGCTGTAAGATCTCCCTGGAGCCTTCTCTTCTCCAGGCTGAATAACCCCAGCTCTCAGCCTGTCTTCATAGGAGAGGTGCTCCAGCCCCCTGATCGCCTCCATCTGCTCTAACAACCCCACACAACACTACAGGCTTGGGGAAGAGCAGCTGGAAAGCTGCTCAGTGGAAAAAGACCTGGGGCTGCTGGTCAACAGCTGGCTGGGCATGAGCCCCCAGCGTGCCCAGGTGGCCAAGGGGGCCAGCAGCACCCTGGCTGGTGTCAGCAATAGTGTGGCCAGCAGGACCCGGGCAGTGCCCGTCCCCTGTGCTGGGCACTGGTGAGGCCGCACCTTGAGCCCTGGGCTCAGCTCTGGCCCCTCACTGCAGGGGGGCACTGAGGGGCTGGAGCGTGACCAGAGCGGGGCAGGGGCTGGGGCAGGGGCTGGGGGAACCGGGGGCTTCAGCCTGGAGAGGAGGGGGCTCGGGGGGGACCTTATGGCTCTCTACAACTCCCTGCAAGGAGGCTGCAGGAGGTGGGGGTCGGTCTCCTCTCCCAGGTAACAAGCAACAGGACAAGAGGGAACGGCCTCAAGCTGTGCCAGGGGAGGTTTAGATTGGGGATCAGGAAAAATTCCTTCACCAAAAGGGCTGTCAACAGGCAGCCCAGGGAGGTGGAGAAGTCATCGTCCCCAGACATATTTAAAAAATACGTAGATGTGCTTAGGGACAGTGTTTATTGGTGGACTTGGAAGTCCTGGGTTAATGGTTGGACTTGATGATCTTAAAGGTTGGAAACCTAAATGATTCTATGGCCCTCCACTGGACTCGCTCCAACAGGTCCATATCCTCCTTGTGTTGGGTCCTCAGAGCTGGCTGTCGCACCCCAGGTGGGGTCTCATGAGAGCCGAGCAGAGAGGAAAATCTCCTCCCTCAACCTGCTGGTCACATTTCTTTTGATGCAGCCCAGGATACAATTGGATTTCTGGGCTGCAAGCACAGATCGCTGGGCCATGTCGAGCTTCTCATCCACTGACCACCCCAAGTCTTTCTCCTCAGGGCTGCTCTCATTCCATTCTCTACCCAGCCTGTCTTTGTGCGTGGGATTGCCCTGATCCACATGCAGGACCTTGCACTTGGCGTTGTTGAACTCCACAAGGTTTGCACAGGCCCACCAAGGTCCCTTGGGATGGCATCCCTTCCCTCCAGCATGTCAGCCGCAGCACACAGCTTGGTGGTGTTGGCAAACTTGTTGAGGGAGCGCTCAGTCCCATTGTCCACATTGCCAACAAAGATGTTTGTGTTTGAGTTTGTCCAGGAGTCCTTTGTTCATCCATGCAGGCCTGCCGGTGTTTTTGCCTGACTTCCTCTTTGTTGGGATGTGTTGCTCCTGAGCCTGGAGGAGATGCTCCTTGAATATTAACCAGCTTTCTTGAACCCCTCTTCTCTCCAAGGCTTTATCCCATGGTACTTTACCAAGAAGACCCCTGAAGAGGCTGAAGTCTGCCCTCCTGAAGCCCAGGGTAGTGAGCCTGCTGTGCACCCTCCTTGCTGCCCTAAGGATCTTGAACTCCACCATTTCATGGTCACTGCAGCCAAGGCTGCCCTTGAGTTTCACATTCCCCACCAGCCCCTCCTTACTGGTGAGAACAAGGTCCAGCATAGCACCTCTCCTCATTGGCTTTTCTATCACTTTGAGAAGAAAGTTACAATCAACACATTCCAGGAACCTCTTAGATTGCTTATGCCCTGCCATGTTGTCCCTCCAACAGATATTGGGGTGGCTGAAGGCCCCCATGAGGACCAGGGCTTGTGAACATGAGGCTGCTCCTCTGTCTTTAGAGGGCCTAATCCACTTGGTCTTCCTGGTCAGGTGGCCTGTAGCTGACCTCCACTATAATGTCACCTGTCCCTGCCCTCCCTTTAATCCTGACCCATAAGCTCTCGGTCAGCTCCTCACCCATCCCCAGGCAGAGCTCCATGCACTCCAGCTGGTCACTGACGTAGAGGGTGAGACCCCCTCCTCTCCTCCCCTTCCTAAAGAGCCCGTATCCTTCCATTCCAACACTCCAGTCAGAGGAGTCATCCCACCATGCCTATGTGATGCTAATAGGATCACAGCCCTTCAGGTGCACGCAGGTGCTTTGCAGTTGCAATTTCGTGGCAAGTGCGGACACTGGTCTCAACCATGAGACCCCACAGAATCTAAGCTTTTGTTAAGAAAAATAAAAAAATAAAAATTAAATTTCTGGCAGCAAAACCTGCCTTTCCAAGCTCAAACTGAGTGCAAACTGATGCGACATTGGCTCCCTGAATCTGCAGAGACAGAGCTCCCATGTTTGTGCTGCCCCTCCATCCCAGCGCTGCCAGCCAGCATCCCCTGACAAATTACCAAGACTTCAACCTATTATCCAGCAGGACCCCATGCCACGCAGGGAAACCCAGCAAACCCCCCCAGTTTCAAAACCTAGAATTTGGGCAGGAATAGGCACTGGAATGATTCACAAGAAATAAAGATCCTGAAGGAAGGAGGCTGAAGGAAAGGATGAGTAACAGAAATAGCCTGCTTGCTTCATCTTCCAGAAAAGCAAGGAGGAAGGTTAGGGATGCTGACATGAGAACACACTTCTTTTTTCCCCTGTGGCTATCAGGAAGTTGACAGGAAAAGACAGACCTGCTCTGGTTCAACAGCTGGAAATGAGAGTTTCACATGAACAAGTACTTAATACCTATAAAACAAACTGAGGAACTGCATCTCCAGGCAGGCTCCTGCAGTAACTTCCTTGCAGAAATCCCGCAAATCCCAAGTGATGGTAGGAGAAAGGGACTAAGCTTCTTGGGAAGACACCACCAGCAGCCTGTGATAGAGGTTCTCTCCTCTTCCTCTACAGTGTGTACCCACATCAGCCTTGTTGGTTGGTATAAGCACATTTCTTGAGAACGTTTTACTGACCTAAAATTGCACTGATCCCCTTGTATTTTCTGCAGTGAAATGTTGAACATCAGCCTGGTGATTATTTTTAATTCTACCACGCTATGTTTTTTTGTTCAGAGTAAATATTATAAACCAGTAACAAAATGTTTGTTGGGATGCATTATTATAGGATTTTTTTGTCATAACCTGAATACCACACATTTTACTAATTCAGGGTCCTCTTCTCTTGACCACTATCTTGTTCACCTGCTTGAGTCAACAGGAAAGGCACAGCCCTGCTAGCATCTCAGTGATCAGTGGGACTCATGCAATCACTAAAACTGAGACTTTTCTCAATGTAAATAACGTAATTCTTTTTTTTTTTTTTCCCCACTCCATTTGATTTGGCTTAAGCCACATAATGCAGAGTTCTGTCCCATCTGTCCTGCTTAATTATAATAATTGCAGAACCTAAATTTGCTTTCAAACATCATTAATTAATATTACACTACAGGCTGGATGGGTAAGGGGAGGAACTCCTCCGTTTCCGATTCCTAAAACCCACCAGCCAAACCAAAACAAGGTCTGGAAGATTTTACATTATTTTTCAGTGTCAGTGCCGAAGACTTAATAACCACAGAATGTGCTCTGTGGTCTTTAATAATTTCATATCATAAGCAAACATTGTTTGCTGGCAAACAATTTGCTAAGGCATCTTAACGTGATTTTTCTTTCTCTGTGCCAACGTACAGAAGGTTTGCTCCGTGAAGGAAAATTTACATCGCAGGATTTATGATAGATAAGCTCCGTACGATGTATATAATCAGAAATGTATGACTGAAGTGTTAGCGATGTCTGAATTAAGCTGTAGGTAATACCATTTTCATAGGTTACATGTGGCTGATTCGGATTGCTCTATCAAGTCGCAGGTAGGGGGGAGAAAAGCCATCTAGTGGACAAAAATGCAGACACCAGCGAATATTTCTGGGCACGAAGCCTTTGCTGGAGAGCTCTTCTATTTCGTTACCCGTCTGCAATACTGCTTATCTAGGAATACTCTAGAAGTCTCTGAGAAATCAGAGTTTACTGGAGGACAACAGCATAGATCTCTAAGCCCAGGGTTTTGTCGTATTGTTCGATTGGCAATTGTCACAAAACCTACGAGCCGCTTCGTCCCTCCTATCCCTCACAGAGAATTTATCAGCACGGTTCTTACAGCGCTGCGAGGGTCATCAGTCAACTGAATATCTTATCACTAGATCCAACACTATGTGCCAAGCAGACTGGCACTGCCACGGCGTTTAAAAAGCTGAGGTAATATTTAAACTTTTGTCCCCTCTGATCCCTGAAATATCCTGGGAGCCTGTGACTCCGTAAAACGGGCGAGCCAAACGGCACCCGGGACAGCCTTTCACTGAAATCGCCTTTGGGATGCTCTGGGGTGTGAGGCTGGAGAGGGCTGGGGAGTGGGAGGCAGAGAGCTGAACAACCCACCTCCCCACACCCCCACACCCCAAAACCAGCATGTGTGACTCATTCAGCACCCGCGGAAGTGGGGAGAAGGGAGCAGAGAGCTCTCCTCCCCATGTTACTTACAACGCTCGCCAGCCTTTGCTGAAGCGCTGCCTGCTAGGGTTGCGGTGGCCTGTGCCATGAGTAAAGTAACTGCAGCTATCCCAGGGAGACAGGCTCGGCTCTGCCCTGCTCTCCTCTTCTTTCGTTTATGCCTGGGAGCACGGGGGAATAAACGCAAAAGCCTTTTTTTATGCAACATTTTCAGAGACCCAGCTCCCAAACCCATCCCCTTCGACCACAAAGTTCAGAGCATTTAGCTAGGCACTTTCAGCTAATCTTGAAGAGCAGATAATCATCAGTTGTGCCCAGACAGGCTGACATATTGAAGCCAAAGTATAATTTCTGAGGGATTACAACAACACAAACCACCATCATCAGAGACTATACCGTGATGATGCAAGCAAACATCTGTAACTCCTGCTGCTCCAGGCAAAATACTGAAGTGGGATTAGTGACCTGCCACTTAGAGATTGCTCTGACACTGAAACAGCATGTTTTATTCCCTTTCCTATACCCCTTTCGTTTGAGATAACAGGTAACCCCAAGTATTTTGTGCTCCCATTAAAAAAAAAAAAAAAAAAAAAAAAGACAATCTCCCAATTAGTATTTCGAAATAGTTGGTCTCAGGAACATCCCATGCAACGATTTCTACCTGAGTCACCTTTGCAGGGGCATGCATTTACCTGGAGGTCTCAAGGGCTTCCCTTCCCCATTAACCCTGTCTATACATACTCATATCACACAGGCAGCAGGCACCTCCTCACATCACTCCTCTCTTTGCCCCAGCGTGAGGACTATTTACTGCATCACTTCTGACAGAGCCACCATTCGCTGTGCTCAGGCAACCCTTGCATTGCTGTGTTATGAGACAAGGGAACAGAAGCTCCTGAGCTACCTTGCAGAGACCTTTCCTACAGCCTCTTATTCATCCCCCTCCTAATGAATCACAGCCTTTTCTCTCTCTTTTCATAATAACCAAATAAGGATTTCAGGGTTTGGCCCATTCACTACATTCTGTGTTTTAATACAGGCAAGAATGGAATAGGAACTATTGCCAAAAGTTTAGCAGCAGGGGCAACCTTTTTGCTATTTTCATGTCTCCAGTTCCCGATTCAACAATGCCGGCTCACTGTTCAGCACGATCGCAAGGCAAGGAATTCATAAACAATAATAATAATAACTGTCCAACAAGGCTTCAGCCCAGCCATGCATAAGTGCAGGACTGTCAAGGGGCAGAAAGACGCTGCTTTGCTCCTCTGCAAAGCCTGCAATATAAACTTTGCACTGTCAGTTTAAAACTTTGGCATCTGTGTCTGCAAATGGGGAGGAACCCATTTTCAGATACTTGTGAAATATAAACCTCAGCTGTTGCCAAGCTCAGAGATAGATTTGGTCCTTTTTATTTTTAAGTTTCCTGAATATGTGAAGAAACCCACAAAGCCATTTTAGAGACGTGTAGCTATGAAAAATGTACACACTTCTGGTTTTTTAAGAAGCATTCTCAATCATTGTAATTATTCCTTGAGAATGCTTTTTAAAAAACAGAGCCACGGCTATTTTTCACAGCTACAAACCCCTAAAACAGCTCTAGAGCTTTCTGTGAAACTTAACAAAAAAATTGCCTTTCAGCTAAGAACAGTAAAAATAGATCAAAAACCAATTAGCTGGCCCACATGGCAGAAGACAGGTGTGCTTTGGATGCAGTATTTATACAGAATCAGAATAAGCATTTTTACACAGATTCCTGAAGACTATAAATATCAGAAGCCTCTTCTTGCCAATGCCCATCACATCCATTTAAAACACTGGTCACTTGAAGAATAACCTTAGGATGCAGCCTGAAACATTGCATCTTGCCTTCTACCAAGTCATAAAACTGAATTAACATTAAAAGCAGCACACTGATGGGTGAATTATGGTAATAATGAGCCTTCAAAAGCAAAAACAAGTAAACTCCTTTGGAAAGTGCAGGCAGAGAGACGGCTGGGAACACTGAAACCAATTACAACTGCTTTAGTGTTACACCTGTTTAAATGAATGCCAAATCCAGCACAGAATTATTTACATTATGTTATTAACAAAGGGACATATGAGTAATGGGAAAATAGAGATGGTTTATGCAAAACAGGCTGTATTGAAAGCAGCTAAAAACTTTGGGTATTTGTGGTGGCAAGCAAAGGCTGCGGTCAGAGCTGCTGTTCTGGCTGCCCCTGAGTCGGGCAAAGAGGCTCCTGCCCCCCGAGTCCCCTCTCGCCGCTGGTCACTGTCCCCAAGCTGCCTGACTTATGCCAGAGTAAATACTCATGTAATTGCCCCTTATGCAATTCAGTCAACGATCTTCCCTCTCTTCGATACTTGTAACAGAGGTTATTTTTTAAAACTACATTGCTTAAGCAGAAACAGATTTAGGGACCGATCACACAAGAGGCTGTGCCAGGAGATCCGAAGAGGGATAGCCCTTTGCAGGCAAAGTGGCAGGTGACAAGCAAATGGGAAGAAGCTGAGAGCAGCGACTTCCTCCCCAGGCCATAGTCTTACTAAAAAATGAGAGATTAGGATATTCTTCTTGCAGGTTACAACCCCTTCTTTCCAATTTTGGAGTATTTAAGTACCTGCATACAAGATGGTTCCCCACTGTGTAAGACACCTCATGTATTAAAGCACGTGACAGGCCAGATAAGAACGTATTTCTAAGCAGAGCAATGCAAGGCTGGGAGCTGGATGTGGCTGAAGGAGCCTGCCAGGGCTGCCCAGGGCCAGGGGTACCTGCAGAGCCCAGCTCCCAGCTCCCTCTCCATGGCATTTCTTCTTGAACACCCTGCCTGCCTCTCCCCTTTAAGATCTTGTCCAGTTCCTGATGGTTTGGGCAGGTGTCCATTAATGGAAATTTGTAGATCACCTGCGGAAGCGGGTTTTCAAAACCAAGCTGTCCTCCTCACTCACCTCATCCCCTCACTGAAGAACGCCAGGCCATCTCAGGCAGACTGCTGTGGCCAGACTTCTCTGACACTGGCTCTAAGCTAAAATCTCTTTTCTCTCAGTTCAGCCTTTTACGACACATCGACTTTCACTAGTTCAGAAATGGTTTCTCAAGACAGCGGAAAAATCAAGCTGTCTCCTTTACTTCCAGCAAGCACATTTGATGGTTTTGACCTTGCGATAACTATCGTCCATCCTAGTCACAGCCGGGATACACGTAATTCGCTTTGATCGTTTGTTTAACTCAGCAATATGACAGAAAAAGACATCTCTCTCTCTTACACACACACACACAAAAAAACCCCCATACCCTTACAAAAGGGCTTACTCTCTAAGTTGGTATATAAGGAGCAGTGCGTTTTCACCATTCACATTTCACCAGAGCAGCAAAATGAAGCAGCTCCCTTCTATTCCCACACCTAACATGAGCACTACACAGATAAGAAACCAGAGGTTTTACAACGAGCCAGACCGACCTCTGCACCCCAGCAAAGCTCTGGGGAAATTAAGCACCGAAATAAACATTGTATAACAAGCAGCACAGCACAGGATAAGAAAAAGGCAGAATTCAACGTTACGTTCAACGCACATCTTGGAGGACTTTGTCAGATCCTCCCTGTCTCCTAAAGAAATGCTCATTCCAGGAGTGGTTGAACACCACAGAGTGACCATGGGCTCCACCAGAAGTCTGAGAATGTGTTCCCAAGAAGCTCCCAACTGTGTTCAAACCCCAAGATGACTGCCATTTAAGGTTCTCCAGGGCTGAAAGAGCTTACACATCAGATTTTCCTCTCGCAACCCAGAACACCAGGACCCAGAAAGAGTTCCAGCTGACTTTCCAAGCAACGAGTGACTGGCTTTCTCAAATACAGCTGCTTTCTTCATTAGAACACTAAAAATAGTTCTGCTCCTAGCAGGCTGACTTCCCTTTAAGCATTCTGCCATATCCGTGTGTGTGTTTCATTCAGGGTTTCTGCATGTCCATGCCACTGTGATTCTATTTCAGCCTTTAAGTACATTCAAGAAATTTTTCATTTCCCTCACCCATATTCACTCCAGATGTCCTGAACTGTCCAAAACTGTTTCATGTTAGGAGAATTTGTAGGGATATTCTGGCATTCACACTGCTCCCATCTGCTTCAGTATTTTCAGGAAAGATCAACTTTCTTCCCCAACTGTTAGCAAATATGGATGAGTTTATGGGTTTTAAACATCCACAACTAACGGTAGATGTTTTGCTTGTACCTTGTACAAAAAGAATAATGAAATATTGCCATATCAGGCTTTCACTTTTTCCTCTTGAAGAGATGCTGGAGTAAGGAACCTGAGGAACTGAAGGATATCCTGTATCTCCAAGAACATACTGCAACTCCAGTAAACACTTCTTCATAATGCTGTGCCAGCGTGCACAAACTTCAGTGTGAAAAGACAAACTGAATGTGAGGTGGGGGAGCAGGGGACACGCTGCAGTGGTCCTTTCGGTCCGTCCCCTTCTTTTCCAGATCAGGAGAAGCTGCCGCTCTCTTTTAGCTCACGTGGTGGGTGTGAAAATCAAAATCAAAGTGCAAGAGGGGACATCAGGAGGGAGAAACCAGGGGCGGGATATGACCCTTTACTCCCTGAAAGTTGAAGTCAGCATATGCTTGGATCCATCTGCCTCCAGAGTGTTCCAGATGTCCCAGTTTAGATCTCCAATAAGAGCCTATGGCATATTCAGTCATGAGTGGAAGTGCCTAGTGTTGAACAGTGTGTTAAACTTTTGTCTGACACACCCAACCAGAGCTAGGCAGTGTCAGAGAAACGTATTTGCTTCTACCTCCAAAAAAATTCAAACTAGAGACACCATACCCAGCCTCTGCTCAGTATTGAGTTCTTCAGGCTTTGGCAACCATTCCTGCCCCCACAAAAGGTGCAGCCCTTCAGAAAATAGATAAGAAGCCAATTTACTAAGAAGATCCCCAAAAAGGCCATCTGGCATCAGCTCCATGGTGTATGAGGAACCAAAGCTCAGCAGAGTTGAATGTCCCCGCTTCAGCCAGGGCAAGGCAACTTCCACCCATCTTTCTCTTCAGCCCTTCAGCACAGTTCTCCACACCACTTGACAGCTCCAACCAGTATACTTGTAATGATGGGAACACTAGTTGAAATTGTTTAACTCATAGTTTTAGCTCCTAAAAGTCTAACCTGAGGTATAGTCACTTTTCTAAAGTTTGGTCATAAATATGATGTGCTTCACTGAATCTGTCCATGATGAAGCTGGGAAACAATAGTATTCAGGATATTTCTGGACGTAAAGGATTTGCATAAGCATTACGAAACTTTGGTAGCATTTCTGCCCATCCGTGCAAGTGTAGGTGTGTTGTCTAATAAATTTAAACAAGATCAACCTTTCAAACATAGATAAGCTGGTTGCAAAATTTTTATGCCAGGGAGGATAATTAAGAGAAGAGCAGGTCTTTTTTTTTTTTTTTTTTTTTTTAATCTTGAGTTTCAGTGATGTGAATTGCTAAATATGTCCAAGAATGCAAAGAATACAAATGCTTCCAGTCCTATTTACTTCTAGAAGAGTTGAGGTTGGTCACAACCTCACAGCCTCAAGTCAAAAGTTGTTCTGAGGATGGTACTGCTTTGGAGTTTTTGAAGAGGAAAGAGAGAAGGGAAATATACTGACACCCAGGTAGCATTATTTAAAATAAAATATGACAAATAGCATCTACCTCCTTTCTCAAATGTATACTAGATAGGTCCCTACAGGGTAAATAGTCTCAGCCATTTTTTGTGATGCTAAAAAATGAAGGTTTCAGCTTTTCCTTCTTCATAAATAGGAAATAATATCTGACAAGAAGGCCAGTGCTAGCAGAAAGTAAATTAATCTGGCCATGTTTTGCTCTGAACTATGCTGCTGCACTCCTATGGTAACCCCAATCAAGAACAAAATTTGACTTGCTATTATCTTTTCCCTCTAAATGTCTCATTCTGATCAAACAACTATTCTATTTTCTGGTTAAACATTACATGGAGTGTGTTAATTTCTGCTTCAGCTAATTTAGCTATGCTAAATGCAAATGCTTCCTGTACTTATGAATACAATCTGTTCATAGTGAATAGTTTTAAAGATTTGGATGAGTTAAAACAGCAACAGTATCCATGTGGGACCAATCTTCCCTGGACAACTCTTATGCTTTGATTCATAAATTCTTTCCATAGGAAATATCTGTGGAAAATCTCCAACACATCCAGAAATGCACAACTCAGTTGCCTGAGTTATTAGGGTTTCTTAGTACTTACTGCCTCTCCCTTTATTTTTACTTTCATACAAACATTAGCTCTTGAGTTCACATGAGACCCCCTTTATGCTTATTTCTATTATTTAAATGTGTGTTTTTAATAACTGCAATAACATCCATCATTAGTACTACCACATGAACTTATTAAAAAGCAACTTCCAACTTTGAAATATCTAATTTCTGCATCTAAGGGGTGTGCTAAAGCACCTCTTCACCTGCTGTTACTGTTCTGCATGTTTGACTTACCCTGTGGAATGAAGACCCAGCTGCTTGATTATTAAACAAGCGTACCGTTGTCTGAATTAGAGTATAGAATTTCAGAAAATCTTGAAAAAAAACCTCAGCCTTGTGAGATGTGAGAGTGACAGTGGTGGGAGCGCAATGGTAACCCTGCAAGTGAACTTCTGAGACCCGCGGCATTCATGATCCACAAAAAATGGAGCACAAGAGCCAAGGGGGCAACTATCGCTACTGGGATATCAGAACGTGCCCAGTTTGCCACAGGCATTGGAGGCTGAAGGATTTTTTCCCCGTCCAACATTACACTTTGGAAGTGCTCAGCTGCTCAGAGCAGAGAGCTTAAGCGTACCTGGGTGGTTTCTGCTTATCTCTGGCAATTTGTCATGGACCTCTGCCACAGGAGTCCAGCTCTTTACACCAGATTTCGCAGAGGTTCCTCCACAGGTAGCCCCTGGCCACCCAACCATTGCTGCAGCAGTGCCAGGTGTAGCCTTGACATGAGAAGGAGTTCTCCTGCAGCTGACTCGAGTTCTACCAGCCTTGCTTGTGGTGTGTTCCCACCAAAGGAGCCAAAGTCTTTCCTGAATTAAAGCTTACATAAACTTTATAAGAACTTCAGGCAAGTGACAGCAAATTGCAGCTAGTCAAAAAGAAAGAAACTAGCACTTATGGTCCATGTGGGTCCAGGAATGAAGTTTTCAAGTCATGACAGCACCTTATTAAAACCTCTTGTCAGTCAAAGAAAAAAGCAACAGCTTTGGTCCGTATTTGATGTTGATGTTTGCATTTGAAGACCCTAGTTGATTCAGTGTTTCTTTTTTCTTTTTTATTTTCTGCCTTCTTCAAATGGTACCTCTTCCTCACGATCTCTACTCAACACTCAGGCAGGTTCAGGGGTACGAGCTAATGCTCAGTGGATGTTGCAGCCCTCATCTCTGAGCAGCATTGCTCTCATGCTTTGTACAATTCTTGACTGGCCATTCCTCTCCAGGTTAGACCGATCATCGCAAATACCATCAGATTTCTCACTTCCCAGACCAAGACAAGACTGTAGCTCATCCTTCCTCTTAGCAGGAACGCTGCGGCAGCAGAATTCTTTGGGTAAGCGTTCTGTGGGTTTCTTTTGAAAATCAGTCACATGCAGAGTATGTCTAGAGTGGAAAAAAAGCCAAAGATAGAAGTCCTTTTTCAGATCTAGCTACGCCAGTTGGAGAAGATGATCTTTCCAGCTGCCTCTCACCCTTACCAGAGGTTACAGCAAGCTGACCTGGTAGCCAGTATGCTTCAGGCAAAATGAGCCCTGACCTAAGATGCTTAAATATTTAGGGTTTGTTCACTCAGTTTATCCTGAGTTGAACAGGTTTATGAGACTTCAGCAGGTTTATGAGACTCTGAGCCACAGGCCAGAGGGGACAGTTACCTCTAGTGTGGGTAGGAAGTTCTCAGGTAGGAGAGGGATATTAGTAGTAACCTTTTCTGGCAGGGCAATATGCAAGACAGAACATATTTCCAGAGTTCTGGACTAACATAAATAATCTCCATCATCAGTCTCGTTCCCTCCTTTCCCTCATCGGATTGCCCTAGCAATATAAGCAATTGTATACAGTATCATCACATTTGCAGGCCCTGATCCTCATGGGGGACTACAGCCACCCCAATATCTGCTGGAGGGACAACACAGCAGGACAGTAAGCAATCCAGGACGTTCTTGGAGAGCATGAATGACAACTTCCTCCTCCAAGTGACAGAAGAGCCAGTGAGGAGAAAATGCTTTGCTGGACCTCATACTCGCCAACAAGGAGGGGCTTGTTGGGGATGTGAAGATCAAAGTTAGCCTTGGCCGAAGGGACCATGAGGTGGTGGAGTTCAGGATCCTGAGGGCAGGGAGGAGGGTGAAAAGCAAGCTCACGCCACTGGACTTCAGGAGAGCAGACTTGGGCCTCTTTGAAGATCTGCTTGGAAAAATCCCTTGGGATAAGGCCCTGGGGAAATAATAAGGCCCAAGAAAGCTGGATAATGTTGAAGGATCATCTCCTCCAAGCTCAGGAGCTGTCTATCCCAGTGATTTCCAAAAATACCAGGAGGCCCATGTGGATGAACAAATAGCTCCTAGCCAAACTCAAACACAAAAAGGAAGCATACAGAGGGTGGAGGCAAGGATGGGTAACCTGGAAGGAATACAGAGGCATGTTTTGATCACCCAGGGCCAAAGTCAGGAAAGTCAGAGCCCAAATGTGACTGAAACTGGTGAGGGATGTCAAAGACAACAACAAGTGCTTCTGCAAGTACATAAGTGACAAAAGTCTTCAGGAATCCCAGGCCCTAGAGACTGGAAAGAAAGGCTGGAACAAGGAATATACACCCTTGGCAGAAGAGGATCAGGTCAGGGAACACTTAAGCAAACTGGGCATATTAAACTGGTCCATGAGCCATGATAGGATGCACACGAGAGTGCTGAGGGAGCTGGCAGGTGTCATTGCAAGGCCACTTTCAATCACCATCTTTGATCAATCACAGTGATTGGGAGAAGTGCCTGAAGACTGGGGGAAAGCAAACATCACTCCTGTCTTCAAGGAGGAGGACCCAAGGAACTATATTTGAGCCTGGGAAGGTGATGGAGCAGCTAATACTGGAAACCACTTCCAGGCACATAAAGTACAAGAAAATCATCAGGAGGAGTCAGCACAGCTTCACCAAAGGGAATATGTAGAAGGCTGAAATTAATTTCTTCCAGATTATAAATAAGTAAAAAAAAAATTAAATTGCTTTGTAAGAAATGGTCTCTGTGCTTGGTTCACAGAGCATTTTTCTCAAACTCTCAGTAGCTCTGAAGTACTTTAGCACAATACTAGTAGCTTTGATTTCAGGGGCAAAGGAAACTGTTAAGAAATGTCAAAGTTTACCTTCCATTGACCTTGCCAGTTTGTAAACATGAAAGAAAACACACACAGCATTTAACTGTGCCCTGATAGTTGCTGTTCAGTCCACGCAAAAGCAGGTATGACAAGTGTTCTCATTTAAGTTGTAGTCATTACCTCATGCTTCATCCCTTCTGTTGATAGCAACCTTGTCACGCAGCCAAACAAACAACAACCAGCATAAACAAAATTGATCATTCTCATTCTTGTAGTACAGAAATGTACATAATAAAACCCATCAATTCCCACAGAGCTACACTTTAAAACAGTTAAGTTGCAGCTACAAGAGAGAGACATAAAACAAAAATAGGCTAACAGCATCTAAAGCTATTCTGTTGAGATGTCTGCAGCTGTAAATGGGTTAGTTTGGCTTTTTGAGTTATAGTTTGCAGACACATCTATACAAGATTATAGTTATATAGAGTTACTGTTGTGAATATTTAGTGGATTTTCCAGCTCTCTGGTACTGCAAGTTTCTAGTCTGGAGTTTTGCTTCTTGCCAGATTTAATCAGTAGTACTATGTTTTACAACATTTACTTGTTGGCTGCTAAATTTCGGACACTCAGACCAAGGAATGAAGGAGTGAGTGCTACAGATTTGATCTGATTACGTGAAAACTGTCTCTATTTTCATCTGTTTGTGCTATAGGTGTATTTGCCTTGTGAAAGTCAAGAGGCTTACCCTTCTCCTGCATCCAAGTATTTTAATACACCTATTTAGATGAAATTTAAAATACAATTGACTATGTTGTCTTAACTTTACATATTATTGTCTTCTTGGTAGCCCTTACACAGCTTCTATTAGCCTACAGCCAGTTCAGGGCCCTTATCTTAACAACCCTCTTTCATGCAAATAACTGTTACCAAATGCTAATACATGTGAACTCTTCCCCACCTAGTGACTACCTTAACTGATAATGACATTATGAAAAAATATGAAACAACACCTTTGAATAGTGTCTGCTTTTATCATTAATTCTCTGCCACTCCTGTCCAATACGTGGCTACTGCCTAATAGGATCTATAGGCAGTTTAGTGGAAAGCGCCTTTCATTTTCACCAAACTGGGCTTTCAAGGATGCCAGGAATTTGAATTAGTAAGGTACCTTTGCTATAGCTGTGTAGCCCCTAAGAGGCAGCTCTGGAGACACCATCACTAACCTGAACTAAGGTTTGGGACAGTACAATGAAGAACTTCACAGCAGACAGAGAAATTTCCAGTGTGTAAATTCCCTGTACAGAATTCACAAGATCACGCTTAATTTTAGAATTCATACTGCACCATAAATTTAAATAAATAATATCTATGTTATTAAAACAGCAGCACACCACCTTTGTGTAAGGATGGCACTACCTGAGAAAACTGAGAAAGTCCGACTTGGAGTTTATGAGAAGTATAAAATCTATAAAGTCAATAAACAGAGCTTTTATGTGGCACAAGGGACCGCTGGAAAAATTAGTGCGAAGGTAAAGGGTGGAATTTCCGATGGGAGTCGAGCAGCTTTTAGCATAGACTGTAGATGAGCAGCGCAGTGGTAGTTTGATGTGAGTTTACGGACAGTAACCAAAGGCAGGCAAATACTAGTGCTGTGAAAATTTTATCCGTCTTAGTAACTTAGCTCCTATTTGTACTGCTTGTCTCTCTAAAGCACGTATTGAAGTACTGCAAAACGCGACACATGACACCGATCAGCTCCAAACATCTGTTGCGTAGCACATGGAAAAGCACGCTACAGAATTTCTAAGGAAAGCTGCCTTGTAAATACGCAGGAAAGCCTTACTGATTCTCTTCTGCGGGTAATTAAATTCAACTAAAAAAAAAAAAAAAATCACAATTTTTAAAACTTAGTAGAAACATATATGGAAAGCAGGAGATAAAAGAAGCTTCCCTCCCTTCCATCCCGTGTGTTCCTAACAGGGGAGTATTTACGTTCGGCAGCGACCAGCTGCCCTTTCCATTGCCCCATCAATCACCCTGCAGAGCCTGGTGAGGGTATGGCAGCCACCACCTCACGCATCCCGGGAGCGCTTCCCAGCTCTCGGCTCCGGCTCTCCACGCCGGCATGTCAGCGTGTTAACCCGAAGCGTGGTTGCCCACCACCTCCTCCCGCCCAGCACTGCTCCCCCATTCCTACAGGAAGGAAATTCAGGTGGAGGGCCGGGACGAGGGGTGCCGGGAGCCTCGCTGAGCCACGGCGGCTGGCAGTGAGCTGCAGCCCTACTACTGGTGTCACCAGTCAGCGCGTCGAGTTACAGCATGATTCAGATGTGTGGGGCAAAGCAAGCCCGGGTATGTCGTAAGCCATCTAAGAGCAGAAAGGTGATCAGCCCTGTCACTGCTACAAATTGAAACCATGATGTAAGTGGAGGAGGGGACGGCTGCATTATTAATAAATGACGGGGTAGCATCTGCAGAGTAGATAAACCTTACTAATCAAAGTCATGCTCTCCCTGCTGACCTTACCGCCCGAGGTAAGCCAGCCAGAGGGTATAATCCCTTCTGACATTGCTTCCCTGTCCAGATTTCCAGGGCAGGCCCTAAATACAGGCGAAACAGATACCTATTCTGGGCAGCCAGTATTTTTCAAAGGCGCTTGACGGGAACATCTGTAAATCCCTTGGTCACCTCCGCCCGTCAGAGGTCGGCCGGGCTGCAGGCAGCACAGCTGCACGGCAGGGACAGCCTCACTGCTCCCTCCAGCCGGCTCCATCGCTCCCGACCGGCCGTGGAGCTCACTGCTAGCCAGCCACTGGATCCCAAGGGGTTTCTCGGATGTCTGAACCAAACTTTTCTATCCTTATCATGTGTAAGGCAACAATTTATTTCGTGATAAGCATTTGATATTTATATAACTGGAGATGAGAGAGAAAAAATCTGTCAGAAATAGCTTTACAGATGAGTCTTCTCATTGTCTAACAAGCTTTTCATTGTTTTTAATTTTCATTTCTCTCCATGGTTCAGGGCACTTTGAAAAAAAAAATCTATTCAGCAGTTTCCCACTCATAATTCAAGAAAGAGAGTCATGTATTATAATAGAGATAATTAGCTTTGACTGAAAATAATAAGCTTGGCACCAAATATCCCCCACTACTGCACAGAATAACCATTTATCGTCTTATATACTCTCCATCAAGCCTAATTACTGCAACAGTAATTACTAACCTGTTGAAAGAACAAAAGAAAATGCAACTAGCTCTGCACTGAGATAAAGGGGAACATTGCTGATTCTAATAAGAAGCTCTTGGCTTCCCCCTCTAAGAGCGTATTTACTCACCATTTAGACCCTGTCTCAACAGACAGGTTGGTAACCCCCCCAAAAAAGAAAACACATTCCACAAATAGTCTGATTACAGTGGTTCAGTCCCACCCATTTAGGCCAAACGTCTGTTCAGCTGGACTGATGGAATGGCGCTGATTTTGGGATGGCTGGGAAGTTAAGCAAACAGTGCCTGTCCCAGGCTGCGTGCTGCAATGCTGCAGACTTCCATATGCTGGACAGCTTTGCTTGCCTACTCCTCCGACCTGCCAAGCCTCTCCCTGGCTGTTACTCTGTCTCTTCTCAACAGATATGCTGCCAATCATGCCAAAGAAAAATTACACAACCACAGCCCTCTGTGTTCAAAGATAACATGTGCTTAAGAGTGTCTGAGGTAGAATCTTTAGCTGCAGAAATGTACTGCGTCCGTTATAGCATTTCTCCCTAGTTCCACCGTGTCCCACTGTTGCTCATGCTTAAATCCACTCATGGAGCTTCACCTCTGAGTAAGCCCTTGGAGGTGGTGGGAGGGAAAGCAAGTGGCACCACCAAACCCTTTTGCTGCTCAAGCTATTTCCCCAAACCGTACAAGAACTTGTATTTGGGTGAGATTGCACAGCTACCCGCGAGAGAGGGAAGTGCCACTGGTGTCCTTACACCCTGTTCCACCCGGGGCCCCTGAGCAGGACACAGCCCTCCCCCTGCCTTTGTGAATGGGAGTTGAAGGAAACTGGTGATTTCAGACACTATCAGTACTTTTCAAAATCCGGACTGCCAAAGTTGTTATGCTCATTGAATCCAGGAACTGGAACAATGCCACGCAGCATATGCAAGCATTCACAGCTAATCAACCCAGCTGAAATTTTGGATATTGAATATTCTCTGGGAAACTGTTCGCAATCAATCCGCAGCATGTAAACAACACAACCCTCCCACCTCCAAAAACCTCAACAAGCTATAAAGTAATTCATCGCATAAATACAACCAAAAAAATACAACTTAGAAAACCTCAGAACCACAAATCTGAAGCACTCAACAAGCACGAGTTACACTGCCTCAAATAACAAGGCTGGTTTAAATCAGGAGAGTTTTGGGGCTTTTTTTTTTTTTTTTTTTTTTTTTTTGAGTTCTTGACTTTTTGCCCCCTTCAATTGAAGCCTTAGGGTCATTATGCTTCAGGGCTTTGCCACCTGAATCGCGAGGCACAGACATTGCCTTTTGCTCCCCCAATCCCAACAGGTACAAACTTGAAGGAAAATGCAGCAAAGACTCTAAGAATCGCTTCCAGCTGGTGCGTTCCCTTCCTCCAGTGGACAGGCACTGCTAGAAAGCCTTCAAGCAAAAAGGAGGGGGCCTCCCAAAATTACAAGAATACCAACAAATGCAGAAATTATTCCATGCACAGAGGGGAAAGATCTATTTTCAAAAATAAAAGGGAAATTTCATACCCTAACGGCTATGTCATTGATGGATTTGGTACAGCAGAATAGGATAAAATCACTGGTGTTTTCTACAGCCTTTGCTTGGCTACAACCAGGACAGCAGTATATTTTTAATGAAGGCAAACACATTTTTCCTCCCCAAAACCCCATTACCTAAACGCAATCTGATATTGTGTTTTAACATTTCATTAGTGAATTTAAGAGATGCTTACAAGCAGGACTGAAGCCTAGCAGCTACTTAAGTTGTAAATGAAAATTTAAAACATCAGTCATATTTTCTTGATGAGACTGAGATGTGTATCTGATCACTACCTAACAACGAAAAGGCCCCAAAAAAGTTTTACCATAGCATTCACCATTTTGCATAACACAAAATCAGGCCAGGGTATCAGAAGCCAATGGAATGACTTAATTCTCCATTTTGCCCAGCATTTAAATGTTCAGTTACGGGCTTATTCTGCATGCCACCGTAAATTTCCCATATGAGCTGAACAAAAACCCCAAAACCTGCTTCAATGGGATTGTTTAGAAATTTCCAGTTTTCCCACTTTCTTGATTAATTTCTTGTTTAACCACTGAACTGCACTTCTCTCCATTCTTTTCCAAGCAGCATTTCTCTGCAACACATGATATATTCTCTAACAGGGCCACACCCCACCCTCACCCCCCAAAAAACCACCAAAACCCCAAACAAACCCCCCAAAAACCCCAAAGCCCAAACACTACCAGAACCAATTGTAAGTTGTAGGCATTGCTCCATCCAGAGAACATCTATATGGGTTTTCAAAGACAACAGGCCATTAGTACGTCTAGGATTTCTATAGTTTGACTTTCACACAGTCCAAACTAGTTTGCTTTCTCCTGCATGAGTCACAGTGAAAAAGCCTACTCAGGAAAAATATCCAAAGAAAACACAAACTGGTTAGGTGGAAGTAGGACAGGCCTGTGCCAAACCCAGAAACTCAATCATATCCGAACTTTGGGAATTTAGAGCTTAACTTCAGATGTATTCTCCATGTCTACAGTAGGTCTCAGAATGCTAATTTGTGTAATTATTTCTACTTGTAATTATGCTGTTTGGTCATTAGTGCCTTTTGGCTGTTTTGATACTTTCAGGAAAGGAAGTGGTTTCTGGAGACAAAGAAAAAAGGAGCATAACTCATTCCACTTGGAATTGTTGCTTTCCTTACTAATACATACTTTTTCCTTAAAGACTTTGGAGAGTCTCACCACCTCAATTCCCACACACACTCCAAAGAAGTCAAAAAAATTATTCTGACCCACCTCTATGCACACATAAATCTGACTTTTTACAGCAGATGCAAGACTCAAGATGATAAACTTACAAAAAAAACCCTTTGGTTTTGCATGCATCCAAACTTTTGGTCAACTCTAAAAGAGAAAGACACAAAATACAGGTTTTGTTTCCAACATGAGCACTCATAGCATCTGACAATCGTGTGCCTGAATTTTCTCTTCAATGTTCAAGCCATTATCTCTGTTAAAAATCTCACAGTGACCCTCTTCAGAATAGGTGGATTATCAGATTATCTGATACAAACACAGGTTTTACAACAGTCTTATTTTACAGGATAAGCCACACACAGAGTATGTTACTTATTCTCATACAGAAAGGGCTGCTACCTACTTTCAGCCTGAGCAGCTTTTTGACTTCATCACAAATTCTTCTTGCCCCTTTAGAAGACTTCATTAAGGATGTAAGATCAGCTGCAAAGAGAAATGCATTATGGAGAACTTCTCCAAGTTGTAACTGCCTACACAGCTGATTCAACAGGACATACAGAACTGGATATCAAGAATAACACACACATCCTTATAGACAGAAATGAAAGCTCTTGCATCCTCAGTTAATACAGATATTTTTTCAGATTATTTTTATTTCTAGGGTCATTATTCAGTTTGGAATGTCTTAATTTCACCCTCTTCTGGCTTTACATAACCCGCATGAATAATGTAATGATTGGACACATCTCTAGGATTTCGTGTGCATTCTTTTAAAAATCTTTAGATGTGGTCAGAGGTATTGTCAGACTCTCTGTGCAAACATACCCATCAGCTGGTCCAGAACTTCTTAGTCATAACAGGAAAAAATAACCAAGCAAATTAACATTTGCCTTTGGTGAGATTCTATGCTATGTACAAGTAGTGCTCTACAGTCTTTCTCTATCAGGTAGATACTCGCTGTGTATAATTTGTCTTTAACGATGCTTGGTTGCTGCTGGCCACATCATCTACACTCACCCTCTTCCTCTCCTGAAGAAAAGGTCAAACATTAATGTCCTTGTTTGGGTATTCAGACTGGTGCATCTTTCTCGACTCAATGCTGCAGCCTGACTGATTCCTTTTGCTTTAAGTGCTGGCATCTTAAGGCAAAAACTGAACCTGAACAAGCAACTGCTCAGTGCATAAGGAAACGCGATGCATTCCCATCAGTTTCTCCAAAGAGCAGCACGTAATTTTCTTCCATTCTGCTTTGCTGTTTTAACCACAAAGTATTTCAATTTTTGCTGGAAGCACCAAAGGAGAAACAACTGCTGCTGGAAATACTCAGCCCATGTATTTGCTGGATTATCAAAGCCCTACCTCCGCTGTAATCCAACACAGGACTTCCAGGCTCCCTCTTTCTCCTAGTACTGCAACCATCTCATCCTATGCCCTTTTTCAGTCTCTTTGCCTAGATAGGTCTATTTAGCCAAAATCTTGAAACCACTGCCTGCTCATTGGTACTAAAAGCATCTCCTGCCTGGAACACTCCAGAGAATAACATCAAGATGTTATGTAGATGTAATGAGGTCTTTGTGTTTCCCTGCTCTAAACAGTGGTCTGACACAGGTACAAGGTTTTCCATTGTCCTCTGTGAAAACAGTTACTGTGATGTCTGCCCTCCTCCAAATGAGAAATCATGTTTTGCTTGAAGTATGAATACTCATGCCCTAAACCAAACACATCTTCCTCGATCAACACGCCTGTATTGGCCCAGAAAGCCTGGCTCCTGTCACTGGCACTCCTTGGCTTCCAAGTGTCCTGAATGAATCTTCTTTCTTATTTCACATCGGCGTAATTATGGATCGGCAGCTCCTTCACCTTTAGCTGTCAGCTCAGACATAAGGTCAGCTCTGCACAAAATGGCCAGAACTCCCATGTCCATCAGGTCTACTGAAACCCTTTAAAAACTCAAGTGCCTCTGTCCTTTTCTCAGTAACCAAATAACTTTCGCATTTACAATTTGTCTCAACTGAACTAGATAAGAAAAAAAACCAAAAACCAACAACCCAACAAAACCACACCACAAAATCACTGTCAATAGTATAACATCTAATTAGAAGCCTGTAAGTTTCCACAGCTCAGTGTACACAGCGTCTTTGTTCAGACCTGGGCTGCTGTGCCACAGAACGGGAATTAACACCTCTTCTCCCACGACAGAGTGGTTGCTTCAGGCTAACGCTGACCAACGCTAAACACAGTTGAGTAGTGTAGCTTGTAATGAGTAAATAACTTCACTGCTGCCAGTCCTGTAACTTACTGGTATAGGAACATCCAGGAAAACTGTTTCATACCTCCTACATACCTTCAAAATGGTATTGGTGTCACAGTTGCGCCAGAATATCCCAATCATACAGCAACAAGTCCTGGGAAAGCTCCACAGAATTTTTCACAGCTATACGAATTTATAATAATAGTTGAATTTAGAGTCTTTAATAGATATTAAAAACTGACTGCGTGAAGGGAGCGCGAAGTGGAGAGAAGGATTCTGGGACCCAGAGGTGGGTGACCTACAGCAGATTTGTGGGACACGGCGTGTGTGTGACTCTACAAGGGATCCCTAGAGCTGAAGGTACCAGAGCTATTCATTGTGCATGCAGCATTCTTGAAAAATTAGATCTGTTATAATAACGGGGATAAAAATTTGGTCTGCATCTCTCTGTCAGTGGGTCTTCAGCTCCAGCGTGCCTAAGACTCCTCTGAAAACAGGAATTCTGAGTCCAAGTCACGTCAATATGTCAGAAAACTTTTCCATGAGATCACCACAGCATTAGATGCAATGATCTAAGATTCCCGCATACAGCTTCTGGCCAGAACGATGCCCGTCCTGCCCTGGCTATATTGGCTTTTGTCTGCTTTTGTGACTTAGGTGAAAGGGAACAAAATATCTCTGCTCCGTCCCCCTTTCCTTCCACCTCACCCCTTCTGCATGTTTCTTTCAGCCAGAGAGAACACTGCTGTACCCAAGCAGAAAAAGAACCACGTGGCTGAAGAGGTGGCAACCAAAACCAAAGCAACTCAAACCCAAACCCAAAGTGGGGTGCTGATCCAAAGCCCACCCAGAAGTCTCTTGATGGAACCAGGTTAACCCCAAACCCTGCCTGTCCCTCTCTGAGCCCAGCATCGATACCATTTCTAAACAGAGCTGCTTCTGCTCACGACGCTGAAATACACAGCATCAGAAAACAGGTCCATCTGGAACAGAGAGCACTGAAACACGGGGTTTGTGCTTCTCTCGATCCCCAGAGTATCTGGGACTTCTGATGCACCAAGAAAGATACTGGATATTTTAAGCAGCCTTTTAACCCACTGGCTAGATGGGTTGGGGAGGGAAGGGGGTCCGAATGAAAGCTGCCTAACAACAAAATCTGTGAACTGTGACCTTCTGTCTTGAAGATGAAAGCTGAGTTAGACGATTTTTCTATAGATGTCATTAAGGCAGCTTTTAAGGCTACCCGACTTGAACTCCCGGTTGCACTTCGCTATTGCAAACAACTGCTGGAGGGAGAGTTAAGTGAGGGGAAGTCCAAAAAAGTAAGCAGCATTTTCAGCAGTGCAGAATATTGATCATAGTGAGAAACCATTTGTGCCCTGAAGGGCCATCAGCTGTCACTATTTCCCTGGCTCTGGAGCCATATTTAGGTGCCTAACTGGAATTAATTAACATACTCATTAATAGGTGGGTGGAGCTGTGTCAGTCTCAACAGACAGTGAACACTGACATCAAAATAGACTAATTAACATAATTTGAACCTGTCTAAACTCACAATTGATGGCAAACACAGGAACTGCAGCAGCATATCAGAAAACTGCCATACAACTTACTTAATTCAGTGTGTTTCCAACGAGCGGCCAGAAGCAAGTACCTGACATTACCTGAAGTGGTCAATTAATGAATAATTGGCACATAGGATCAGCAGCTAATCAATGAAGGGCTTACTCCATTTTGAACTTACAATCCCCTGGAACAGTTTAAATCTTATCTAAAGCAGTTCTGAATGATCTCTTTATCCTCAGAAGCATCTGCAGATAGCTTGTGGCAATGCCTTCCAGGGGCGTAATGCATATTATATAAGACTGCATTGCTTGAATTAACTTCCAAGTTTCCTGTGTTCAATCTTTTCCTCATGTGATTAGAAAAAATGAATAGCTCCATTCAATTCACACTTTTGTACCATTCATTAATTCCTCATCAAAAAGCTGGAATTTAGTTGCAGACATGGCCTAAATTCAGAGAGATCCTGAGGACTCGGCTCAGAGATAGATCCACGTCTTCCCTTCTGCTGAGCTCCCAATTGCCTGATGATGCCCCGGGGAATGACAGGTCTTACCAGAAATATTTTGCTACAGCAGATACCACATAATTCCATCTTTTAAGTCCACTGTTTGGATGAGCCCCATTTAAAAAAAAATAAAATTAAAAAGTTCAGTCCAAACCCAGCAATTAAAACAAAAATTGCTGCTAGCATCAGATATCGTGAGGGAGCAGTGGAAAGGAAAGGACAGAAAAAATGAGTCCAAAGTGAGATCCTAGCAAATGGGAATGAAATCTCACTTGCTGGCATGCACTTCAGTAAACAGGTTGCATACTATAGTCTGCTTCCCCGCCGCACTCCAATTCAAACGCTGCTCACATACGGAGTGTGAATGTTCTTGTTCAAATCCCATAAGGTTTTTATTTCCTTTGCTTATTGACAAAACAGTAAAAACACTATGTTGAACAATTTTGCTACAAGAAAACAGCAGTTTGTCAGAATGATCGAATAAGGCATCCCTCAATGGAAAAAAACACAAAGCTATTAGGCCGTGGAACGTAACAGAGATAGTTCATTATACAGATGCTGAGAGATTGCATTATTTTCTCTTAAAAGGTAGCATTTATACAAGTTATACAAAAATTACTTGAAAATGGGAGCAGAAAATGATGTTGAGAGGTTAAGTGGGGTGTTCCCCTTTACCTCCTCAGACAATACAAAGCAAGCTGATACTCAAGGGAACCAAAAGGCAATGAATTTGCCAACAACAAAAGGATATTTTTTTTTTATTTGGTGTGTGATAAATAAGCTAGGAAACTTGCAGGCTTGAGATATTATTAAAGCCAAGAGCTTATCAGATTCAAAATGAGATATTTGTCTATGCAGACAATAGGAAAACTGGCAGAGAGGTTGGTTCTTTTGAAAATTTCCAACAAGACCTAGAAGCCTAAAGTTCCACCTTCAAAATGGAATTAAGCACACAGTGATTACACCTGCATGAATAAACTCCACTTCTGTAATTGCCTTCATCATCCAAGACTGTGCTGGTGCTAAGAGCCTATTAACTGGAACTTTCCCTACTCTTGTCCTGCCTCTCTGCGTGGCAAATCCAGCTAGCATCGATCTCTCTGTTCCTGGTTTTCTGTGAAGATTTTTAGTGCCAACATCTGTTGCAGCCTGAGGGGAGATGACTGAGGGGGTTATTCACTGGTAAATTCTTCTCCACTGTACAAGTCCTGGACGAAGGCAGAACCTGGCCTCCCAGATGCATTGGCGATAGGCTCTGCACGTATGAAGGGCTTTAAAGGCCGTTCTGGATTCCTGCCTTCATTTTTAAACTGTTTGGACAGAGAAAGGCAGAATATTAGCATGCACAAAATTACCATAAAGTGAGATGGGACCTGAATTAGGCAGGGAATTCAGCAAGTAGAAAATCCACCAAGAAATGCACCTTGCATTATTCCCAACTATTTGCAAGTGGTACATTGAGTTCATCAGCTGGTTTCATATAGCAACGGGTATCCTAGTTCAGTAAACGGTTTACAAAATTGTTATCATTACCCCGTTTAGAAACTACCCAAGCAATAAGGATAATTAATGACAACAGATCCCATGTTTGGGAGCATCCCTTTGCCACTACCCTACCAGCTGCTGCCGCTGTGCTGGAGTACCCTCAAACTCTCCTCTCTACTGCGTGCAAACAAGCATCCCCCAGCAGAGGAACCCAGCTGCTCCCCCTTGCAGAGAAGAGCCCTAACCATCAGGCTGCCTTAGTCTCTCACCAGTTCAATTCTCTGCCTCTGCTCTAAATAGCAGAAGCTGGAGCTCTCTTGAAGCCTCTTGGTTTAGCTACTTATAAACATTTCACTGCTCACTGGGACTAGAGGACAGACTGAGAATGACCGCTCAGGTGCCAGGGAATCTGTGTGTCAGCTTTTGTTCTTGCTCCACCAAAGGCTGTTTATGCAAGTTTGGAAAAGGTAATGAATGTACCCCTTCACCCAGCAATGCCTAATAGCATGGTAGCACTGGTTAAAAAAAAAAAAAAAAAAAAAAAAAAAAAGGAATTCAAAGCCTCTTACAGAACGGAGGAAAATCTGAAATACAGTCTGTGATGCATGTGCCAAGGTCTTCTGCAGCAAGCTCCTCAACAAAGCCAAAAAGAATCTCAACTGAAAAAAGGCAGATTTTTCTAAGATTACAAACCACAGAAGTTTTAAAGTAACTTACATACCTTTCTCCAGCCAGCCCACCGTGCACATACAGGCAAGGGCCCTGGTTATACTTAATGCTGCGACTTGCACTTTTCCAGGCTTTGGATTTCAGCGCAGGAGCTCAGTGTGAAGGATCTCTAGACAATACCATGAAGTTCACTGCTTTCCTGAATCTGTATCATGTACTCAGGGTCAAACAAAACACACGCAGCTGCTGTTGCTGCAGGAATGGATATGTGTTCCCTTACAACTGGTCATAAAATAACTTGTTTTGCCATTACAGACAGAGCCTCTCATCCAGTAATAAGAAGTGGTTCCTTGCTGTAACCACTGGTTCCCTGTAAAATGTCAACTGGGTCAGGAGGAAAGTGTTTAAGGATAGTAACAAGCATGCCTCTCCCTGCTCACCAGTTTCTTGAATAACCATACCATAATTTTCACCTAAGCAGAGGAAATTATCTTTATTCCTCCGTACTCATTGCAGTATGTCCATGGCCATGCAGAAAGTACATTATTGGTTCTTCTGTCATACAGCTTACAGAAACAAAAAGAAAACTCCCTTTCACAAAAAGACAGAAGTAGCACTAAGGTGACAGAGATGCTTCTGTAAGAGCATCAGTTCGGGGTCATCCTCCTACCACTAAAAAGGGAATTGTCAGAGCACTTACATTAACCGTGTGGACTAATTCTTTGTGTATTATCAGCTTTCATCTGAGCATCACTGCACATTAGCTTTTTTATGTAAACAACCCCAATGCAAAAACAATTCTCTGATAATCTCTTGAACAACCAGGAGTTTGTTTACTCAACTAAGAAGCCACTGGCCCTGCTGAAGTCAAAGATGAGACATCTTTTTGTGCTGAGGCTAAACTGGGGGCCTTTTCTCTGACAAAGTGGCTACAGAAAACAGATTAATGTTACTTATTTGTATCCAGTGCTGCTAATGGGTTTGATCAATTAATGTTCATGCATTGTTTTGAGGATATAAGTATTCTTCTGAAAGTCTGTATCCATATCTCTCGGCAGACTATTTTCAGCACTGAGATCACTTCAAAACAGCTATACGAAATTCAATGCAACAAGGCTAGAGAACAGCGAATGTGATTATCTGCTGAGTATACATATAAGGAGAATAAATGGTTTAGACATAGGTACTTATAAGACAGATCCTGTTTGTTGCTCAGAATTGTAACAACATTTTGGCAAGATATGGAGATTTGCCAGAAAGGGTAGCAGCAATGCTTTGGCATTTTTGTAATGTGCACACCCCCACCCCCACCCCATGCTTGCCTTGACTGAATAACCTCTAATCTGCATTTATATTCTTGTATCTTTATCTATTATGCATTACATGCACATGAAGCCAAGTCTCTTATCATACAGAGATGCTATTTAGAGTACACAAAACTTCCCTGGAGGGTTTCCATTTAGAGAAAGCAGCAGATTATCATAACTCTCAGGCAATGGTAGAAAGAATACAAAAGGCTCAGCTATTTCCACTGCAGAGTATCAATGCCATTCATGTGTCCCTATTTTAATATACTCAAGTACAGCAGCAGTCCTCCACAAAGAACTGGGGACAGGTTTCCAAAAACATCGGGTAGGAAATAGCTTTTGTTCTCTCTCCTGCTGTTGTCCAATTTAAAGAGCAAAGAACTTCAGACCAAAATTTACAATAGCCTGTTATTCCACTCACCTGCAGTACTACAGTTAGTGACTTCAGAAGGTTACATGCTGCCTTTCATTTTTAGCATGCACCAAGGGATAAAAAAGGGCAAAGTAATTAAATGATACGGTAATAATTGCACAGAGCAAAACAAAAGGGAGGAACTCAGCTAAAGGAAGAAAAAAAAAAGTCAAAACATTTTTTCCATGTAAACTCATGCTGCTTACCAGTTTCCCTCAGGACGGAAGGGCAAATTGTAACAACACACCGGTAACAGAGCCACGGTGAAGCACTTGTGACTGGGTTTTGGCAAGGGACGGGGAGCAGAAGCAAAGTGCTTGTGGGTGGGTGTGTAGTTTCTGAATTCTTATTGATAGTTCAAGCAGCATGGATAAAATCTCTGCTTCACAAGCACTTCCAAGCCTGTGACCATCTTTGCTAGCAGTTCCACTCAAGGTCAAAGGCTAATGACACCAAACCAGGACTGCTCAGCTAGCACGAGGCTGGCCTAATGTAAATGTGCAGGTATGATGAACTAAAGTAAACAAAAATCAGACCAAACTGTCTTCTGCCCCATCCAGTTGATTCCTTCCTAGTTAAAACAAAGCACTTAGGTCCACAGAAAGAACTAGGAAGCTAAAGCAATCAGTTCAAGGTCCCGTGCCCATATATTTAATGAAAGAGCAAATGGTTTGTGTCTTTTCTCAACACCGAGAAAGGGAGAGAGCACCTAGAAGCTTTATTTCTCCCAGCCTTTTTTGAAATGTCTTGTGCTTTAGTGAGCGAATTGGTATAAGCAAGGAAGAGGGGAGACGTCTGTGCAAAAGGGGTTTTTCACTTCTGCTGCATCACCAGCCTCATCCCAACAAGCTGCAGGTCCTCTAAGTCAGGACAGTACGTTTTGTCATCTCAGCTTGCGTGGACAGTCCAGCCCTAATAATTCGCCCAACAATGTATGTATGCCAAGGGATGGGGCTAAGTATGTTCTTATATTCAGAGAAGTAGAAAGCAAAAGCAAAAAGCATTTTGGGAGGTGATGGGGCAGTGCTCAGTGCTGCAATCGCATACACTGTGACTGGCCATCAGCAACACAGAGAACTGGATTTGTTGTAATGTGAAGTGACACTGGCTCCTAGTGCTTTCCAAACAAACAGATTTGTGGCTCTCTCCAGCATGCTGGCTAGGATCCACCTTCTGCAGCGGTGGAAATGATGGAGAAAAGTAGCTGTGGAAGCTTCCCAAGGGCCAGAATTTAATCAATGCTTACCTTCTGGCTGTCAGGTACTCCTCACAGTATCATCCACACCAAAGTCCATTCACCTTTGCTTCTCTCCTGTTAGCCTATCCTCCACCAGGATGAGGTGACACCTCAGGACACCCACCAGGGCTGTGCTCCTGTGGTATGCTGGAGAGGTAGTCTTTGCTGGTTACTCATTTTGTGACTGCCTGGCCTTGAAGGAAAGGCAGGGCAGGGCACTCTGACCTACAAAGAGGGTCCCCTCCATTGGGTCCTTATCTGCCTCTATCACTGAAGTGACCAAGAGGGACATCTGACTCTTAGATCATCATCCCTGACCGCAAGTGATGAGAAGCTTGCTGTCCGCCACTCTGCCAAAGGAGTCATGCAGCTGTAGGAAACACTGGCATGCCTTTCAAGGTGGCCCAGCAAGGCAGGTTCTGTCTCCTTCCTTAACATACATGGCTTTTGATATTCTTAAAAATTTGAACTAGCACCATACAGCGGCTGGCATGAATCCAGCATCTTCTAGCCTTGCTGGTATCTGCTCATATTTCTGTTAGGAGTTTCTCGCAGGAGTAGAGCCACAGAGTAGGACACAGTTATCACAAATACATGAAGACCTTGGTCCCCACTAAGACCTGGCTGCACCCCTCTGTTGCGGTACCTTGCCCACTCACTTTTTAGACCATCACCCCAGTGGTGACTTCTGACATCTCCAAGCCACACCACTGAGGTGGTGACGCTTCTGATGAGATACTTCTGGAGGCATTTTTTAATGGCTGGGGAAGCAGGACCTTGGTGTGAGGTGGAGGGTGGGCTGGTACAACAGCACCAGAAAACTCTACAGCACTTTGGAAGGGCTTCTTTCCCTCTCCAGAGACTATCCAGGCTATCATAGGTGCCTGTATGAGGAGGTGGCCAAAACAGGAGCCTGCAAATAACCTCACTGTCTCCATACCAAAGAACGTGTGGCAGGAAAGTTTGTCATTAAACTTACAAACCGTTCCTCCATTTTCTTCTCCTCATTTTTCCTTCATTTTTCTTCTCTTAGCACCTCTGTGAAATGAAGTTTTCCCAACATCTCAGACTTCAAAATCATAAAAGATTGCTCACGAATCACACAATTCCCCTTAACCCCTGAAAACTATGGTACAGTTGGGAAGAGAATCCTGACATTTGGACTTCAGGTCCCATACCCTAAACATACAAAAAAAATTGTCTCTCCTCATTTAAAAAAGCAGAGACAGAACAAATGCTAGAGACCCAGTTCCCTGCTGCACAACCATACAGAAGGAGGCTGACACGTTACTGGTCTAGAATAGTCAGTGAGAAATGGTGGAAAAGGATTAGGTACACGTGGTACCCAATGAGATGGCACAAGCTAGCATTTGCAATGAAAGCACACAAATTCAAGCTGAAAATGGACTCATGCAGCCTGAAGCCAGGAATATCCAATGAGTGATGGACAGATCTTTAGGCCTTCACTAATAACTCATGCACTTAAATGTTACGTGTGTATTTTAGCACCTGGCTGAATTACAGCCTCAGATAGCAAAACAGGAGACTGCTCCTTGTTTTCAGCCTGCAGAAAAGACAACCCATTTTGAGAACTGCACTGATTACCCTAGTTTATAATCTCCTTAATATCAAAAGTTCCACAAAGATACATTTTGTTCCCTAGAGCTCCCCAGAAATCAGCTAAACATATGGACTGCTTGCTTACACCTACTACAGAAGGCTGAGTATTGAGGATTTATATATTTTAGTCTATGTGGTGTAAATATGTATAAATTTATATTGTGTTAATTTATGGCATACACTACAGAAGGTTTTGCGTGAGCTACATTGCATTCCTTCCCACGTTTCTGCTGAAATATTCATCTTCGGGTCTTTTTCTCCATGTTTTCCTTAGTCTCGCCACAGATGTTTGGGCAGCTTGCGTTAGAAGGGAATGTGCCTTAGAAGTACATTTAGGAATTTAGGTGATGAGAATACCAAACTCAACTGTGTGGCTACAGCCTGACAGGATTAACAGGCTTGGTGAACACTCATCAGTGCCTTGGACCTACCTTCCGAAACACAGGCAAGCATCGCTACGTAGCTCGTAAATTAGCACCGCTAAGGCAGACACCCAGTGCACAGAGAACTTCTGCCTCCAGGATTGCCAAACAAGTGCCTGACAAACATTGTGTTCACACACAAAACACGGATACATAAAGCTGCTGTGCCAAAAGGAGGACTGATTCTCACAAGAACAGGCACCTGTGTATCAACAAACCGCACTCAGCATTGCCACAAGCAGTCCCTCCCATCTGCCTGCTCACAGCTCTCAAGAATGAAAAAATGTATTGATGTGTCCCCATCGCTTTGCAATCGATAGAACTCTTGCTGTTGGCTCAACAAGAGTAAGGTCAAGCCACGGGGCCAAAACATAGCCCTTATCTCCCCCTGAGCCCTTATCATGAATCTATCAACACAGGCTTTGACTACAAGGACTGGCAGTAACCCAGGAGTCCCAGTGCCAAATCATGGCAGCATTAAGAGCCTGCTGCCTGCCATAAAGTCCAGCCAGTGATATGAAGACATACAGAAAACTTAATTAAAGCATGACCTAATCAACAGAAGTGGGGCCCAACACGATGTTTATGTGCTTACGTTCCATTTGTGCATCAACACGTTGTGTTTCACTGACTTACTGGACTATGAAAATGCACAACTACATAAATAGTACCAGAGGGAGTTACCTAAATAAATAAATAAATCTTATACAGCTAAATAAATCTTTTGGCTATTACGGAGTCCCAAATGCAACACATAGCACTAACTGACAGAGAGGAATGAGTAAGAGGATGCGTCTGCAAATATTTTCTCATGCACAGCTGTGAATTACTTTGAATTTTTGACCCTTTTCCCCATTCATTGTCAGAAAGCATTTCTACGTTCTGTGTTTATGGCAACTTACTGGGAGATCTGGGTTCAAAGTCCAGAGTTGCTTCAGATTCTCCAGATAATTCTGGGAAAGTCATTTCTCCTTTGAGACCCTCTTGGAAAAAGACACAGTTAAGAACATTTTTCTCCAGTCCTCTTTGCTTTTCTTGTCTATCTAGGATCAGGAACACATTTTAAAAGGTATTCTGATAGCTAAAGCTGCAACCAGTGCTCCTGACAATCCCATCAGTCACTGCCCTTTGCCCTTGAGAATGATGCCAAATACCTCCTATCCCCAAGTCCTGCAGATCCTCACCAGATCCGGCCCTGTGCTCTGGGATGGTGAGTGCCCATCAGTGCGTACGTTGCCTAATTGGCAGTATTTCACAGGGTGATGTTAGAAGAATAAAGCATACAGTGGTAAAGAGCCACAGATTTCAGCAGAGTCTAATTTAGTTTTTTCTGGATAGCTTTTCTGTAAGTACTACACAATAGCAGATGCATCAGAAGTGCTGAAGAAGTACTTTTGCATAAAGAAGGTGAATAATTCTAATTTAGCAGGCAAAATTTACAGTAATTCAATGAGGGTGCAGATTACATTACTCTGCTGCGCTGCTGTGCAGAAGTTTAAATAGGCCATACATTTTGCTGGTTTTATTTTACAAACAGGCCAAGTAAAACCTCACACGTAAAATAAGCCACAATCAAAATTACAACTCTCAGACTAGTGCCGCTCTTCTACCTCACCCCTGTTTGCCCAACTCTTTCCCAGCCTGTTGTCCTGGCCCTTCTGGTCTCACCTGCTGGAAGTACACCACAGAGCAGTCTGAAGTTGCTCAGCCCAGGGAAAAGTCATCAGGACTGAGCATGGAAATTTGTGCTCCCTGGTCCCACCACATGCTGCTGCCTGGCTGATCCTGACCCTCTCCAACACAAAAGAGCTACACAACAGTGTGAAGATGCTGTTTGGCCCTCTTTTCCCAGCACAGCACAACCAGGGTCCTATAACAGTCATCAAAGATGAAATAAAAATTAATACTGTTCAGGGTTCCCATGCGGCTGATTTTCCAATTTTCCTACTGTCCTCCTGTTTTCTTCATTCTCCTAGCATTTAAATAATGACTGAAGGATTAAAAAAACCTGAAGCTGGTGATCAGCCCATCGTGCCTTAAAGACAACAGAGGACAGTCAATGGGTGTTGATGGTTTGAACACCTCAGTAGGCAGAAATACATTCAGAGAGCGTTTCAGTGAATTTGGGTAAATGGGGAGAATAGTTTAAAAAAAAAAAACACAAACCCAACAACAAAAGTCCCAAAAAGAAAAGTCTGATCTTGGATAATTAACAGCAGAAACAGGGCTAAATTGAAATAAATTATTCAGTGCAAGTACTTGAGACAGCTCTTAAGAATAACACATGGATCTGTGGCACTCTTTAGGGGACTTTGTGCCTATAAACTAATTAATAGATCTGACTTCTCCATATGTAGTTTTTCCATCTGTAACAGATAAAGTATGGATAGGTTTCTTCATGTAACAGGAAAAATTAAAACTAAAGTTATTTTTGTAAGTTGTAGAATATTCTCTAACTTATTCAGAACGCGAATGTGTGAAAATACCATGACAGAATGGAAATTGATTTTGTAAAATGTGAGAGTGAGCGACCGCGCTCTGCAACATGTGGTGCAAAGTCAGCGGCGCGGCGCTCTGCTGCCTTCCCCTCCAACCACCGCCCAGGCACGTCGCAACCCAGACGGCGAAGCGCAGCCAAAAGGGCAGCTAATAACCTGCTCCTCGCTACGGTCAGCGAGGCAGCCACGTCAGAAGTGGGTTTGTTCTTAAGCTGAAAGGCTGCAAGTTCCTGCCACCCCACGATGTTGTACAGCAGGGTTTTGCTCGAGCCTTTGCGAGCGCTACTCATAAATGGCTTTGCATATACGCCTATTGCCTGAGCTCCCACCCTGGGGAAGTGCTTGGATCCTTTGGTGTAACCAGCACGGGGGCTTCCAGTCACTTCTTGGGGCAGCCACCGCGCCCTGTGCGAAGGAAAACGCTGTGCCTTTCACCCGGCCGAGCAGAGCTGGCACGCACCAGCTCATCCAGCCTTTCCAACTGGTTAGAAATCTGTCCCCAGCCATTTCATCCAGCCCAGGATTTAAACATTGCTAGGGCACAGCTGAGAAATAGCTCAGTTCTATTTTTACGGACAAATACCTCACATTTTACAAGATTAACCCCGACACTTGGATTTCAGAGGTACCTTCCAAAGTTTTAGCCAAACTACAGGGTCACTCATGTACATTAACCAAATGCCATCTGTCTCTCCCATGCTTCCCTCCCCCTGCCAGGAGACCTGGTCAGTGTGGGAAGCTGCCATTCACACCGATGTTAGCATACTTATTTATTTGTAAGGGTTGGTTATTTTTAAAAGTGACTTAACACAAAGCATACTAGCAGAACGTGACATTTCAATGTTCAAAAAGCAAGAATTGTTGTGCGGCCAAGTCACCACCAACATTCACAAAACCCCCAAACCTATTCAGAGGCTCAGAAAAACGTGGGAAGTTGTTTTACATCTTTTCTCCCAGCATGGTTCATGACTCCCAGCAACAAATTGTCCAACAGCGGTGCCATGCCCAGCCGGTATCTGTGCCAAGAATTAACACCGCTTGGTCGTCTCCCTTCTTCTTATCCGACATCCATCTCCAGCCTACACCTCATCACCCAGCAGGCCAAACATCTCACCACCTCCACTGGAAACTGCCGTTTATCCAGCTTAATTGCCACAACCTGATGCTCAGCAACATTCCTGCCCCAAATGCAACATTTGCTCGAGCATGTTGACATCAGATCTCATTACTGACTTTAAGGAGAGCATCGAGAAGACTTTTCCTTCACTTCATCTTCTGTTGCTGAACACAGACAACAAGCCCTGACATCTATCCTTTAATTAGAATGAATAATGGCAAACTTGGGGAGACAACCTGGAGTTTCATCCAATCTGAAGTTAGGCCTAAACCCAAACTAAATACTTCTCCACATTTTTGGAGGCTGTACGCAGATGCAGGGGTTTGGTTTCACTTCCCTTGTAAACTGATTCTGCCCACAAGACACAGATATTTTCTTCTTTTTATCCTAGCATTTTTTCCTTAGACTTCACTCCTTATTACAGAGCACTCTTCCCAGAATTATCTTCTTGTCTGACCATTTGGGCTGGTCAGAAATACAGCGCTGAAGCACGAGTATTGCAAAAAACAACCACACACATCTAGATTACTCTTTTGTGCTGGGGTTTGGTTGTGGGTTGGTTTGGTTGGGCTTTTTTTGCAAACCTACATGCCTTTCTAACACAGTCGGTATTCATCTGCTCCTGCCCTTTCTTTGTAGTGATCTGCATCTTCCTTTTGTCATTCCCAACATATTTTCACTTTAGCAAGCTAAGAAAATATTCTCATACACAAGAGATCCAAATTTGTGCTAGAAAAGAGCCAGGAGAGCATTTCAAATGGAAAAGAGTACAAGGCAGCAGAAGAGCCTATTGCCCTCTATCATCAGTCCCCAGCAATCCAACTGGATACTACATATGCAGAATTGGCATGATCTTTCACAGGGTCCTCCTTTTTCACACTGACTGCATTAGGGAAAAAAAAGTAATTTGGCAATTAAGAAATCCTTCCACTGTTTCATGTACCCTTCTGCTTAAGGAAACAAAAGTCCCTCTGATCTGTTTAGTATGTCAGTTAAAGAATAAAATGCAAGGCTGGAATGAAGCTGGAGTGTGTGACTGCTTCTCCAGGTGCCAGCGTGCCGGTGGTCGAGGTGAGGGCAGATGGAGGTGAGCAGCAATCTTGTTTTCTGGGCAGTCATCCTCTGCAGGCTGCTCTTATCATGGGACTCACCATGCAGCAAGGCAAACGGCGTTCAACAAAACAGCCAGCTCTCCCCAGCACCATGGGGATATCTCGTCTCCACTACAGCTGTGCAATTAATAAGCACCTGCTCTGATATCACATACTTGGTTATTTGTAAACGTGCAGTCGGGTCGGTCAAAATCTATGGGAACGCAGCCCCAGAGCCTGTTTCCAGTCTCAGCTGCTATACACTGGCCACACACAAAAAAAAAAAAAAAAAAAAAAAGCTGCTTTCTGGGGGCTGAGCTTGTTTCCTCTATAGTAGTTTCACAGAGGTGAATCTTCCACTAACCCTGTTGGTTGACACAAATTGTACAGGGAACAACAGGAGGCTTGTCAGCACTGCTCCAGCATACAAATGAACGTAACAGACGGGTAGCATTAAACTCACCTAAAGATAAAATTATGATCTTCAGTCATTGAGAAAGATGATAACTTAACCACAGGACGTATCGCAATTAGCTTCCTCAGCAGCCTACAGAAGCAATACATACAAATTACAAGATAATCTTCCACAATTTGAAACCATTTAGGATCTTTAGCATCATATACTTGGATCAATTTAAATCTTAAAGTTGCTATCATCTTTCCTCCTTACTCAGAGATAAATATCTCCTCATTTTCTAGTGAAACACGGTAGATGGGGTTTTTACCTGGCCTTACTGTAAAATTTCTTTCTTTTAAGTTAGATGGTTGAACTATAACGAGCTCCCCAGGGCTGTGGTTGCAAAGCGCAAGCAGTGCTGGCCACCTCAGTGTCTGTACTAGGTTGCCCCCGGTGGCAAGGAACTGCAAAAGACTTTTGCAAAAAGGGAAATAAAAATTTCCAATTGAGAAATAAGTCTGCTGGTGAAGGGGGGGGGGGGGGATAAAAAAATGCTGCATGTAGAAATCTTAAAGCTTTTATCCATTTCTAGGAAACTGGAATGGGAGGAGCGTCTCTCCTAAAGACATCTGCACTGTGAGGATACAGGGAAACTACTGCAGTACAAGCAAGGTTTTGGCAAAGTAAAGCTAGTCAGAATCTCAGCAAGCTTCCCGTTGATCTGGGTCCACTTATACTTTCATTACAATTCTGTGCTGCTTTCTGCTGTTCCCTTTTGGACACACAATACTTAAAAAATAGCTCAAGAACTTGAGAGGTTTGACTCTCACAGTCTAGGAGTAGCCAAGATATATATGTCTATGGCCTTCTCCTGCCTCGTTTTCGACTTAGCATCTGGGAAAAACTGGAAAAACCCTGGGACATAAAAATTCCCTTAACTGTGAGTAAGCCGTCATTATTATGTCTTTCTTTACAAAATGACAAAATGGCTTGTTTGATTAATGCCTGTTTGCATGGAAAATTCTCTCCTCTCCTTTGCCCTCTCCTGCAATTACTTTGCCTTTTAGTGTCTGCTTTGGCAGAGAGAAAAAGCTGGATGCTGGGTTAAATCACAGCCCTTTTCTGAGATCTGTGGGACTTCTGTTGCTCATTTCCATGGTACCAAGATTTGATCCTTATTCTTAACATCTAGAGCCTCCAGCAGTGGCCTACCGCACCGCTGTAAGTCTCTGGAGCGAATGACCAAGTCCAAAGTTGCTATTTAAAATCCCAATGATTTTTCAAAAGCCTGTTGAATTCATTAGGCTTTATCCAATCCACTCAGCCTTGTTCAGAAGAATCCAGTAAGCTGTGCTCTCTCGTGCTCCCTTGCCGTTTAAGTGGCAGCACTTTTAACTCTACAGAGTAAGAATTTACCCCAAACTAGTTTAAAAAACAAAAATCCTTCCCTGTTGAAATCTGAGACTGGTAATTGTACATGAGATGATTTTAGAGAGGCTGAATTTTTGGTACAGAAAACAAAACCTAAACAGGACAGTAATGCTTTTTTACAAATCAGCCTTACCTGAGCTTATGGAAACCAGCAACAGACCTGCAAACTTTTATGCACTCGGCAATTATGGGTAGCTGTCTGGACTCACAGCCAACGGAATTAAACATTTGAGAGATTGTGATTCACGATATAATCTAGTTATGAAGCTAATTACATCTCTTGTCATTGTTGACAATGTATGATTACAGAGACAAAAATCTTGGTTCTGCTAGTCAAATTCCATGGGAGGATATAGACAAGGGAAAGAAAGAAAAGAAAAGAAAAGAAATCAAAATAACTTTCTCCTCATTTAAGAAAAGACTACCCAAATCCAGAAAAGAAGGAAAACAAAAAAAGAAGAAGAAAATAATCACACTCAACAAGAACACTGAAGTTTCCTTAAAATGCTAAAGGAGATCATGTGTAAAAAGGCATACAAGGCTATTTTCAATGCATCTCTAAGTAAACATGTAAAGGCAAATTTGAAACTTCCAGAAAACTACAATGGAAAAAAAAATTATGAAACAAAATCATGAACATAACACGCAGCTCCAGCTTTGCAAGTAAGGCAATGCATTCCAGTACAGCGTGCAGATGCCAAGGCTTCTCTCAGACAAAGGCACATCTTTTTTGAGAACCAGAAGCAAGGACTGGATTCATCACCCCTTGTGATCCGCAGTCTCCCAGTCCACATGTACAGCAGCTAATACAGAAATTAAATTGTAAGCCCTCCATATTTTCCATGGTGTTACTTACTCTGTATGCTCATCCCTTAGTTGATTTTAAACTTCTCCCCATTGCAAAGAAGCTTAAGTTAATTTCTCAGGTTATTACACCATAAAATCCTGCGTGCTCAGAAAGCTATGGCTTTTTTTCATAATGATTTTTTTTAAAATAGCTTAATTACTGTAGGACATATTTCCCAAACACTAATCAAATTTTAGATACTTTTTCTGATGACAATAAACCCCAAAGTTTAAGGAGTCTGCTTCTTGTGAAACTGTAATTTTGAACAAGTCTAAATTTTCTTAAGATCATAAGTTACTGCACTCATGGGGAAATTTCAGTGACCTTACTGAGAAGGAAATTTTGATTGTTTGTGCCTGCACAGAAAAATAGAGCACCAGAACAATGAATAAAAACCAAGTAAAGTTTAAAAAAAATAAAACAATCTGATCATTTTAGTAGAGAGAGGAAAGGCTGTTGATTTTTGAGCTTTTCATTGGCAAGCTGCTACAAAATACAGGACAAAGAGGTGTCCACATAGAGATATTTTTTTTTCACGGTTTTTGAGTTAACATTCTCTGTTGGTCCCAAAGACCCTGCAGGTCACGCTACGAAGCTGACTGATTTGCCCTGACTCGTAGGTGTTTGAAGGTCTCTGACAAGAAGTAAGGATAGTGGTATGGCCTGCATTTACCTTTCCTTAAGCACTATATGGTTTTATACAGAGTAGTAGTTCTCCTCATTTTCATTCTTCCTTTAATTTATCGAAAAGTGACCTGGACACTCAGCTTGGCCTCTATATGCCCTATAAATGAAAAAGGCAATTTAATTTCTCTTGGTATGATTTTCCTTATCACCAATAATTTCTTCAAGCCCACCCCAGATGGGTAGTAAAGGTAGGAAGAAGGACAGACACTAGATTACTCTGTTCTCTACAATGCTATTTCCTCATTTTTTTAATATTGATACTGCTAGTAAAATTTTCTTTCCAAAGCCACAGCTGAATCTAGTAGCTACAAAGATGATGATGAAAATAGCACTTAGAAATGGTATCCCCATCTCTCCTGATCAGAAGCCAGCCAGATCAAATAAATTGTACTTGAATGTTTGAATTTAAAATGTAACTTTACTCAGCCTCCCAGAAAGCATAATTGAATTTGGGATTCACAAAGCAAAAGGGGAAAAAACAGAACACTGATGTTCTAACCTCTGTCAATGTTTTAAAACTGGAAACTGCTCTTCTTTCATGCAAGAGCAGTGGTTTTGGAAGCAATATAGGTAGAGCGTACTTACACTAAATTGTGTATCATTTATATTAATTCAGAAATTCAGTGTAAATTTTAGAAACGTTAAGGAAAAGAGAGCAGAGATGTGCTGAAGCATGCTTATGGCAGTCGGGTTTGGGAAGAGGGAAGTCTATTGCGTGCACACGTTAGCCACTTATTTCATATACACATGACAGCAAAGCCTGACTGGTTAGCACTGAGAGCAAACTTCTGATGAGTATTGGAAGTGTGATAGATTCAATAATTTCAATAAATCCAGTAATTTTTTCTAGGAATAATCTTATATCCTAACCATAGAAATGTGAGCTGCCCACAGCTGGGCACACGTACAGCCCTGGAAATGCCATTCCCTTTCATGGCTGTAAACCAAACAACAAATCATTTCAGCAAGATCATTTTCTGTTTTCTGCTTGTTCCTACAAATAAAGGAAGGCATGGGCCTATCCCACTCTCAAACAACAACAACAACAAAAATCATTTGGGGATTTAACAATAATTTAATTTGTATTAAATGGCACAACATAAACATTTTCCTCAAAGCTGAAGCACAAACAGCTTACACACATTTTCCATGTGTGGGTTTTTTTGTGTCTGTGAGCTGCTGAGACTATTTTCATTAAAACAAAGAAAAAAACCCACTTCCCGTATGAATCAGAGTTTCATATTTAAACTACAGGAATCCTCATTTTAATGGTTTATTTGACTGAATGAATATGGTCACTTTGCAAAGGTGGACCAACTAGAAAAAACAAGAGGAAGAGGACAGGGAATATCGTTACAGAACAGAAACAGGGAAAAGTGAGGCTCAGCACAGTGCCAGAGCAAACAGATACTATGTGAGAACTTGTACATTCTTCCCTCCCTATTTCCATCAGTATTAATTTGTGACATGCTTCCATGCCCTGTGAAGTAAACACAAGCTTTGAGGCAGGACTGTGAGAACATCCTTGCTTAGAACTCATGTCAGGATGAGACAAAGTACACGAGCTTCAGCCGGGGTGGCTGGTCTTGGCACTGTCAGTGTACCTCATCCAAAAATCTGCCTTACTGAAGCCAGGTGTTCACTTAAAATGTCCTCATGGTTGATACCGCAGCATTTGTTTAACAGTGAGCTACGTGGCAGGCACCTTCTTGGCCAGATGGCAGGACGGGTGGGAAGCTCGTGGTGAGGCTGGTGCCACAGGACAAGCCACTTGCTGTAGCTAGGTCACCAGGACCAAGAGAGTCCCCCACCAGGAGACACTGACAGACCTGTGGGACCCTCAGGAAAGATAGCAGGAGAGTACAGGCAGCAGATCTGGCACCCGGACCATGGATGTAGTATCCCTGTGTATGAGCTGAAGGGCTGACTGGCAGCTCTAGGCTCCATCCCATCCTAAAACCATGATGAGCTCCGCATGGTAAGACCTCATGGGTGGGTGTCCAAGGTCTGCTGGACACCCAGGAGGTTAAGGCACTTTTGAAAATGACACCATGGTCTCCAGGTTAGTCAGGGTCTTATAGCAGATAATCTTTTTCTTTGCCTTAGGTGTGGGCTTGGTACAATTGTTTCCTCCAAATGCTTCTCCCATTGCAATAGCAATCACCCCACTACTCAAATTTAACAGGATTTGAACTTTTTTCTGCCAAGACAGCAGAATCTTTTATCTTTCTGTGCACAGGAACAGAGATGTTAAAATTAGCCACAAGCAGTATATTGCTCCCCAAATACAAGAGAAAGGTACCGCAATTTGCTGCGCAAAGGAAATCAGTTAAAACCATTGAATCTGCCAGTAACATGTTGCAACAGTGTTCTCTGGTTCGCCACGACAACCGCCACACACACAAACATCACACACAGAGCCAAACGTGTACGTCTGGGTGTTGTTCGATGAGCTGAGAACCACCGCAGCGCCACAGCAGCTAGCACGGTTACTGTTCTCAGCATCTTACACCAGCGCTGACGTGCTTTTTAAGCCGTGAGGCACAGAGCACATGGAAAACAGATCGCTTTTTCTGTACCTCTTATAGCTTCTGCTTGTAGAGCAACCATTTCTGCTGTTCACATACCTCAGTTAATCCCGGTAATATTTCTGAGGCCAGTGCAGGAGTTGAGGGTTTTCCACCAACTCGGATTTTACCCCGTTTCCTACAGCGTGGCAGGCTCTAGCAGTTGTAAGACAATAAGCAGGTGGAGGAGAAAACACTCTCAGAGTTCCTGCTCAGCTGGATTCTGTTCAAACTACCCACGAGACATGACTGCAGAACCAGAACTACACCCCAGACAGGTTGTTTCTGCTTCCCATTCCTAGACCAGTGGAGGGGTCTGAGCGAGCATCCACGTGTCTTACCGCGCCGGGGACTGGGGACCGACTCCATGAAATCGGGGTGTGGTGGGTGGGGGTGGTGGGGAGGCTGACTCTTCTTATCTCTGTGTGCTGATTCAACTCACTAACCTGCAGGAAAACAAGCCCAGCTAACAAACAAGAGGTAGCGAGGGCTGGAGCTCCAAGAAAGGAGCACGGTGCAGCCAGCGATGGAAAGCAGCAGAGGGAAGGCAGGGCCGGGACTTCTCACTGTAGACAGTGCGCTGCTAAGATCAGCTCTGACGTTTACAGAACCGTAGCACTGGTGTGTGCAAAATCCTAGGCTTTCTCTCTCTCTCTCAAACAGGAAGCCATAAATATTTTGAAAATGCAAAATTTTTTTGAACCGTGAGCAGAAACAGAATTCATTTGGACTGGTAACTGCTTTTTGTCTTCCTTACAGAGCAGCAGATCCCATGCGTGCCTGCATCTCAGGTTTTCCTTCCAGCACAGACACCGATGTCTGATGGGCATCCAGCTCTGGATCCTGCAGCCTGGAAACCTCCTTGCCGCCCTCCCACTTCTACCCGGCCACCTGTTTTCGAGAACTTCACAGACACTTAATACATCCCAGGCCACTGTCAGATTCGGTTGAAACAGATCATGAGTTCATAAAAGACTGGTCGCACCATGTGGAGGGCAAGATTAACAATTAACGCAGCCTGCGCTAACACGCAATGACTTTCCTCATTAGAAAGCGTGCCTAACAAAGAGAGACAAACCTGTTCCTGCTCTATTCACAACCAGTCACAGGCCAACTTTTGCTCCTGGTTATATAGCTATAAGCCCAGAATTACTCTGATTCACCAGTTACCTTCAATGCTAGCGTTGAGTAACCTGAAGTACCTAACTGGGCTAACATATAGACACCTCCTAACTACTGCCGTTCTATACCTATCAGTTAACAGCGCATGTTTATGAGAAATGGTGGGGGCAGCAGTTATTAAATCTTTGAATAATTCCTCACTTGTGTTTGGGAACATCTGAAATAGCAGGTTAGAATTCAGAGTACCGTATGGCATTTTTTAATTTTCTCTTTTTAGCAGCACACAAGACATAAGAATATTTAAACACATTCTGGAAAAACCCATACTCCGCTCCCTGCAGTAGAGTATTTTCACAGAACGCTGCTAATCCAACAAACATCACAGAATAAACAAAGCAAAATGAACTTCATTTGTTACTGACTACTGCTACATTATAATAAAAGAATTATAAATCTGGGTTCATTTTTTTTTTTATCATTGCTTTATGCCTACTTTTGTATTCTATTGGATTAGAACAGATTAATTTGTTTTAGTTTTGTTTCTAGCCACTTTTCATGTCCTGGCTCAGTAACAAGGCTCCATTTTTTAAAAAAAAAAGAACATGGTCTCAACATCACCCATAAATTTTCCATTCATGCTACAGTTGCTTAAAAAAAAAAAATCCTAACTTTAATATTTGGACTTAGACTAGCTGGCAAAGCAAATTTCTCAGTAAGTGACAACACTTCTTCAGACAGTTGTCTTCAGCCCATTTTTTAACACTTTACACCACTTCATTGCTTCAAGCCCCAGGTCATTTATTCTAGCTATGAGCTGAATTCCTGCTCTTACCCCATCATCGACTGCTCTGACAGGAAAACCTCTGTTATTGCCAATGGAAGAACAAGATGTGGCTTCACATTTGAAAAAAAAAAAATAAAAAACCCTTATAAGCCTCCCCTTACCAGTCAGAGTGCACACCCACTTGCCCTGAAAGCCACCTTGCTGGTCAGGGCAGCATCACCGTCCCCCATGGCAAGCAGGGAAGTCTCCCAGTTTTGAACTGAGAGAATTTGTGCTGCTGCCACCCCACAGGTGCCCTCTGCCAGGCAGTGCTTGGCTGCTGGGACACCCAATCCTCATCTGACCCAAGGGCTCCTACAAAAACACCCCCCCAGGCAGCCCACCCATCTCCTGACCTTCATCAGGTGGAATGGTGGGCTTTTGTTTCGCCAGCTGGAAGCCAGCAGGTAAGCCACGGGAGGCTTCCTCCCCAACAGGTCCCAGCCTGTGTCGTCCCAGTCCTAGACTGGGCTGTACTGGGCACGGCAGAAACAGCAAACAGCTGAAACTCTGAACCTAAGGAGAACAGGAATCGGCTCCCCTCCATGTAACCTCCAGGAACCCATCTGTCCAGCCTCCTAGCTGCAGATTAGAGATTGCTTTATCTGCTGGTTCGACCACAGAAAGTCTTTACTGGTCAGCGCGTGTTTGCACAAGACCATGCACAAGCGGGGCACGCTATTCGGAGTCTCCTGCTCCTACCCCCACAGACACAAGAGTAACGACAACTGGAAACCAAGGAATTCTTGCACTGGGTCACAAACCAAGGCACTGAACCCAAGTGTTCTCCAGGAGATTCAGCTTCATTTTCTGCAGCACTCCCAGCAGCGCGCTTTTACCCACGGTAACTGACATCTGCACCCGCCTGGTTGCAATGAAGGTCAATCTGATTCATTCCTAATAACAACAGAGAGTCATCTTGGATGATGGATTTTAAGCTGCCAACTTGATTGATCATACCAATAGAGATTTGGGGAAATATTATTCTAGCCCAACCACGCCAATCAAATCCAACAAGCGGATCCAGAGAAAGGTGAGCGGCTTTCCCAGACATGGGTTTACAATATTCAAGGGTTGCGAATGTTATTTTGATACGGGGTAAAGAAAGAATATTGTAGGAATGATACGGTAGGTCTAGAAAACACAACAGCCGGGTCCTCGAACTCATTAGCTCCTTTCCCTGTGAAAAGTAACGCTGCAAACTCCTCACGCTCTGGGGCAGCGACGGCAGCAATTCCCTGGCATTTTGCTCATGGATGACTGTCAACTTTCGGAAGGAGCTCCAGGCTACCATGCTGCCCTGGAACATCACCCTTTCAAGGCAGCACGGCTTTGCAGGCTGGCAAGGATCTGGGGAGCACAGTTGAGAACCACTGCTCTCCGTACCATGACTTCAACAAATCTCGAGTGGACTAACAACAGAGCTGCCTACACCCAAGGTCAAGTCGTTCTGCTGGCTACAACTTTGCATTGGATTTCTAAAGCTGGGGCAAGTGGAATGGTGATGAACCCAGTGCCTCTTCACTTAGAGGTCACTTAAGCATCGAACCACTAACCTCTGCTGTAACTCCTGGGATTTGCCTCCCTGGTTCAATCCGAGTGCCCTGCTTTAGCAGCGGCAGCCTAGAGGAAAATGTGGAGCTTTATCCTAAGCCTTCTCCTGGAGTCAGATTGCACAGTAACAAGGAATTCCTGGCACTGCAGTACAGTAAACAGTTCTCCCGTGTCCAGGATATAACACCAGAACAGATGATAATAAATAAGCCACTTCAACAGGGCTGTGAAAAATGATCCGTGACATATCTGTAGTGAAGCAAATGTCACCTCGGAACAGGCTCGTCTGGATGCCTACAGGAGAGCACACCAACCGTCTGGCTCCGATTCACAGCCTACTACTAGTACAGCACTATGAGCATATTGGTGACTGACTAATCCTGCGCAGCAGTTCTCTACCTACCGAGTGCTCTTTCAAGCTATTAGCGTCACAGCGTATCCAACAGCCTGTCACAAACCTGTTTATCACGCCTCTCCCAGGCGCAGGCAGGTATCCAGCAGCAACTATTCAGTATGGATGTATGCACATTTAAGTGCTAGCTCACCGGTAGGCTGGACCGCCGCATCTCATTCAGGGCAGAATTACAGCCCTCGTGTATTTTGAGATCGTTACAGTCACGTGGGGTTAGAAGCGCGGCTCCTTACATTAAAAGCCTCTCTTGATGTTCACTTGAAGAGCTATTCACAAAAGCTACCTTCAGAGCCTGGGGAGCCCACGTTTCTTTCTTAGTCAGCAGAGAAGTGACTCCAATGGAGAACAAGGTGATCCAGAACAGAAGCTCAACTTCTTTTTTCTGGTGGCCCTCTCTCCATTCACTGCTGTCCAGGGAGCCTTTGCCAGCACCCCCTTCCTTTCATCCTGCCAGCTCCTAAGAGTTTATTATGAACCTTACGGTATTTGATGTTTCTCTTGAAGGCCCTTTATCTGAAGTCATTTAGTTTCACAGGGATCTTGCCTTTTGCCAAATACATACATATATAATTATTATGACATACACACTATGGTGGAAAGAACTTAAAAGCATGAAGTCCAGAGATCTAAAAAAAAAAAAAAGAAAAGAAAAAAAAAGAAAAAGAGGGAGGATGGGGGTGGTAGAGGTATCAAAAGGCAAAATAAAACAGAAATTACCGCAGCTTTCTTTTAAAGCAAAACTCATGACATCTCAGGGCTTGACACTACTGATACTCCACTCTGGCTTATTGCAATAGTCACAGAAGTAATTTGAAATTTGCCAAAGGAAAACCTGTGCTTGCCTCATATCTGGTCCTAAGGGGTTTTTGTATGTGCAACCTTTGGTTTTCTCAGATTCCCTCATATATTAGAATTCCATTCTAGTTGTCATTTTAAGACAAAATCAGCTTCTTTATAGTAGATTGAAGAAAAGTTTGCCTCTTTTTTGATACCTGCACACTTAAGAATTGTAGTTTTTCCTAAAACATCAAGAGCATCGCTTATGACTGACAGTCACAGCTGCTTTAAGAAAGGAGTTCCAAAAGGTGTATTATAAAAGTCTGTTAATTTTCAAAAAGCATCAAATAAAATGACCATTTCAGAAGTAATTTCAATATCTTTTTTAAGGTTGTGTCTAAAAGTTTGGATGTTGTTCAAAGAAAGAAGCAGTCTTAAGTTCATGCTGCCATTGTTAGCTGATGATTCCCCCACATTAAGTCAATATTTTAGGTCAGATCCTGTTCTCCTTCACCTGGATAATTTTCATGAAATTCCTCTTGTATTCTGGTTATGATCATTAGATGAAAATAGGAGAGCTGTACCACAATTTAGAGTAATTATTTTTTTTTTTTTAGATTTAGAAAAACTTTCACAAAGGAACTAATGACACCATACCTGAAGTTTACCTTAAAAACACCAAATTTGAGGTGAGGACGACATTATTTTACTTCAATGTTAGATTTCTTTAAACTGCCTCAGGCTGGATTTTAAAAAGTTAAGGCACATAACTAGCTAACCCCCACATTCTCTGATAAGAATGAATTAATGGAATTAGCATTTAGCTCTTGGAAGAAACTTTGCAAAGGGATCCCCATATTACACACTGGCATTCAACCAGCAGCAATAACTGGCACAGCACCTGGATAGGTCCCCAGCTCATCATCCGCAGACTAGAAACCGGTACCGCAGGGAATGCCCTATCCTGCCCAGGCAGGCACGTCCTAGACTCTCTCAGCTACATTCACCTCTTCGTCTGATACAGGTTAAAACATCAAGAGTTTTCTCATCTTCTGTATCATTAGAGGAGAGGAACAAAGGGATAGTCAATGTAGACAGGACTCCAGGACCTGCTTTCCTGACCCAATCAGCTGTGTATCTTAACTGGCATACAGCAAAGGGCCACAAGACATGGACCACAGGACACAGGGGAGATGAGAAGAAGATATAACAGAAGCTCTCTTCTGTACTGTATTCTTCACGTATAACTTCCCTAGTATTTTCAGAAATAAAAAGAAATACCCATTTTATTTAACAACTCGTGTGAACCACAGAAGACTTTTCTGCATGCCAGTAGATTTCTCTATTAGGAAACTACTCTATATACATCCAGTCTACATTTTCTTAGATTAAGCTACTGAATTGTCTCTTAGCCCCAACTTCTGGTCCATACTAAACACAGCTTTCTGGGGTTTAGCATTAAAATCTGAGGATGATTAGCAGAGCATTGCTGTAATCAACTTGCAGCTATTCAAGATGTATACACAGACTTTTTTTTTATTTCCTCTTTCTAACTTATTGTTATGGTGAATAGCATTCTTTATTTACTCTTGAAAGGAGGATGAAGAGTGTCCCTAAGGGAAGAAAGAACTTCCTAATATGAAAATAAAGTACTAGAGAACACAGGCCTGGCCCATTTATAGAAAGACAGGCACAGCATGTAAGAAACAATAGGAAAATGCTTTTTTCCTTAGTAAGTAAAGGTCACTGACAGTGGAGTTTACTACACCATTCCAAGGGGAAAACAGAGGAAGCTTGTACCTCTGGTCTCCAAACATATCCTTCGCTCTTGTTGTACTATCTGAACCCAACTGCAATCTGCTTGTGACACGTAGCATCGTTTCCTTCGGCATGGGTGTGTGCACTTATACACAGCAGCAAGACCTCCTTGACTGTCATGGAATTAATCTCTATCCCATATCCCACAACTTAAATTGTTATTCTTCATATCACTGGTTAATATATAAATCTGATGCACAGGTGCATCAAGGAAGACCTGAAATAATTGGTAAATACTTGGTTTACTTATCCACAGTGAGCTCTGGGCTGCTGCAGACTACCTATATCCAAACTGAAAACGCCAGAAAGGTTGAAGTATGTATATAACATGACAGACAGCCCTACTAGGAAAGAAGGCATGGCAGCTCCATGTATGTGGAAACATGAATTTCAAGACACAGCTATAATCCTAGCGGGGAAAGTCCTCCAAATGGTCAGTCACTTACGCAGTTGGCTGCAAGGGTGGGATTTGGTTCAAGATTTAGGCACTTAATATGCAGCAAGTGTCTGAATTCCTACTACAGTCAGAGGAAACCTACTCAATACAGCCAACGAAGCTTATAGAACCATTACTGCTGATAGCTGAGAGGTGTCTACTCCAAGGTAAACTAAACCACTTGGCTCCATAAACTGTTAATTTGACCTCCGTTAACTACAATGGGAATTGAACACGAACGTGACTTTGGTTCTATGAATTTATACAGAAGTAACTACAGTTACACTAGTTTTCTAGAAACCTCATTTAGGGGGTTTAATCTGGGGCCAAACTCCACACCAAATGACAGGAGGAACCCTGCATAGAAGATGACTTGTGGCAACAAAGCCCGTGTTAGGATTATGAGACAACATCTGGATGCACACAGTGAACAAAACCTCTGGGGTCACCAGTGAATCGCTGCAGACGCTGGCTGCACCACTGTGTTGGGAGCTGCTTGCTGTTGGATTGGACCTTCCAGAAGGCTCTGGTAAAGAGGCACTCGCATGAGTGACTTTTATTTAAAGCAGAGCTCTGCAGCGTTTCCTTACTCGCTGTGTTTGGCCATGCTCACTTATAGACTGACAGTCTATAAGATCCCTTCAGGTGCAAGTGGCTGTGGGAATGATGCTTGGCGCTCAGATCCATCAAACTGCTGGAGGCAGGCACAAAGACAACATCACTTTTACCTTTCCAACAATACACCTCAAAAGGGTATCCTGTGAGGCAGGGCTTGGCAGTAGAGCAGCACAGCAATACGTATGGGTGTGGGACGCGTGGACACGCCAGCTCTGCACCTTGCTCACCGATGCGTGCTGCTAGACCTCCTGCTCTGTTGCAGTAAGGCTGGTCCTGACCGGAGGTCCCAGCTGCTGAACTCTAGCACAGCGCTACCCACAGCTGTGGTCCTCCCGAAGCACCAGGGCCAGTATCTAAAGCATCAGTTCACAGAGCAACCCAGAGGTAACTAGATCTAGGACCGCAGAGAAAAAGAGCAGGAGATGTATTTGGATTAACTGGTTTCTCCTATTCCTTTCCCTGCCAATCCGCATTTTACACAAAAACATGTCATCAGGCTGATAATTACAACACCCACTTCCCTATTACCATAAGAAAAAAAGCAAGGTAGATGCCTTTTATGTGCCCTTCTGAAGTCCTCTGCATGTTTCTTACTGCTTCCCTGGCCATCACGGGCCGGAGTCAACCCATCTCCTCACCCGATGGCTCCATGAGAGCCCTCCATGGACACCGCCTGCAAAAGCCTTTTCCCTGCAACACAGCAGAGCCAGCCTGCAATGGTTCTATTCATAGAGTAAGAGAGAAAAGTCTTCTCAGGATTGGAGGTTCGTAGGTGAGCAGCTACAGTAACCGATCCAAACGTTTCCCTTGTATTATATGATCAGTGAGAATGTGTGTTTTCATTTGCATTTTCACCCTTTGGTTTTCTGCATTCGGTAAATACTGGCAAAGTAAATGTTAAGATGTCAGCTCTCTCTTCTAGGAAGTGATTGACAGTCCCTAAGTGCTCTGGGCTTTTTATAACCAATGTGACTGACAGCTTTTAAGTGGAAGCAGTTCGTGCAAGTTTCAAATGTTAGTTGTCTGCACGAATAACGTGGAATATTGGATTTTCTTGTATCTATCTAATGGTATTTCCTCCTGCGTCGGCAGCCGCTCTAAACCCTCAGTTGTTAAAAGGAAAAAAAAAAAAAAAGGAAGAAAAAAAAGACTGCGTTCTGCTCTGCACATTTCTAAAGCTCTCAGTCTAATAAAAGGCAAAGTGAACTGATGTCTGTATTTTAAGTTCTTGCATTTCAAAGCAGTGCAGCAAATAACTCATTTCTCTTCATATCAGGCTTAGCTAAAAGATGATGGCATCTTGTACGGTAACATTTCTATTTAATCATTTCCAAGCATTCTACATGAAAAACACATTCAAGGAATCCAACAGCATTATTGTCCCATCAATGTGTCCAACCAAAGCAGTTAGTAACCATGCTGCTGAATCCGGTACACCTCTTGCCCTGCCCCTCTAGTAATTAAGGCAAACAGGTATAAATTTAAGGCAAATACCAGAAATGCACATGCTACTTCACAAATCAATGTGACAAAATTAGCATCTTGTACAGTTCTGCATTTCAAGTCCAAGCACAGGTGAAAGACAAAACGTGTGAACTTTTAAAGGCGCCTAAAATAGACAATTTAACAAATAATGTAAGTGCTCTTGGTAATCACATTTGACCCATGAGATAGGAATTTGTAAAAATGTTGTGGGCCATTCCTCCCAACAAAGAGACTGAGGGATCTAACAGTGAAAAAGTTTCCCAGAAAGGATTTGAAGAATAGTTGAAGGGCAACCTGGTTATCAAAAGCTGCAGAAGCATCCTCCATTTCACGTATACTTTAACACTGAAAGACTTTAATTTTGTACTTCTTCCATGCTGTGTAACTCTGGAAATGTTTTCAGTGCGAGCACTTCAGTGTGAATCAATCAAAAAACATCTTCTACTTTCTGAATAAAGCAAGAGGATAGAGGTTCTACACAAAGTTGGGCTACGCAAGGGAAAAAGCCCATTTCCCTCAGAAAAATCAAAGATCCCTTTGTACTTGCCCACCGTGACAAAGAGCAGGTGAAGACACACTCCCTTGGCTTTTCCATTCCCAGCGCTCGCTCAGCACCACTAACACCCATCCTCCAAAAGAAAATATCCAGGTGCTGCCCAGCAGCTGGGAAGACACGAGCTGAGCCACCAGGATGGACTCTGACTCTGCCCAAAGCAGTTCCTGTCCCCAGAGCTTTTCTCCCGCAGGTGGCACAGCCCTGCAGCTCGGGTGAACGATCCAGGATACATAGCATGGCAGAGGGAGAGACCTGCTTTCCAGTTCCCTAAGAATTTCTCCTTGCTGAGCTGTACATCAGCCTAGAAATAACCTTGGGGGCTCAAGAAAGTGAAGCTGTAGACCCAGTGAACACTGTCAATGGGGCGCTGTTCAAATTTTACAATGCCATCAATGTAAAAAAAAAATTACTGAGTAATTGGTAGGACACGGAACAGACCTTTCCAAACCTGTAAATAAATCGCTGCTCTTAGCAGAGAGCCTTTGGCTGCCTATGAAAGAGAAACCAGTTGTATACGAAGTGATATTCCACCTATTTCTTGGATATAGTGCAAGACTTAGAGCTGCCTTTTCTTGTTCAGTTACATGACTGCAATGTGGGTTGATTTTTCTGGGTTTGGTTGTTGTTTTGTTTTTGTTTTTAAAGGAATGTATGTGACCATCATTCGTTAACTGTGCAACATAATCTACCTCAGAGAGTAATACAATTTCCTCTGCTTTTCAGCTTCTCATTTTTCTCTACTTTAATGCAGTTGTGTAAGATTTTCCCCTCTCCAGAGGGCAGGCAATAATCAGGTTAGGTTGGTATCTTTATGACACTGACCTTAAAGTTCACTTAATTTTCTCTCTCATCTCCCCACCCCCCACCCCAGCCTTTCTTAAGTCCTTTCCGATTAATTTTTTACTATTGAATATCCCTCAAAAGAGAAACTGGACACAAATAAATCAATTTACATCAGAATTTATCAGTGTGAAAAATAAACATATTGCTGCCCAGAAAACGGAGAAAGTTACTTTACTCTTTAGTATGAACTATGATCATTCATTTTCCTTCTTTCTATAAAGAACAAATTTAATATTGAAAAAGATTTGAAATACTAGTTCTGTTTCCTTTAAGGAAAATAAGTGAACACTTAATCCTGCTAAGATGAACACTTTTCCAAGTTTTGGAGATCACTACTTTATTTATACTGCATTTATGTACTGTAAAAAGTAAAAAAAAATAAATTGGTTTTCCTCCAAATAATTTGAACATGTGCTGCAACATTCATTGATCTAAGCCACATTATCTCCTGGAAATGTCCTCTTTTTATTTTATTTGTGTCTTTAAGGGTGCAAATTATACCCCAAACAGAGCTAGTGAGAGTTCTACAGAACTACAAGTTGCTTTCTCAATTTTTCAAGACCTCAGGCTCCCCACAAACAAATGGCAATAAAGAGAGGAAGAAATGTCTGCAGCCGAGTGCTTAAAAAAAAAAAGAAAGAAAGAAAGAAAGAAAGAAAATAAAAAAGAAAATTTTCCCACAGGCAGCTGTATCTATACCAAGTATAGATATATATACACAAGTTATCTATACCAAGCAACCTGAATTTAGGATACTTGAAGTTCCCTTCTCCTCAAACAATTCTCTTCAGCACTAACATGCAGCACCTGCATTTTTAGAGGCTAGAAAACCAGAATTAGGTTCTGACAGCATGCATCTGCTAAAATAACATATTAGTTTATTTTACTTTCTATATTAGCAAAGATTTAGCCAGAGATGACTTATTGCAGAACACTCCACTTGGCATCTGCTAGACACACTGGAGACTGCCAAGGTTAGCTATGCAGGAATTTTCGCTGGATCCAACCTCTGTTCCAGGAGAATATTAAGATGAGGAATACATGCTTTGTAACGGGCATATGATGATCACAAGGGAACTGGCAAATAAGATGCTCTTCTGAGATCACTTAGTTATCCCTCCAGTACAACTCTCAATGAAGCCCTAGGAAATGTATCATGTGAAAAAGATAAAGATAGTTCTAGATTTTCACAGAATTCTTCAAATTACCATAACAGAACTGCAGTTACAGGAAAGTCAGCGAGTAGGTCAGTAGCAGAATATGAATTCCTGAGCCATGAGATGGAAGAAGATGATGCTTTTCAAGTTCAGCGTTGCTGGTTTCTAAAGCTCAGGCTTTCACCTGGTCCGTTAGCGTATAACGAAGTGGCACAACAAGGCTCTAGCTAATGCTCTCAGTAAGAGAGCAGCATCCAAAGAGATGTGGTATGGATAAACATCGAGCAAAGAAATTGGTCCTTGTTTTGTAGTGTGGCCATGCACTGCTGTGCAGCGTGGTTCCTCACACCCCAAAGCACGAGACTTTTGGAGGAATGCAAGTTTATGTAGCAGATGTCTGTCAGGTTGTCCGTATTCTGGATAAAACACATTACCATTTAGTTTTGTTCTGGTTTTTAACAACTGAATTCCTTTCGTTCTTCAAACTGGGCTTTAACTGGTGTAATAAGCAGGCAGATCAGATCAGTTCCCATAGACTGGAGACAAAGCTTCTTTCCCATCTTCTTTTAAGTCTCACGCATGAAGGTCTGTTGACTGCCATCTGGTATCATTCCTAGACAGTGACATTTCTCCATGATAGCGGGGTTACACAGAGGCTCTGTGTCCTCCCTGACTCAGCTAGGAATATGCTGGCAGGACTGGAATGAGCTGCTCAGGGACCACAAGATTCTGTGAAGAGCGCCTGCAGTGATTCAGAAGGCTGCTTGCAGAGGGAGCTGGGACTAACCTTTCCATGCTGAGTGCCTGGTGATGTGTTTAATGTGCAACAAGGACCTTAAGAAAGTAATCTTATGTCAATAGGGCACGATCTGGAAAGTTCAGTAATGGACACTGGTAATTTACCTTGACAGGAAAGGCATTTCTTTTGCAGCCCGCTATGTTATGTAAAAGAAATAAAACATATATATGTAATTGAAGAAGGTATTAGCAAGGTAGTATTTCAAACCCTGGTTTTTAAAATGTTCCTGCTTCCCTATTTTCATCTGTTTTACATATCCCAGATCTGTCATATCTGTAAAAAAGGAAATAAGCGTAAAAAATTCCTATCCTTTGGGAAAAATTGAGTTAGCGTAATGTAATATTCTCTAGCTAGCCGTCAACAGCTATAACTGCTTAGCTGTAACAGCTTCCTGATCTGCTTTGAGGAACTCATTCCTGAGATTACATATTCTAACGATGATACCTATGCTGTGGGCCCCTAGAACCTCATTTTTAAGTGGTAGATAACTTAAGCTCTGTTGCATTTTGACAGGTCTATGAATTATATACAATTAAACCCCTGTAACTGAATGCAGTGATTAATACGAGTCCAAGCTGTCCCTGTAGTCACATTTTCTTTACAACGCATCACCATTGAAGACCAAGGGCTTTTTTAAAGGAAAATTCCTGGGGAGCTCTCAATACCCTGCTGATATGAACTAGGTACGCACCTCTAAGTTATAGCTCAAGGAGGTCTGCAAAAGTCACGTAAATTATCGCCGCATCTGGTAACACTCAGCCCACATATTCAGATTTTAATTTAAAGCTGTAAATCCTAGGAACAACCTTTTATTCATTTCTTTCTTTCATTGCTCAAGCCATGGCAGCTGGTCTAAGAACACGGGGGGAAAAAAAGATCTGCTTTGTTAGTAGGATCTGTGTTGCCAGAAGGTAGCTTATGTTTCCCAGGTACCCAGGCTGGTCAGAACCAACCAACTTCTGATTTCTAACAGAAAACAAATGGCAGGTGCAAAGGAGGAGGCATGTTTAAACAGAGTACGAAAGCAGAGGTAGAAGAACAGAGCCAGTGGGGCAGGACAGAGTTAAACTCCATCCAGGGCCGCCAGAAGAGAACCACACGCTGTTCTGGATGAGCAGGAAGACCACAGTCTCACTGGGCAAAGGGCTAAGGAAAGTTTGGGTCAGCATAAATGTGGTGAATTAGGTAACAGAGGATGGCTCCTTGGCCCAAGCATGGAAGGGAAGAAACACTGAGAACTCCTTCTTTGGTCAGGCAGACTAGCATGTTTAGAAACCAAGCTAAGGAAGCGTTTTTGTCTCAGCTTAACACTGTCCCTGTGGGTAGCCCCATTTGTTTATTTTGCCTTGAACCTTCCAGCACCCCCTTTGCACAAATCATCTGGCCTTCAAACTCTCCGGTCCTGTCCTCTCCTCCACAAAGCTCCAGGCCTATTCTATTTCAGCCCGCTTGTCATAAGCCTAACGAGCTATTTCAATAGCTTCCTCACACTTGAGAGTTACTGAGCTTGTAGTGCTTCCTCAACCTTACTTAAAAGGGACTGTTATTGGAAAACCTAATGCATTCAATATGACAAGGCTGGGTTTACAAATCTACTTGTCTGGTTTCTATTGACATTTAAAAACAATGTTAGTGACAAAAATGTAATTATTCCTAAATGATGGAAACAAGGAGCGAGGCGTACTGAATGAACTTTTTTTGAACCTCTATTCATTTCACTTCGGATTTTGGCAGAGGGTTTTGCTGGTTTCTATTTTATCCTAACCAGTTTATCTGTGTTCCAGGCTTTATGTGTTCTGCGGCTGTAAAGTTTTCCTGTGGAATTCACCATCACCACAGAATTGTGCTGGAGAAACCCAGCATGCCTCTGAAAAATAAGAGAATTTTCTTGCACTCACATGTACAGATAAAGTTGAGAACACGCACCGAGCATATGCTGACATAGCTCGCGCTCCATCGTTTTCCAGGCTGCCTTAAATTGCAGTTCTGAAAGGTGTGAACTACCTCATCGATCTCAGTTGGTGCTGGAAGGATTCCCCTCTTCCAATCTGTAGAATCTGCTGATTTGTACTGTGTCATGGAAATTCGACATTTTGGCTACTAAAGTCCCTGTTTTATTGCAGTCTAATACTTTGCTTCCTTTCTCCCAAATTTGCTAAAATCCACCCGTACAGCTGTCTCTTCCTCTCCAATTGCAGCAGGCACAAATTGAAATACAGGGAAACTCCATTTAAATGTCCATTTAAGAAAAAACTTTTAAATTAAGGGTGATCAGACACTAGCACAGGTATCCCAGAGGGGGTGTGGAGTCTCCATCCTTGCAGATAAGTGGAACATGACTGGCCAAGGTCCTGGGAAGAGCTGTCCCTGCTTTGAGCAGTGGGTGGGCACTGTTTCCAGTGGTCTCTTCTCACCTCTGCCCTTCTGCAGCCAGGTGAATTTCCCCACCCCCACCCCCTGAGAAAGATATTTGCTGTATTGTAACACTTTTTCTTCCTGCACTGTTCCACAGACCCCTCCAGCAACCACCTAGGGACCTAGCGAGCATACAGTGGTCAAGTCCACAGCTTATCCCACCACAGCTGGAAAATGATACAGCAGCAAAGCCGTACGAAACCATGAAAGAGATTGTCCTGTCTATATGGAAGGGTGCTAAGAGTTTAATCAGATTTGGCTGGGTAGGAGACAGAGAGCTGCAATGATGAGCACTGCCAGCTCTACAGCCTGAAAGAGTTCACAGAGGAAGAAAGCTAAAGGAACAAAGATGAGTTTGGTGCAGAAAGATTAGAGGAGACTCACAGATGTAGGAGCAGTGACATATTGGCAAGGAATCTATGGGTTGGGGAGCTGTGTTTATGTCATACTATGACCTCCACAAACAGCTTTCTTGACTGGATGAATTTCTAGTTCTTCCTGCCTCTCAGTAAGGCAAGGCAATGATGAAACTTGTGTAATGATAAGACACTTCATTGCCCACTTTCGAGTTCACGATGCCCACTCACAACCCATTCGTTCTACCACTGTTATGCTTCGCCTTAAACTCAGGTGGAATTTGTATCAGCTACTCAGCCAGGCTTTCCTTACAACAAACCAAAAGCAGCTGACATCTCAAAAGAACAAGGCTCCACTTCCCAAAATAAATATCTGAGACAGGTGGAATAAATACAGTTCTAGAAAAGGTTGTTTTGTGTCTAGGTTTCCTTTAATATCAGTGGAGAACTTCTAGGGACCAAGAATTGCATAGTGAGCATTCTGCTAAGATTATGGATTTATGGGACCAGTGCTTCCTATGATGGGGACTCACCTCGCTAGTGTCTCCCCTTGCCCTCACGGTACAAACAAACACGGTGTTACAAGTTCAGTTACCTACTGGGATAAATGTTTTTAAGCTACCACACAACACTGGTTGTTTGGATGAAACAAGGCAAACTGAAAAGCGTATCAGCAATTAAACATGTTAGTCCATCTAAGATGAGCCCTAACAAATGTTCTGGTATCTCTGGTTGGCTGTTGCTGACAAAACAAGAGCAAAGGCCGGCCAGCACATTTTCCAGCATCCTCCAAGAATAAGCACAGGGATCAGAAAGTGTTTTAGAGTCACCATCACAAGCTTCACAGTAGACCAAAGAAAATTCAAGATATGCTTCATTAACAACTGGGAACGAACTGGGGGGGGTGGGGGGGTGGCGGGGGGGGGGGGGGGGGGGGTGTGAGGGTGTGGGGTGCGTGTGCAGAAATCAGTCTGCAGAACCATGAAGAAATGAAAGCTACCTGTGAGATGCCATGACAGCAAAAGTTCCCAAATTGAATGAAGCATGAAAATTGCTAGAAGAGTAGGACACACGTGGGAGTCAGAAATCTTTTTGCCTAAGTTTGTCTCTGGTGCACTGAAATGACTCCGGCAAATCTTTTATACGCTTCGTGCCTTTGTTTCCACATCTGTAATTCAGATCACAGTTAACCTGCAACGTTTACCCCACAAGGACAGAGAAAGGCTTGAAGGTTTTATGAGATCCAAGACGTAGTTTAGGGAATACAATTATTAAAGACATGAGCACCTGGGAGGTGATCAATAACCCCTCTGAAGAGTATTTCAAAGCCGGGAAGGGCAGTCTCCAGGCACGGGCCAGAACTGCAGCAGTGCATCCCCAGGCTAACTGCTTCACGGAGCCTGGCACCGCTCTTCCCTTCCAGAAGCACACACAGGACTACTTGCAATGTCATGCTATTAATCAATGCCTACGCGCAAAACAAACAAAACCAAACCCAAACTGCATCCAGACTTCACACAGCTGCAACTTCTTCCACCTAAACCACCAAGGTCCAACAAACCCTTAGGTAGGAACAAGTGTTCCAGGGATAACTAATAACTAATCCATAGGATAATACAGTGCAAGGGAATCAAACCGCCCACGGGCACTGGGACTCCTCAGCCTCACCAAGAAACGATGCACCATGAGCAAGCCAGTCCCAGAAAGCATTAAAGGTGATGCAAGGAAATGTGTATTACTGCACAATTAATTTACATCCCCACCTGTTCAAACCTCCTCCGTATACAAAAAAAAAACGTGAAAAATAAGGTCACACTGTTACTACGATATGAAATGTTAGGTAATAGTGTTCTTAAACTGGTCTAGAAGACTCATTTCCTTAAAGACTCTGTTCAAGCACAAAGCTGTCAGCAGCATTAGTATTAACTAATGACAGCAGGAATTTCGTCCCATTCGTAACAGGCTGTCACGTTTTTGCTATCTGTGAGAAGCTGATTTAGTTAATCCATGGGAAATATAAGAAAGTTACTGGAATTAGTGAGGGTGCATATGTTTCTGGGTTTCTAGGAAGGCTGAAGTATGAGAATTTCACAGATGTGGGAACTTTTGATAGCATTCCAGTTGAAACAAACTTGCAACAAACTCTGTGGAGAGGTTCATTCAACAGGATGAGCTAACCAAGGAAACAGTCATTTCTGGCTGGTTGCATGGATATTAGCAGCAGCTGTGAACTCAGTAAACAGCTCTGTTTTCTGGTTGTCAAAGAGCTGCTAAAGCAGATGTGAAACTCATAAAAAATAGGTCACAAACAGAGAACATGCAAGGGAATGCATCGGTATCGGCGTGATCTGAAAATAAGCAATGCTGGAACATCTCGGGAGCGTTTGTAACCCCAAAGTGTAACCAACACAGAGCTGCACCCAACAACAGGCTGCTTCATGCGATTCTTTTGACAGGACCTTCCACAGACGGCCCTGTCTGCCTGAACAAGGGTGCGGTGCTTCCAGCAGCCGAACGCCAGACAGAAGAAAAGGTACATGAATTGCACTCTGCTTCCCTTCGAATTAAGGTTTCTGAGAGAGGCTTTCATTCCCATCTTTTTTTCCTTAAACTCTATAATGAACCCAGACTGCAGGTATCGCAATGAGCTAAACATGGAATTTGCCACTACAAACAGATGACAAGCTCGCTGTGTTGGATAGGCAGCCCTCCTGCAAGAGCCATTCCTCCTTGGACAAGAACTGTGGCCAACATGGTGATTATATTCCCTCCCCCCCCTCCCCCCCCCCCCCCCTTTTTAAAAGCCCACAGGACCAAATTCCTTGAAATTCCCCCATGCAGAGATTCACTTGGATCTACTTCTAGGACTCTTTCAGCATTTAAAACACTCAGCTTCCTTTATTAGCAGGTACAAAAAGGAACAAGATTTAACTCCAAAGGGTACAGGTTAAGAAAAATAACGTACTTGGGCTATAACAGGACTGAACAAGGAACATACGTGCCCTGCCATTCTCCTGCCAAGCCTCCGTGGCTGGCCTTCACAACGCAGGTGGGAGACTGTCTTTGGCCAAACGCCTCCAACAAGCCGAGTCTAAGCACCATAGCCTGAAGCAGGATCAAACACCTCCCACATCCGCCAGTTGCAAGGCGAGGACAGATGCTCTCCCTTGTCTGGTTGCTTCTACTTCCATTACAACAGCAAGTTTTATCCTTCCAAGACCTGATGACACTGCAGAATTAAGCATTAATAAAAAGAAGGGTCTAGTCACACACATGAAAAAGCGCTATCTGTATAGTTAGTCTATGTGTGTTAAGGTCAACTCACACATTTAACTGAGAAAACAGGTCTCTGCTAAGTATTCAGCAACTATATCCCTTCATTTAAGTAGTAGTGGGCCAAAAACAACATTTAACACAAAAACATAGAAAAGACTTCACATTATTGTTTCAAAGCAGCAACCAGGCTCCCAAACCCTGTTTTTTCTCCTTCAGAGGAGCCGCAGGGTGCACAGGGGAAGGCTCATATCCAACTTAAAAGACACCCTTTGTGGCTTACATTCGGTTGGAAGCTTTTGCTGAGGCAAATTTAGGTTTATTTTAGCACAGATTTCTTATACCCCAGAATCTAGGGTGGAATTTGGTAGCTGATTATCACATTAAAAGTGGAAAGATAACTATTAATAATCGATTATGTTTAAGTGACAATACTTGAAGGTGCTTTTTTTTTTCCTTAAGCTAGTGGCCTTACTATTATTGTTCAAATAAGCAGTAACTCAAAAATGCTCGTGTTTTCTACTGCTACAGGTGTGAATCTTGGAGGCTGAAGCATGATGCTGCAACTATGTTCTTCTGAAGAACAGCCTTCTAGAAAAGGTGGCTGCAGAGGGAGGACAGAAAGCTGTTCCTTTCCTATGAGGACATAAAAGGATTGTTTCATTCTTTGAGAAGAAATCAGGCTACATACTTGCACTCAGTTCTTGGCCAGATTGTTCCCTCCCCTCCTCGTGGGGCAGCACATTAAATGCATTTGGCTGTTGTTCTTTGGCTGCCGGGGGTGCTTTCATCCCACTGGCGATGTGAGTTTGCGAAGTAGCACGGGTGCACAGGGACAGGAGCAGGTTTAAACTTTTGCTGACAAACCATTTGAGAAGATATTTTCTGTCCCTACAGGTTGCAGTTCATGGGTAAGCTGTCACTTCCAAAAACAGAGCAATATGCATTTTTACCAAGTAAATATAACACAGACAAATTAGATGGTAACCATTTCAGAAAACTTGGCAGGACTTCAGTTTACTCAATGCTTTCCAAATGTTCCATATTTGCAGAATAAAGATGAAAACTCTGATCTTTGTAGTTTGAACTTGTCTATTTGGTTTACTGTTCCTTTTTGGCCCGAACAGAACTTTTATGTATATGAATGCTGATTTAATCCAGCAAACCCAAATAAATCCCAATGCAAACACGGGACTGTGGGTTCTCGAGGTCTGCCTCAGAATACGGGGCTTCTGACATTCGATCTCTGGTTTCTCAAGTTGCTTTGAGATGCATTTGGGCTGGACTCAAAATAAATTCCATAAACTTCTTCCCTGGATTTTTATTGACTTAGTGACAGAGAAATCTCCCCTCAAAGACAACTCATCAGCTGTTAGTCATCAGATCCTCAGTTACAGTCAGACACAGAGTTACCTTTTGTACTGTAACCTGTTGATAGATTGTTCAAACTGGTGCTTACCCCAAATTTCCACTAGCTGCAGCATGTTTTAAAAATTTGAAATGGCTTACTTCAACTTGCCTGCAATGATCTCAGTACATCTAGTAGGAAGCATAAGGAAGTGAATGATTAATCATATTCTTCCTAGTAATTTAGAAGTGTTGATGAACACCAGGAAACATTGTAATGAGTACTGGAAAAAAAAATGAAGGCAATACATCGGAAGTCTTATTGTTGCTTTCAATAGAAGCAAAGTAATTAAGTCTGTTAATAAGGCATTACCTTTTAAAAAATAAATAACAATAGAAACATTTCATGCACGGTCCCTATTGGTGTGCAAAAACTGTAAGCTGAGCACACATGACTACAGCACACAATCATTCATCATCACTGAAACCCCAGCAGCTTTATTTTCAAAATTAGCGATGAACATAGACATACACACAGTCAAACAATTTCTCTTCAACAGAGACACCTTTCAGCCTTTCCTTTACTAAGCAGCTCCGTACCTCAAGTGCTTACTTTGGTGAAATAAGCAGAAATTATATTTCTGTTTTTCACTGTCATCTTGAACTAAGAGACTGTGTGAGGCACTGCCTTCGTTCTGTGAGGTGGTTCACACAATCTTTTGGACAGATCAGAGGGGAAAGTTGCACCTTTGCACATTGGGGAGGAAAAAAAAGCACGCCACATAGTTCATTCAATTATTTTTATAGCCCTATAAGCTGTTAATTACGTACACCAAGAAGCTGGGAATTAAAGTTGAGGATTTTCAAATGATTCAAAGAGATTTTGTTGCTCTATTCACACTGTATTGATTTCAACCCCATATTTTATAGAATTTCTTGGCTAAATAGCTGTACAAAGTCTCATGTCCAACATGGATGGCAGATTTCCACAGATCTGAACAAACAGAGTCTATGCTTTAGAGTGCTAACAGGAAAACTGGAAAGTTAGAGCATCAGGAGAAAAACAGATATTTTTTTTCTTCACAAATGCTCAAAAATTAAGTAGGAAGGCTCTACTGTTACCCTCTCCGGTGTCTGTGGTCTTGTATAGAGATAGTATTAAAAAAAATAAAAAAAATAAAAGACATAAAACCATTCTTTAAGGCCAATAGTTGTCTATTTTATTTAAAGCCTCGATCAAAACACTTTAGAAACTGGTAACAAACTGATAACATTTCTCTACAAAAATTCTGGCAAACTGGGAAGAAAAAGCCTCAGGTGGGACAATTATTACTATTATTTTAATGCCAAAGTTCCTAATTGGAAACATCACTACCAACACACAGGCTTACAGAAGGAAGTTCAGCGTATTCAGCTGCATTGGCTGCAGAACCGAAGCCTACTAAGCCTAAAGCTGAAGCACAAATTGGACGTGATGGGATTCTCTCAGGGCTTACCTTCAGGGGCAGAACACCAAAGGACCTCATAACCACGGTGCTGAAAGGCATTCAGCCTGAGATATAAATATCTGCCCTGTGTAGGTAGTCACATAGCAAGTCAGTGTTTAAGAGGGTTAAGTATACAATGAGTAACTAGTAAATCTGCTGTTAGTTCAGAAGCGGAAAACTGAAAAGGATCAAAGAAATAATCTTTTTTAACTGTAAACTATAAATTTATGCTAAGTTCATTTGAAGCTATAAATTAAGAAATTGTTCAGAGTTCTGTGAAATTTATTGTCATAGCTGAATTGGGTACTAAACCCCTGCAAAAACAACACAGTTGAAAATAAATTTGATGTGAAAGCCATGATGTCCATGTCAAGACCAGAGCCAGAATACTGGGAGACTTTTCAGAGGAGCATACATTGAGATGAAAATAAAAACAAAAGCCATACTAAGCAGCATTAAGAACACCCCCACCAAGCATCCCACCCACCCTCCAGCATCGCTTTTCATTCTTTGCAGAGGTGAATGCTCCCCTTTCCAGAACAAAAACATGCACAGGTTGCTCACACTGATTATAACAACTTATAAGCCTGTTAAGGATTAAAATAAAGAAAAACAAATGGCCAGGACAGTAGTTGGACATTTAAAACAGCTCCCTGCTCTTCTACAGCTCTCCTATATAAGTCGTCCAGTCTCTTTGTTTCACTGTCATATCATAACCTGTGGGTCACAGGGCTGCCCACGTCACGTTAGCAGCTGTCAAGTTTGATGAAGTTCAGTGTCAGGGACAGAGAAGCACCTACCCCACCAGATGAGAGAGTGTCTGTGCGCGGCCATCCCTGCATGAGCTCGTAGAAGATGAAAGAAACCTCAAAGAGCAACGGTGGAAAAAAGAAAACACCCTCTACCTTGTATAATGGCAACAGATTTATACACACACGTATATATAAAATGAAGATTTGCATCTTTCTTATCGCTCTTAACTTATTAAGACCTTGCATTTGAGGGAGATGATCAGGTAAAAGTGAGCCTGACATTATGGGGACGTAATTCTATTATTTGTGAACTATCAGGCACCCATTTCTTTTTGTCCTTTCCTCCACACTCTTCCCTGCACAGCACCATTGCTCTGACACAGTACCTTTACCAGGCAACTTCCAGCCTTCTCCAAGATTAAGCACAAAAAACTCCAGCTGCAGCGTCTGAATAAAATCCGAGGGCAACAATAAGTCATTTCCCCATTGCAGTTTCTGCATTTGCTAAAACAAATTACTAAACCCCAGAATAAAGCACAAGGTGAAAGCGGTTACGCTGTGAGAGTGTAACAGGCAGATGTGTTGCTGCTCTGAATGTCTACACAGACAGAGAAGATGTTTAAGCTGCAGATAAAGATGAAGTGTTGTGCCTGATGGGTTCCACAGCAATATGCCAACAGGAAAAAGAAATCATAATCCAAATGGCTGGGATGCTACAAACATCACCACAAGGCTTAGCATGTGGCAAGAGGACAAGCTAAACAAAATTTCCAGGAAGACGTATATAGACACATCAAATTACTTTAGAGAAAGTATCTTAATTCTGAAAGTGACTAACTAGCAGTCCAAAGAGGGTCTTTGGTCCTCTGAGTAAAGAGCGATCAGAGATGCTGTCTGTGCCCTCCTGGGCAAGCCCCAGCTCAGGCCCGCAGCTGCCATCCTGCACTCCTGCTCTGCAGACCACAGCAGCGATGGCAGAGGTGGCCAAAGCATCAGAAAATGCCAGCGGGGGACCCATAGCTGAAACTATTATGGTATATATGTGCGTGTTCCTGTGTCATCTCTTAAGTGCATGAGGAGACAACACAGGGTCAGTCACACATGTTGCTTCTTACTGCATTGGCTGTACTCACAGCCGCAGAACTGGGGAAAAAAATACTAATCATACATGGAGGGGACAGCCCAGAAAGGACATTTTCAGTTGTCCCATGAGACTTTTAGCTCAGCCTGGGAGCTGTAGGTTGGGCTGCTTACTGTCTTCCCATCTCCTCTGGCTTCAGCAACAGCCTGTTGCCAACATTCTTCCATACTGCACATCCTTCCCAAGGATCAAGGGCCTCTGCCCGAGCTGAAGGGAGCAGCCTGCAAACGAGGTCTACCTTCCTACGGACACCTAGCACTGCAGGGCACCTAAGAGCAGGAGGAACTGAGGAGTGGCAGATAATATTATTTGTAGCTGTCAGCCTTCCCTTCTCAGCACTGGTACATCACAGATTTATACGGGCTGGGTTTTCCGTCCTGAAAGAGCAGGAGTGACTTGTCAGAACACCCTGAAGCCCAATTACAATGCAATTAACGTCCTCACCGCTATCCCCGTGCAAGGCAAAGCAGACCTTCGAGGCAGACACACCAACTTGACATCTGCTGACCCCGAGCGAGGGAACATTCTTCCCCTCACAGCATAGAGATGCTTCTGTTTTATGAGAGACACAGTCAGTTGAATTGCCTGAAAGACTTGTGATCAGCGTTTTGAATGCTCAGCCCGGACAGTGGGGACTGGAACAACCTGGAGCATACCCACCCAGCCCTGAGGTTCCCATTACTTACAAGAGACATGAAGTCCAAGGAAAGTAGCACATAAAAGGTAGGCGTTGTTGTAACCTTACTATGAGAAACCTTGTTGAAACTGATATGAATGCAGAAAAAAAATAATAAATTCAGGATTTCCCTTTCAACATGCTAGAGACTAATTGGACAGAGCCAGCCTTATTCAAGCCCTAAGCCACACTTTATGGCACCTGAGGGATATAGATTCACTTTAATTTTATTAGGTAGTTATTTTAAATAAGGTGATTGTGGAAGAGGCTTTATCTAGGCATAAAAACTCAGCTATTTTTGCCTCCAATATAAAATGTTGCTGTAAGGATGCCAGCCTGAAAAAAACCCCTACACTATAATAAACGTAGAAATGCTCCCAATGATTTCATAAGTGCATGCTGCAGGCGTTCAGAGTACATATAATCACTACATGTCACACTGGCATCGATGTCGTACTTGCATCCACTTTGGTGCAGCAAGCTGTGAAATTTAGCTAAATTAGAGGGAATACAGGAAGGGGCAGTAAAGACCAAAAGGGTTTGCAAAACATTAATGAAAAGGAAAGGTTAAAACAATTGTTTGTCTAGTCAGAGAAAGCCTACTAAGCCTAAAGCTGAAACTTTAGTCATGATAAATGATAACAGGTTCCCAAGATATAACAAGTTGGTTCTTTTAAACAAGGGAAGATTTTGCATGACCTTTCATTCATGTACTACCTTGAACGTGATTTTAAGGAAAGAGGATTTAGTTAGAAAGGCTTCCCCCCTAATATTTAACTGCAGGTATAATTAAACAGTAGGCTCAGACCCTCAGCAGGTCATGGTACCCTCGTTGGTGGGTTTTAAGTTTGGAATCCATCTGTCAGGAGAGTTTAAGTACAGATCCTGCCTAAAAGCAGGTGACATACAAGACGACTTCCCGAAGGGCACTCCGGTCTTGCCTTTCAGCGGTGCTTTGGAACTTGGATGGAAGTCAAATTGGCAATTAGCATCCAGGTCCTTCTTTCTCTATTTAGGGAGCTGGCCTCTCAAGCATTTCAGCTCCATTAGTAGGTAACACTCTCGGCACAAAACAAACATGTTTCATGCAAAAAGCGGTGTTCTTTAATGTGGTCGTTTCGCCCTTGGCCACACGCCACAGCCCAAGCGATGCAGCATCACCAGAGCCTCTCTGTGCCAGCCACCAGTTGGCTTTTCCATGGGTGTTGATGCTGCGAGTGTGAAAAGGGGCAGAGGCAGCTCTGTGTGAGACAGACCCTGGGGCACCCACCCCCTGGGCCATGGGGTGACGGGTGGCACCAAGGGGAGGAACATCTCATACACGCTGCCCTGGGTGCTGTAGGGGTTGAGATGCACCAAGCCACCCAAGTGCAATTAAAAAAAATATTTTTTAAAAAAATTACCAAAATTTTTAAAAAGGAAGTTCCTTTCAGGTGGGCTTAACGGCAGTTGGTTCCCCGCCGCGATATAGCGTTGCTGTGGGGGGAGCCTGCAGCCGAGCCGCTGAGCCCCCTGCAGCGCCAGCGCGACGCCCCCCGGCCCCTGCGCAGCTCCCGCCGCCGGGGCAGCGCGCCCCCTGGCGGCCGCGGGCCGCCACTGCAGGAGCGAGCGGCGCCAGCACCCCCGGGCGGGAGCGAGTCCCAGCGCTGCCCCCAGTGAGCGGCGAGGGGCAAAGATGGGGCTAAACTGGCCAAAGTGGGGCTGGGGGGAGGGAACCAGACAAAACGCCTGAGCCGCCGCTCCCCGCAAATGGAAACTATCACCGGCCGGCGGCAGCGGGCGCGCAGATCCGCGGCGGGAGGGGGCGGAGGGAGGAGAGGGAGCGATCCCGTTCCCACAGCGGGGGGAGGGGCAGCCCCTGCCCGCAGGGACCCCCGCGCCCGGCAGGGCAGGAGGGGAGCGGAGCGGGACGGGCTGCGGGCGCCGGAGCGGTGCTGTGGGGAGCCAAGCCCGGGGGGGGTCACCCCGCATGGCCGGGCGCGGCGGGATGGGGCATTACTTTCTGGTTCGACGGAGCGGGTGTAGCAGAGCTGCTGCACCCCCTGTCGGACCCGCACAGACCCCAACGCTAAAGCCCCCCTCCCGGCAGCCGAGTTCACCTGCCTGTCCTCTCCCATCGGGGACCAACAGCCCAGCTCCCCTCCCCCACCCCCAGGCTCCCGGCAGAGTGGTTCTCCAACCCTATCCTGCTACTGTAAAGCTTTAATCTAACAGCCTAAATATTACAAGATTTCATTATAATCTGCTGGGACCTGTTGCTGTAAAGTGACTTTGACAATATCATAACACCAGGAAAACTCGTGGAACAAAGTTAGAAACAGATAGTCACAACGAACGCTTCAATCTAAAGCTTCCACTCTAATTTTAATCTTTCAATAATTGAAATTCAGCTCGGGCTGGTTTATCATTTCATATTTACACGCATTTGAAAGCCACCAGGTGCTTGCTTCTGCTGCGGAACCATTCCCACACCTGCCCGTGCTTTCTCCTCTCTCCCTGCTGGGTTTCTCGGTTGGACCCCCACACGTCCTGCCTCGATGTGTGGGAGGGATGGGGGTTTGGTCACTTCGGCACTGGAGGTGTTTCTCCCCTCCCCTGGGTCACATCGCATGCCTGTCTGTGATCTTGCAGCTAGTTGTCTTCTGTTAACGACTCCCAGGGAGCTGGAGGTGTGAGTCTACTAGTAAAACCTGAACATGATCATCCCCCTGTTACGTGAGAGAGCAGAGCTTCCCTGCAATTTAATTTAATTTAAAAAAAAACAAGCACAAACCTCACTGAACATTTGCCCACCGATTACTCTAGAGATGGCTCGGCCACACCAACTTCCTACAAGAGATTCGAGGACAGCAGAATAAATTGATACAAAAAACTCTATTGACATCCAAATTCCAACCCCTAGGAGGTCCCTTAACAGAAGGAAAAGTTACTGGTTAACCAGCCCTACGTGGAGAGAAAGGCATACACACAAAAACCACAAGTCCACTCCAACTGGCACAGGGGACTGCAAGCACCAAATCATTTCAGCTTCCTGCTCTGGCAGCATCTTTGTCTCGCCAAGCCAAGTCCCCCCTCACCATCCTCACTCCTGTAAATCCAAGATTCAAGAAAACATATCCAGAATATCCAACAGTATTTGTTTCGCTTAGGAAATAGAGAGATCCTTCAAAACCGTTCGCGTCTCCTGTTTAATTTCTCTGGTTAAAGCAGTTTCTTTTCATGGTTGTAACCATATCAAGCTAAGCTGCCTATATAACCCCGTTATAAAGGGGTACAGGGGGGTCCTGTTCCCACCCCCACCCCTGGAGGATCACATGAGAACCGGGGAGCTGGTTCTTACAGCTGCAAGGTAGGAGATTCCAGCCTGCATTTCATGCTTTCAGCACTGCAGCTGCAACCCCTGGTTTGCAAAGTTCACTTCTTACAGACCCTGTGCAACAATCCCACCTCACCCCCTCTTTTCAAGGTCTTCCCAAAGAACGTGTGTGTGAGAATCTGCCTACGTACAACTTAGAAAAATTCACAGTTTGATTGATCCTACTCAAGAATACCTGTACCCCACCATTTCCCAACTCCCAATTTACTTTGCAGCCTTTCTGCAGAGTGCTGCTTGCATGCCTGCCATAACAAAGGGGTCCTTTTTAAGTGCAGAGCCAGCCAAAGGTTGTTTATAGACAAACCCATCTGGCAAAGTAGATACCCCCTTCATTTTGGAGCTCACTTGCAGTCTCTGAATTCTAAAGAGCGCTCAAAAGCGACAAGAAAGCCAAGATGAGAAAAAACATCCAGATGTTGTATCATATAACTTGAATCTGTGTATTTCTTATACTGCCAAGACACTGGTTCTGAAAATCTTAGAGCCTGTGGGTTTACTTGCTTTCACAACCATTTGTCTACCAAGAACCATAAATCCAGAGTGGCCACCTCCTTGTAGCCCTGAAGGACACTGCACTTAAGCTTAACTGGGAGATCCTTACTATATCAGCACTAGTACTAGGAGCCCAAAAAGCCTAAAGAACTATCCATCCAGGGAAAAACCGGAGCTGCAGCCTGCTCAGATGTGGGAAGTTAAGAAATCCAATGGCACAATATACAAAACTGGATGACGGCAGCTTGATCAACACCCAGGCAGGAACTCCATCAGGACTTTGAGGGGAAAACAGATGCTAACACGTGAATAGCCAAGAGATGTCCTTTTATAACCAAAGTCAGGTCCCACTGATGTTAGTTTGACGGAGTAGGCACAGCTGTCTTGGCATCGAGTGCCAGATACCTACAGCATTCCTTCATCTTTAAGTCTTCGATAAATGACAAACACCCAGCCACATAGCTGTCAACTTTTTACAATTTACAGGCCTCGGCATTTAACAGAGGTGCTGACTCCTGCAGAGCAGATTTAAGCCCCATGACAAGAATCTTGCTTCTCTTATTTACATTTAGCAGATCCTTTAGAAAACACTCCAAGGCCTTCAGAAGTCCACAGACCACAAGTTAAATACTTTCCCAGACAGAAGTACATGCTTCATAGCCTGGAGAACCTAGCACAACCAGGCAGGCAGCCAGAGAGTCTTCAGACTCTGTGTGTGTGTGTGTGACTGGCATCCCTTTATTTATTTATACGAGATGCTCTTGGGACAGAATGGGGAGGATTTACAGAGATGTCAAGTATCTGGCCAACTCTTCCCATCATCTGGGCATCATGCTGGCATAGCGTCCTGCAGAAAGCACCAGAGCACCCACCTGTCTGCATCCTTTGTGAGCAGTAGATTGCCATTCAGTGCAGAATATACCCCAGGTAGATTAATGAGATCTTCGTAGGTGATGCTCAGGGGGTGTTGTACTGTCATTCTGCAAATGAATCCTTGTGATGTCATGGATGCTAGTCATTTATGTCTGCCTTCGTGTATCAATATTCATGCCTGTATGCCTGAATATGAAATGCAGACAGATGTATATAACACTTACCAAAGTACCTACTGCTTTAGGAGAGGTATAAACAGATAAGTGATGGAAACAATTAGTTTGGAGTTTATGTGCATCTCTTTAGGCTGTTCACATGCCCTGTGAGACGCAGTTCTGCAGACTGAAGTGCGTGCCCTCATTATTCTAGCTGGAGTCCAGTGTGTACTTGTGCTCACCCCAGTGCCCTGCAGAACTACTTCGTTCTGCTCCACAGGTACATATTGAAGCTATTTCCAAACTCTTTATTGCAGGAACTCATGTGACAAGGGACTAGGTGAGAAGGACAGGACAGACAAACCAGGTTGTTCTACATTCTGCACAATACAGAACAGCATCTGTCTTCTTCCCTCCTGACACATAGAATAATTGCTGGGATGGAATTAAAATAAAAACCCATGAATGTCAAACAATGTGAAAACTGTCACCATTTGCCTCACACAAATATCTCGTAACTTAAGGAAATCTCAGAAGTAAATAACTTCAAACAGAAAAAAGTGATTCTACTGCTGTAACAATTTGTTTCCATCTTCAGGTCCTGTTCATAGTAGCCAGTTCCTTGAAGACTGGATAACTGGATTTCTCTGGATATAAGTCTCCGCAGTCCACTGCTTTCCTCTTCCTTTGCCCTCGTACCAGAGTGTTGCTCCTTCTCTAGGTAGTCCCAAAGCACCCACGCACTTTCTGCCTGAGCAGCTTGAAGCACTTGTCTCACACAGAGGACAGACAGAGCATCTTTCTCCTTCCCTCTGTCAGGGCATGTTACTCAGCAATACCCTTTGGCTGAAGACAGCAGCCTTGCAGCCAAACACTGATTTATGTAAGACTTGGCTAATAGTTTGAAAATGCTTTTTCCTTGAAAAGTTCCTTATACAGTGCACGTCTGCTATCTCAGCTCCTACATGTTCAGCAGAATAATACCAAAATGCAAATTCTGTTCAGAAATTGAACGTGTTGCTGCTGCAGACAGAGAGTGTGTCATCTCCTGGGAAAGGATAGCCACTCTTCCCGAAGGGAAAGCAGTTCCTGGATGACACAGTGGAGCAGAAACTTCATGCCCACATGTGCCCCATACACACAGCTTGGCTGGGACATTGGAAAGAGTCCCTGAGAAATACCATGACAACCCATGAAGTAACAAGTCACGTTTTCTAAAGCACAGTGAACTACTGCCAGCTTTTTTTGTATGGTTGGTCATCTTAAGTGTTTCAGCATGAAGTCATTTTGAGTTGGACAAGCAAAGTACACTTGCACGTTTACAAATCAGACAGTTAATTTGTACTTTGTTCACAAACAAAAGCAGTAGTTTCCCACTACAGGAATCTCTCTTACGCATTTAGAGATGAATGCACAAGAGATAACACCTGCTATTTCAGGACCACAAATCACAAACTCTGTCACTGGGATGAAGGAAAGATCCCTCAGAACCTGACCCCAGCACTGGCAGAGACTTCAAGGCTGCACCAAAAAAACTCTTTTGGTCTCCCACATTTCTCCATCCAGAACCCGGTCCCTGAAGATCTGCCAATACAGGGCACACAGCGGTCCCTGTTTAGTAAGTGCTGAGCAGGTAATAGAATGTAAAACTGACTGAAGACATAATAAAAGCTCTCTAAATGCCAATCATCCAGCCTGTATTACAATTTCTTCAACTATGACTCCAGGGCTACAGCTGTAGGGTAGCCTTGAGTGATGCTCAAGGTCTGTGCCTGGTGCTAGCCACAACAGGCTAAAATCCAGGTATATTCCAACCCTCCCACACACCCACACTTAATTTCTCAGTTAGAAAGCTCTTGTGCACAAGTGGGAGAAAAGCCATGCTTGTCCGAGTCGCACACTGTGCATCAGAAGACAACCCTTACAGTCTAGAAACAGATTTACAGAGGCCAGATCCCTGGCATACAGCAAGATTTATGGTCACCAAATGTTTCCTTTGGCCGGGGATTCCTAAAATGCTGCACTAGTCCCTGAAAATAGTGACGAGCAGTGTAAAAAGTTCTGAATAAGGAATACAGCGTGACTATAAAAGCAGAGAAGCTCCCAGGGCCAGGAGCAATGGGAGATAGCACTTCCTACATGTGGAACAAGTAACAGCATGAGTCAGGAAGAGAGCAGTGAGGAGAGAGGTGCGAGATCAGGGGAATTCCTTCTTGAACAAGAAGGAAGAAAAGCAACCCAGAGGTGTGTGAATCCTGGAAGAAGCTGGGGGGGAATCTAGTTTCCTGCTCTCCTCCATAATCCCTTGTAATCCCTGAAACAGAAGGGGCACTAAAGCAACTATGAAACAAAGTATGCTATTTAACATAATCTGAAATTGTGCCCTACTCATTTTTCTCTTTAACTTTGTCTCCAATTTTGTAATGAAGCACTTCATTATGTGCTATGCTAGAATCACAGCGTTTTCATTTTAAGCACAAACATTGTTAAGAATGACTCAAGCAGGCAGCGCCCCTAAGCAGCAGAGTGCCACAGACAGACTGGGGACTTCAGAGACACTGGGGCCATACTCCCCCATCTCTCTCATGGTGTCAAGTGTGCAGATACAGATAGGTTTTCCTCTGCTGGGTGTCAGCCAGCACCCTCCTCTCCCCCAGACCTTGAGCTGGAATGAGACAGCTCCCAGCCTCCTATCGTCACAGATACTTTGCCTGCCATCTGGTTTTCAAGAAGCAAACAAAACCTAATTCTGCCCTCCGCTGGGTGAAGAATAGGCTGTGATGCACACACATCAAGCACCTTGTTTAAAATCAGAAGAACACTTCTTCATGGTATTTTGTGTCAGACACCACTGCCACAGATCCCTTCCTCTGTATCCTGGAAGGGACCAGCTATGAGCCCCCAGTTTTTAGACAAGCAGCCTGTCCCTGTGCTATCAGTCTGCTCCAAAGCTTCAAGATAGTGACAGAAAGAGGAAAAAAAAAAACAAACCCTGTAAGGTTCTCCCACGCTGATTTTAATACACAGCATGCTAGCTGGTAGACTAGGCTTTTGTAGCAGAAAAGATTAACCAGGATCCACAGTAGCAGAGACAAGGATGTGCATGTGTTCTGCTGCCTATAAATAGGCTCTCCACTTAACAAAAACACAACCCAAACAGCCAGCTGTTAACAACTAGACCAGAGTCTAGGCAGCAATTGTTGCTTGCTGAATAAATCTGCGCAACCTACTCATGCTTCAATTGGCAAATGATGTACAGATTAATGTTTGATGAGAGCTGATAATATTAACATGATCTCTGAAGAGGCTGGAGTGGAACACGCTAAACACAAAAACAAGCTTTGAACTGATGTTCAGGGGGACCGTGAGCAGGGCTTTCCAGAAGCGAGCATTTTTATCTAACAGCTGCCACCAGCAGTTTTGGCAAGAAAAGCAAGAACTGCCAAAGCCAGGAAGGCTGTCTCCATGCCTAGGGGCTTGCCTTTAGCTTTGAGTCCTACCTCTGTCGCAGGCTTCTTGGGAGATTAGCTGCCAGACTCTGTGCTAGAGGTTCAGCAGTTCCTTGCCTGCAGGGGTATTCCAAGGATGAAGGCATTGAAGCCAGGCCAGGCCAAACTCTTCTCTTAGCCCTAGATGTGGTGGCTGCTGAGCAGGCTTGGGTCAGGGAACAGGAATGCAGGCTGAAGCGTTGCATTATGCTTAGCTCAGCCGAGTCTGCCAGTGTTAAAGGACCAGCCCCAAGACAGCTATGCTGCAGGTCCTCTACAGCAACAACCAAGTTTGAGCGGGTGATGGAAGAGCCAGCACTTCTGGAAAACAGTGTTTCTGCTTGGTGCAGACTATTTGCCAGATCCCCACCAGCAGTCCAGTACCTTCCTGCCGTTCCAAGTCCCATGCATTGACCTCATTGCAAGACAGGACAGAGATTTACAGGGCCAACCTGGTTTGATTTCCCAATAATAAGAAAACCCCACCACAACCCAAAAAATCCACCAAAAGATCCCACCACCCCTAAAAAGCAAATCAAAACCAAACCAACTCTCCTTTTGTGAAATACCTGAAGCCTGCCTTAGGGCTGATTTCATTGAACATTTGGTCCAGGAGGCTAAGCAAGGTTACCCCCGTGCCACCGGGCTGCCAAGCACCTTACACGATGGGGCCCCTCTGACACAAAATACAGCCCTTCTGCCAAGACCGTGCCATGCCTTGTGCCCTGTGACAAACTAATGGTTGACACCAGCTGACGATTTCAGTTCTGTGGTGAAACTGGAGTTGAAGCTGCTGTCTCACCTAGTTTCTATCGCCCATACCAGAACGCCTGCACTCCTGGCAGGTGACAGTTTTAACCAGCTATACAACAGAGGTCCTTCGTCACACAAAACAGCTTTGACACCAGAATACTCATGTAAATAAAATAAAGCATAGCCTTCCCAACTCCTTGCCCCCCCTTCCCTTTTTTTTTTTTTAAGTTAGGGTGAGTAAGCAAGCAAGAAAGATGATCTTTATAGCTCAGTAATTAAAGCCCTGCATATTTTCCATTATGCATGCCAATATGGATTCCAGTCTCAGACTGCAACAACTTCCCAGGCTTCAGAAGCAAGATTGCTTTAGGTAAGCAAATGCAGACTTAGGGTAAGAACTGGAAACAGAACTACAAAAAAAAAAAATCATCCACATCCAGAATGACCCAACAAGCAGCTTAAAGCTCTCTTAAACAGGTACTGCTGAATTTAGCCATGGTAAATCTAAAGTGTCACCCTTCCTTCTCCACCTTGCTTTCAGCCAGAGGTCACTGCTCCCATAACAAGAACGGCAAAACATTGTTCTTTTATGTAGTCTTCACAGGCAGCTTATAGCAAGATGTTGGCTGTATGCAGGAATGGAATGCTGCAAAAGATCACAGCAAAACCTGCCAGATCTTACCGGTCAGAGCTCTTAGAAAAAACTACTATGGGAACATTTAAAAATTTATTCGAGCACCATTATTTTAAAAGCTGTCATAAAATCTAAGGAGGACAGAGTGCTCATTTTCTTACCACCCAGCATAGACACTCTGCACCTAAGGGCAAGTTGTGTTGTAAAGGTTTGCATAAAACAAACTGTTTTAAAATCTTAAATTCCTTTCAGAGGAAGCTAAATGTAAGTCAGTATATCTTAGAAGAGCATGGGGGCATGGGAAGTTACTGATGGCTGAAAACCAGAGGACACTCTTTACTCCTCCTGGTTGTGAGGCTCTTACCTGGGAACTGGTTTTGACATCTACAGATATTTTTCCTTTCTTAGTGCTCCAGACTGCATGTCAGATCAGTATTAGTTTTCTAGAATAGGCACAGCATGAAATACTTTGAGAAGCTGACATTATATCAATAAGCCATATGTTCTTCTTTAAGGGCCACAATGGGAGTCCCTTGTAAACAACAGGAGACATTATCACAGATATTTAAAGGCTGAACATTTGCTCATTTTACTCTAAAGAGAAACATTACTCTAGTACCATTATGCCGGTCATATGTTAAACTACACACAGCATTAAAAATCTATGGTGACAGGTATACAAACCCAATCACAGTCCCAAATGGACTTCAATCCATTTGCAGCCTTCCTTTACAGGAATGCAAATTCCACAGCTCGTAACATGACTGCATGATTTTATCAATGTATTTTTCATTTTTATATTGTGATTACAGTTGAAGGCCCCTGGTCACAAATGCACAAAACATTTCCCCTCCCAGTATCATCATCGTGCATTGTTATAAACGCACCAGGACAAATTGCTAAAACATTCCTGCAAGGCTTTATAAAAGTCATAAAAGCTGGATCTTCGCAAGTCTTCAAACTGCACTGAAATCCCTTGTATTTGAACATGGGTTTGTATGTATATTTCAATTATCTTGAAGAAAACTACCTAAACAGTGGAACCTGTTGTCATGGTTTAAACCACCTGGCCGAAACCAGGACACCTGCAATTATGCTTTGCTTTTACAATAACTCTGGCTCTTCTGCTAATCAGGAAAATGCAAATCTTGGAGGTGCTTGCTGAATTTAGACAGTTCTACAGTTTTACATATCTATTCTCTGATAACTGCTGAAATAACATCCCTTAGTAACTAATCCACCAAATTCCACACCTTATCACTCTCAGCAAAAGCAGGCTCTCTGGCACATAATTTTTTTATGTAATAACGAAGCTAGTCTGGAGTGGGAAAAACACACAAAGGCACACTAGGACAAAGCATAAAATAACTCCACCAAACATCAGCCGTACCAGTTTTAAAAGTGAGCAATCAGAATACAAGAGGCAAGATTTCAACTGCGTTTGCATTTTGCTTTTTCCATTTACTGCAGTAACAGACTGTTCGATTGCACTCACATGGCTCTTCCCCAGTTACACTTGCAAAGCCCAAAGTCATTTGCAGAGGGAAACCGGCAGAGCAGCTGTCAACAGAAGAGTAAATGTGATGGTCCCGTTATCATCACCCAAGCAAAACGTTGACTTAGAAACTCCAGCAACCTGGCAAGGCTCACCAAAGGCTCTGCAAAGCCACTGCAAACTTCTATCGAAAGGTTTCACGTTAGGATTTCACCTCTGATCTCACACATGAGAAAAATCACATGTTTGTTATCACTTGGGAACACAGTATACATCGTGTGCGTACACAGACAGCAGTACCTAGTCTAAGAATCAGTTAAATCTTCAGGAATGGGGTTTGAACAGGAGTTAAGATGCAAGTCTCCTGCGATCTCTTTCCACAGGGGACATTTTCTGTCCTGACACAGGGCAAACCAGCTTCTTACATCCCAGTGCCCACTGTTCTAGGCACCCGACAAACAGCCCAGGCTCTGCACTATAATGTTTATTTCTAAAGCTGATATTTCAAGTGCTTACAGTTTCAAGGCATAGCTTAAAGAGCTCTTCTCTGCAGTAATTTTTGTTGGTGTGCTATTCCCCAGCACAGCCTTGCTGACTTCTTTCAAAAAAAGCGTGAAGCTGTGTCCGTGCTCATCTGGTGGTACTGGTTTGTCATCAGTCCTTCTTTAGTAAATTAGAAGAGTCACCCATGAAGTAAGCTGGGGAAACAGCCTCATCCTGTGCAACGTTGCAGCACGCTACTAAAAATAGCTGCTGCCTTCCACTCCAGAGATGGAGGCTTCCTGAGAGCAAGGCATTTCTATACTCAGGGCATGCACATGATACACAGCACGCCGATATATCACCGCTTGTCCATATGTAAAGGGAATAGATTTGTAATATTTCCCCAGCCTAAAAGCTATCCCAGCCACACAGCTAGTACACTTCTCGTAAACACTCTTCAGCCTCCCCCCCAAACCCCAGCTTGTATTTTAACTCATGTTTTTTTAATTCCATCTCCACAACTGCCGAAGCAGCTCTATGTTTCTGCTAATCTTTTTTGAAATATAAGAAAGTGAAAAATGTTTCAGGAGAAATTTTGGAACGTCTTTGGATTTGTTTTTTAAAAAAACATATTTTGTTTAAATAGAAGCAAACAACAAGTTTTTGATCTCAGCTCTCACATGCAAATCTGGACCATTCCACATTTAGACAGAAAAACTGAATCAATCTATTTCTGAACAGCTTTTGCATTAGGACTGAAAATGCTCTCTGCGTAAAAGTATAGCAGAGGACTTCAGGAACTGAGCATAAACAGCTAAATAAGAGAGAACATTTAGCTGATTCTTAGACTACATATATACAAAGTTTGCTCCCACGTACTACTACACACCACAAGAATGTCTAAAACTCTGAGCAGGTCAACCTCAATTCTATGCAGGCTCTGGGCAAGGATAGGCAAAGCATGAGGATCCCTCACTCAGAAGGGGGCAGAAGCTGGAGGGATGCTTCCAGACAAAGGGACCCACTGAATCAAGAGATGGAAGAAGCCATCGCAAAAGGTTAAAACACAAAATATACGACTCTGAACCACTTACAGATAAAAGAGGCTGTGAGTCTGAAGGAACCTGTTACTGAGCAGAGGAGCAAAACTTGCACAGCTTCTTTAGAAGCTGACAACTTTGCATTAAACATTTGCTAAAATGTTATTTCGTCACCATACAAAATGTATGGTTATGATGTGCTGCTCACAGAAACGATGGACTGCATTTGGCAATGCGGTAAGCCTGCCCCATGCTTCTTACAAGATCCAGCCAAGCAGCGCTGGCTGCGCCTCACCGCATGGCCGGTCCCCCAGCAGCACAGAAATGCCACCAGGAATAAGTAGCTCCTCACCTCACCTCTACTGCCTGGTAAGGAAGCGTGAGAGGCCAGTGCTTTGCCTGCTCAAATTCAGGAAAAAGGTGTCTGAAGAGCTTTGCTCAGCACAGCCAGCGTTCTGTGAGGTACAGCAGCAGAGCTCTAATTAAAAGCACAGACTTCATCTCAGCGAATAGTTTTCAAAGAAATTTAAAAGTACATGAATACTCTAAGTTTAATCCATAAGGCAAAGAGCTGAATCACAGACACTGACAACGCAGTCCCTGGAAAGCAGCTTATTATACACTCCATTTCTGGTTCCAGGAGCATCCCAAGTTCAATGTGTAGCAGCTCTATATGCAGATAAGCTGAAAGGAGAATGCCAGTTTCAAACACCCATGAGGAAAGTTCAAATCTGGAGTCTAATTAACCTCACAAATCTCCCTTACCTCTAGCGTGGGAAAGTTGTGCAGTCAATTCGGGAAATTGGGAAATCTCACTCTGTATTTCTGCCAGACATCCAGATTCCAGACAACGGCATTTCTCCTGAGCCCCACCATGAAGCCCAAACTCCAGTCGGGAACAAGCGAGAACACCCGCTGACCCAGGCTGGAGGGCTGTCCACCATCCCAGGGCGCTCCAGAGCTAGGTGGGGCTTTCCTGGGACAGCACTATTCCAGGAGCAGAGCTGTCCTGTCCCACAGCAAGAGCTCAAGCACCACTTCACAAACAGAGCAAGGCTGATGCCTCGAATGTTCCTGGGCTGCTCCAGCAACTAGATGTGCATAGGATCCCTGGCTTGTTTCATGCCTTGGGGAGTCACCAGCTTCTGCTCATTGCTGGGGTAAGAGTGCAGTTAGGGGCAAGCTGGGGCTCTCTGTACATTCACGCTTCCTTCTCCATTAGCACAGCATCTCATGCAGCTTGTTCCCAGGGTTAGAGAAGTATTGCCATTGCCAGGAGATCCTCATTTATGCACACCCTTCTGACCACACATATGAGTTCCCCTATTCTGATAGAGCTTTGGATTGCCCCTTTACAAGGGTTTACATTTCCAGGTTCCTGTATTCCCTTTGGAAAGCATGTTTTGGCTTAGCCCAAAAGCTTAGCAGGAGAACCCCTGGCATTCCACTGTATCTTTGAGAACTTTGTCGTTAGTGTATTGGGTTCAAAATATTTCAAGTAAAATGGTATGGGTCTGAAAAGGCCTGGGAAAAAGGCAAGCTCAGCCCAACAAACTGACAGGAGACTTCTGAACTATTCCCAGCCCACCTGATAAAGCAGCTTCCCTTCATCTGCACCGAATATTCTTGGAGAACAACTGCCACTTGTGAGTTACCATGCAGAGCACAGGACTCTCTTGTACCACACAATCCATGAGGACTCCTCAGCAGCAGAAACACAAGCTTTCTCAGAAGACCAAACCACCCACCAACTCAGCTAGGGGTGACAACCCAGATCCCATTGACACCAACAGATACACTGAGGCAGCTTCAGCAACGAAGGAAAAAGCTGGTGTATTTGGGGAGAGCACAAAAGGATCTCAGATGGACACATGAGTAGCTTCCATTGAGATCAAATTAACAGAGGAGCAGGAAGTTTTTGCTGTTTCTTGGGAGGGAAAAAAGAACAGAGAGGGATGCAAACAAGAAACGTACCTCAAATAAGCACTATCCTTCAACTTTATGAAGTTTTCCCAGCTAAAAAGAAAAAGCTCTTGCATCTCTCAGGCAAGCTGAATTCTCTGCAGAACTAGATGCAAAGGTGGGACACAACACAGAGATTCTGAACACCATGAAGATCTGTCCTTCAAAACCATCAGGGCAGTCTTATAGTCAGATACCAGTGCCTCCCCACCCACACACACACACTGAGTATTTCACCATATTGTAACTAAAGCCACCAAAGGCCAGCCTGAATCCTTGTTCGAGAGATCACTGCGCAAAAGCTGCTTTGAATATCGCAGTACGAGAAAAACATACCAGCACACCCTGCCCTCAATTAAGCAGCACAGTGCCTGACTCTTCTAGTAATAGTAACTAGTAGAATTAACTTGCTCTTACCGGAGAGGAAGGAAAACACTGACTTTTGTCAAAGATGCTCATTTCCTACTTGTCAGGCTTTCCTTAAACTATCCCGTGTTCATGAGAAACCTGCAACCTCAAAGAGAGACTTCAAGCACCCCTGCTCCTAACACCAAGCCAAGCAGGGATTCAGTGCTATTCACTTGAATAGCATTCAGCCAGGGAAACTGAAACAGTAACATATGCGAAACAGCTTGAGTCTTGAGGATGTGAACTAGACAGAATTAGTTAACAGAATTTTTTCTTTGAACCCACACACTCACCATAACATTCATTTAGTAAATCTGAATAAGAACTGTATTCGATAGCAACACAATCTGCATGTGAACGTTCTGTGAAGACTAAATTCCATGAATCAATAATTTGTTTCAATTGTCTTGATTCTGTTTACTATCTGCACTATGTTTTATCAGTCTTAATGTTGGACCATCCTTAGTTTTAAATCTCTGTATAAGGCTTTGAGTGAACAAGGCCTGTGTTTACTTTGACTTCAAAGAGAATTAAGCATCTGCAGAAGTGTTTTCCAGACCGAGCTTTGTTAGCTCTACTGTCATAAGTTCAGGAAAAAAAAAAACATTAAATCACCACATCATCTAAATTTAAGAGGCTCTTAATTCAGTATCTCTCATATTTTGTAAAACAATACTATTTGTATAATGTTGGTATCATATATAGTATTGTAGTTAACATTAACTTAATAATGATGAAATATTTGTTATTACCATTACAGTGTTGGCATGTTGATTTTTAGTATTGACAGAGCTGTCTGAAATGCTGTTTACAACATTTGTTCTAGCTAAAGAGATTTGGTAGAATTTGCTAATCAACTGCAACCACTTCCCACCCATAGAACTGATGCAAAGAAGGGGAAAAAAACAGCTAGCGGCATCCAAAGACATAAACACTTTTACTTAGAACTCTGTAAAGAGAAATCCCTCTCTCTCCATATGGTTTTCTCTTGGCTCTTAATCATCTTTTCATTGGCTTCCAGCTGGCTGTCTCACTATCATCTAGCAGTATCACTAGCAAGACCAACTTGTTATGCCAAAGTCAGGCACAGGAAGATGAGAGCTGCAGAGCAGCATCACTGGATGCAGCAGTCTTTACTAGGAGCAAGTTGTGCACAAATGCTGCATGGCAGGGTCACTCCACTGGCCTCGGCAGAGTAAGCACCGCCGTGTTCCCGAAACACAGCAGCAGGTCTGCCTTTGAACTTTTTAGGAGCAGGAGTGAAGAACAACTGCTACAATTGAAGCTACGGGGAAATTCTGCAGGCAGAAGTGTAATTACCTGAGTGGGAATTCTGGCTGAAAACCCAAACTTCTTTCTCTCCTTAAATAGAAACAAATGCTGTGCAGTCACCATGGAGAGATTACGTACAGCATTTGGATCACATGCAGCACTGAAATACAACACACACACACATACACGAGCCAGCCATGGAGCTGGTTTAGCAAAGCACAACCAACGGTCAGTTCTCCATCGACTACAGCCAGGAGCTCCCCTTCTGGCCACACCGCCCTCCCTAGTCTCACAAATACCAAGCTGGATATCAAAACCCAGCTCCACATTAAAGGCCAGCTTTGCTAGTTGTTTAGCCCGTCTGGGAGGTACCTAGAGCTTGGCATGGAAGAGCCAGAGATGGAAGCCCTGACAAATTTATCTACTACCACCCAATTAAGATTTGAAATTGGGAATAGAAGAAAACCCCAGGGACAGAAACATCATATAGCGCCCGTTTGTGAAAATCTGCTTGGATTTAGCTGAGCAGCCAGTCTTCGAAGTGCAGCAGTTCTTGCAGAGTCTGTAGAGGCTTTGAGTTCAGTTGCAAAAAATTCTCAGTTTTGGTCCATGTCCAACATCTCTGTTTTCCAGTCACCTTATGCAGCCAAGCACACCTCCTCATCTCTCTGCCTATCCCCTCCCTCTGCCCACTCCACAACCCAGCTCATTCTTCATCTTCTGACCCCGCCAGCCTCCAGAGTCAACTGCAGCTGCAGCCCACATCTCCTGGGGTGGATTTTCCCCCTCCACTCCATCCCCCATGTCTCTCGCAGACACCTGCCTCCTCTGGACTGCAGCAGCATCCCAGGGGAGAGTCACCCGAGCACAGGGAAAACGGACACCCTTTTCCCTCTTCAGGCACGGCACAGTATGGGCTGCAGTCTTCCAGACTCATGTGGGTCTCACACTCTCCTCCAAACAGCTACTTGTGCTCACTAATAGTCAGGGCACTTCATCTGTAGCTGCCCAACCATTCAGTCCTATTTTCGAAGGGAAGTATTGCTGCTCAGAGTCCCTGAAAAATCCACCCTGTCACTTTCTATTGTTTGAAGTTAGTAGGAATGTTGTCAGACTAAAAATGCCAGAAATTTGCCTCTCTCCTTCAAATCAGCCAAGCTTTGTTTTGTTAATAACTTCAGCCAGCCTCCAAGCCTTAGGAGAGTGCTTTTTATCTACGTACATGTCAGGCTGGTGACACCACGTGGGAATCTTTCAGTTCCTGAGACCAGCAAATGTGTCCATGTTGCTGTGTATCAGGAATGCCATTCCACGGATAGTCCTTTTCTCACCTCTCTGATTTATGCTCCTAGATTAATGAGCTACTGCAGAGACAGCTAAGGTTGTAGACACAGAGATGTCTCCCATCCAATTTTTCTAATCATCCTCCAAGCTACCAAACAGCTTTGAATTTGGGAGTTTTGAGAACAACTCTCCTTATTTTAAAAATATACACATACATTTCAATTTCCTCCACATAACACCAACAATTACAGAAACAGCTGTTTCTGATTTTGTAGTGATTTTTCCCCAGCATGCACATCCCTGCGACTGGCTTTTGTTTTCATTCTCACAAGACAAAGCATAAAGAGACCTGCACCTTCTTCCCCTTCCCACAGCTCCTCTTTTTCTCCAGTTTCAATGATGTGCTTCACATAGGCTCTGTTCCACTGGTTTTCTTAAAAGGGGAATATCCTATATTTGTATTTATGAAGAATTAACCTCTATTTTTTCAACAAACACCACACATCCTGGTGCCTTGACTGCACTGAAACTTGCTCATTTTTAGTTTTACAGATTGATGAAAAGCTGCTAAAATAGGAATTTTCTATTGTCAGTCAGCATCAGCATGAGAGCAGTCTGCTCTTGAAAGCCTCCATCTCCGATTGTTCAAAAACATACTGCTCACCACATCAATTTAATCATGTGCACAAGATATTAAAAGATCAGGCTAAGCGTACAAATCCTGTTGAGTTCCAAGAAGGTTCTTTTCATAAATATGAATGAGGGCCAATTTCATGGCACTTGTTACATCCCATGTACTCTTATATCTTCAAACTATCATTTGCCTTTTTATGTGCCAATAATCAATTTGTAAAGCATAAATCATAAAGCTTACCTGTTTGATTTTGCTACAGCCTATGATTTTACGTTTAATCAATTTTCTTACTTCGATAACTGACACAGTTTCCATTTTATCACCTTATCTGTGTTTGAAGGAACAAATAAAAATCACCTTTCTGCAAGGATTAAAATTTCACCTATTTGCTTATAAACTAGTTTCAGGACTGCACCATCACAGCAAGTTTTTAATCAGAAATGCATGCAAGAAGCTCAGCCTGTACATCATGTTCTGCCATATATCAAGCAGCAATCGCATTTCAGCATTATCACATACAACCTGCAAACATCTGCTAAAGAGATATAGAAAGACCAAGAAATTATAGAACAGCAACGACAAACCCACACACCCCAAAAGGTTATTTGACTTGCATTCTGTGTGAATTCAAACTGGACACAAGAATCAGGTCCCTGTTGATTAAGGATGAAAAGAGAACAAAAATTCATGGAGGACACTTCTTTCTCAGGAGACCGTAAATGCACATTGGAGAGTTCCTTGCAGCTGTAGGATGCCAGCACAGGTAGTGCAGCCACATGCACGCACTCCGAGCTGGGTAGAGATGCTAGCTGCAACCTGGAAGCCATACATAACCTTGGTGCGGTGCTTTACACAGTGAAGTAAGGTGCACCGGGGCAGGGAAGATCACTTTAGGCTCACTGCCATGCAACTGAGCTTACTGAGCTTTCCAACCATACCAGCTGAGGGGTTGGACTGGAGACAGGAGGAACACGTAGGGCTGCCTGCAGCCATCCATGCAGTGATCTTGTAGGCTGGGGTCACTGTCTCAATGTTAGTATTCATTTGATGCTGAAAGTCCACTAGCTTTACTACTTGAAAGACACATTAGTCATGCACACATCGCCCTTTCACATATATGGAAATGAAATTTGTCAGGTTTTACAGAAAGTTTCCCACTACAAATCAGGATAAGGTCACCAGATGATATTCACTTGTTAACAGGGTCTCAGGAAGTTTAGAAAAACCAACAATCCACCAACAAAACAATTCCTCATAGATTTTAATAATTACAGGGTGGTTTTGAATCTTTTGACTTCATACGAAGAGTGTGTTTCATGTGAATAGTTGTGAAAAAACAACGTATTTCTTCTAGCAGCACTAGCTATCTCAGCACAAATGACCCAAAACAGGATCTTCAACTGACAGCACTGCCTTAACATTTCTCTGCTATCTTCTATAATAACCTCTTGGAAGTATAAACCATGGCTGTTTTTTTCTTTTTTTCAAAAAAAAAAAAAAAAAAGAAAAAATCTCCTACAGACATCTACTCCTAAGGATGTAAACAGATTCAAAACAGTAATCAAGGAATTGTACAATGATCTCAAAGGACATTTAAAACGTTTTCCCTAGTCACAGCCTGTCCCTGCCAACTGATGATATTTCTTCCCATTTAAAAGCTTGCCTTGCTGCTCGGAATCCCAGATTCAGGGCTGGTCTTTTCCAATGTTTTTGAAGAATACTTAAGAAATCCAACCAGAGAGTGAAATGTGTGTGTATTTTACATGAAACTATCTTGTTCACTTAAAAAAGGGAGGAGGGGGAAGACTGGAGGTACTGAAGCGCCTTCCCTTGAGTTCCCACAGGAGGTCCACCAGCACCCTGAATGACCGGTAGGGATTTGCTGCTCTCAGACCAACACCCCAGCTGTGCAAGAAGAAACACTCCCTCTCAACTTCAGAGGAGGGTGCCTGGACAAAGACAGCGATGCCTGTATGCCAGGATGTAAGAAGAAAGCCTTCTGTGGTGTTATTTATTGTAGCAACAGGCCCTGGCAACAGTTAGACTCCATGGTGATAGCGAACAACCGAGCTCCCACGGAAGAGGCTGGGACATTCCTGCTCCCTGGACTTGCAGCCAGCAGATGGTTACAGTTTCACCATGGGCTGCAATATTTCTAACCGGGTCGCTGTCACCCAGCTGTCTTCTGAAGAGCTACAGAAGAACCAGGAAGGCAAAAGCCAGGTAGGGCCTTCTTCCAACGGGCTCTGTAAAATACGTTTGATGTCTTGACGTGTGGGTGTACAAGGACGTATGCATACACGGGGAAATGATTTTGCTGATATTAGCAGGAGCTCTGACTGTGTCAGGGAGCTCTTTAAGAGAGGGGCTACTCACTCAGCTTAACACAACCCGTCTGTCACGGGGAGAGCAGGTTATCTGGCCACGTGCATGAGCTGATGATATAACACCTGAAAAGTTGCTTTACCACCGTCTGACCCAACTTGCCTCACTGAAAGATACAATTAAAAGGCACATACATCCCACACCAGTAATGAATTACAGCACTGCATCAAGGTGGGTTTTGTCACAAAGGGTTACGAGGCAGGGGGCTTGTACCCTGTAATATTTGCCTATATACCTGTGCACGGCCACTTGCGTGTTTGCAGAATTGAGTTGGCTCAAGCCCAACATACAGGGAAGAGACAAACAGACATCTAGGGTCTCATCCTGCATACTTTGGAGGTTCAAAGCTATTGTTTAGAAGGTGCATAGGTTAACACCTTACTGAATGCTAAATTTAAAACTCGGGTTTAAATTTCTTACTAACGATCCACATACAGAAGGCACTTGAATTTCTGAAACAATACCGTAATATGGACATGTTTAGGCTTGAGGTTATTGCTTTCCTCACCATCAACATCCACCTGTGACAGAACATGGAGAAGTACCAGGAACATCTTTGTCTTCCACTGCACTGCACTCTGAACCTGCCAGTTCTGTGGTACTACTCTAGGTACCACCTTAAATCTTTAGAAAGCCAAGGAGCTTTTCTCATTTGTTTCTTCATTTTCTTGTAGACTAAAAATGACAGCACTGCTGGAACAGAAGCTGCTCCCTCACAGGATGGGGCAGCTTGGCCAACGGGGACCTCAAAGGACAGAGCCAAACTTGGATGCGAGACCAGTGAGGGAGACTCCCCCAACGACCTACCAGAAAGATTTACACCTCAGAAAAACAGCAATGCACAACACACAGGTAAACAGCAACCGAAGTTCATACCAGCTCCACAAATGGAGGTCTAGGAGGAATTATTCTTGGCAGTCTATTGCTACAGTCAGCTTCTACACCCAGAAGCGCCCATGCTGCAACAACAATTGAGCTGTCGGCACTGATTTAAAACCATACTATAGTAGCAGAAAGCACTTCCTAGCTGGTGGGTATCTTCTGCAGCATGACTCAAGCCTCACTACGAGAGCAGGCAGCAGGGTAGGTAGGTACTTTTCTTGGCAGACACCTGGAACACACCAAGAGAACAAACTCAGCCTTGTCCCCAGGGGTAGCCCTCTCTGACTGGGGTTACAGCACACTGGGAGGATGCATTGCCCACACGAGAGCTGTCAGTCTGCTCTTAGTCATTTTTTACAACAGAACGGTCGATGCAATGCCCCTGACTACCATCAGGTAGAGACAGTAAGTAAACACCATGTTATTCCTTAAGTCTGCAATCCAAAGTGGCAGGGCCAGTTATCATATAGAGAAAACTACAGATTCCAGAAGTCATCATGACAATAAGCAAAGGTCTGCTAAGAAATGTATTTTTTAGGTACAAGTGAACACTTAAATCCAAACTTTTCTGTAATCTTAGGGTACCATTGTAGCAAGAGTTGCTAATGGAAAAGCAGCACCATCTCTGGTGCATTTAAACCTCCTAATTTTGTAGTTTAACTCTTGTATTTTTAAAGTGCTATGAACAGCTTACATTTCACAAACACACTAAATGGAAAATCTACAGTCGTTGTTTACTCTTTGTAATAAACAAGGGTTGTAATAAAACATTTCAAATCGAACACAAAAGGAATAATTACTGGTGTTTGCTATTCATTAAAGAGGACTTAACTCCCAATGCCACAGAAGGACGTGATGAAAGGATTTCATTTCATATTGAACAAAATTATTTGCTTGCTCTGAAATGGCGTTTCATTAATTTCAAACTCCTTTTCCTCCCACTCGCTGAAAGATAACTTCACAGGAAATTTCTAAACAGAAAGTTTTTGAAATTATGCTTCAATCGTCTGTTTGGAGACACACAAAAAAAACCCCATACCATACCAAGATACTTCAACTACATTTTCCTCCTGAATGGATGAGTAAAACCAATAAAAATTCACATCACTTGTCAATGTTGCCCACTCATCATGCTTTTATTTTTCGCAAGGATATGTTTTGCTGTATACTGGCTTCTGACATTTATGTGTTCTGACTGACAGCTGAACCCTTGTACTTTTTGGGTAACTGGTTCAGTTATTTTAGGAAAGGTATGGAATCAGCTTCTGCAAGGTGGTATATACTCTTTATTTTTGTTTTACAACTAAAAAACTAAGCCAACGTTGTCATACTCACACTGCTTATAGGGACTGGCGGATGTCAAATAACCGATTTTTATTTGGTCCAAGCAGTCTTTGTACAAAAGCTCTAACTTCTGCCAATAGAGGTTGGGCAGATGGTAGAACTGTCAACTGAGGGTTGAAAAACCTGATGGGTCTTGGCAATCAAGTCATTTGTTGTTTATCCATGTCTAATATGTGGAAACTAGACAGCCACTCAGAAGGGTTATCAAAATAATTTGGGGTTTGTTCTTAATTGCTGTTTATAAATATATAATTAAGTGTTGGAATGCTTATGATCAGGCTCAAATGTTGCAACAGCATTGCTACATATCATAGACTACAACAGCATATGAAAGTTTGGGTTCATTTAACAGAACACAGTGATGCTTACAAGACTACTTGTTAGTAGCCTTGTACTATCTCGTCCCAGCCTGGCTTTCTCTGACCAGATCACAGAACCCTTGAGAACTTGAACTGCAAAGAGCTCCCTGTGGACATTAGGGAACACACTCAAAAATTGAATTCACGGGTCTTCAACACATGCTTCCACACTTTCCTGAATGTGCCACTCTGGGGGTAACTGACTGCAGTCAGAAACTGAACCAGGTGCCTGCACTGTTTTTCAAGCCACTAAAAAGCTTACTGCAAAGTTTAAGCAGTGAAGAGAGCCTGGAGCAGGCCTCCTCCACTGCATGTTCTCAGTATGTAACCTCTTAAATAAAATCTCTGGCATTGGAAATGCATCATGAAGCTTTGTTTGAATGACAAGTGCTCTACAAGTTTTAATGTTTTCATCTTTTGAAGATGCACTGCTCACCAGTGAGTTCATCAGTAAATCATGGTCCTTATGGGATACAAGGAGGCAAAAATCATCAGACATTCTAGAGGAGCTGAGGATGCAGGGAATAATCAAGAGCCGAAGTACCACTGCCAAGACAGGAGAAGTGTATGAAAACAAGGTAAGTGTCATTATATAAGACAGGACCGCTGCTACAGCTCTGACCCTGCTTTCAGCACCCCGAGATTCAGTTTCTGCACACACAAAGCATCCAAGCATACCTCCTTTAAGACTTTAGAAGCAAGTTTGTTTAACAGAGAACTGCATTCTAGGGATGTTAATACAACAGAAGCTGGCAGCAGTTTCCGTTTTTTTGCATCTTCTGGGCTTGTTTGAAATGGGGACAAAGGAGATAACAGCGCTAAGAACTTGCCCTTTGGAAAACTCACTGGAAGTTACATGCCACAAACTTGTTTCTCAAGTCCACAAACCGAGAAGAAATACTACTGCCAGGGCTTACAATTACACTTAAGTCCTCAGAAATCCTAAATATTCACACTTCTGAGAAATCTACAATTCACATTTGATCTCAGACTAAGAAGCCATTAAAAAAACACGGATTTAAAAAAAGTTACAGAACTGGTATTTGACTACTAAGAAGCTAGCATCCATTTTCTTTTCATTCTGAATGATAACCTGGGGTTTATTTTGGCTTCTGAACTCAAGCATTACGTTAAAGACCAGGTGCCTCCTCCAGATAGGGTTTCAAGTATAGATGTCAGGAGGGAGAAGGTCTGCAGGGAGTCTGTAAGAAGTTTAACACATCTATGGATACATGCTGTCCAAAGCATGATCTCACCACTGCTTGAACATGGGAACAACTCAAGCTCAAACCAAGGATGATTCTGAGTAACTTTGTCATTTGAGGCAAGCCTCTAACCTCAGACTCTTATGTTATTGAGGATCAAACAGAAACTTTCATAAGGAGGACTAAAGGAGCAACTGCCACCTTACAATCTGGCCACTGGTGCTGCCTAACATATTTCCTATTGCCAGCACTTTGGAAAACGGGGCTAGAGGGTCTCCAAGTACAGCTTCTCCGTCAACTTTACTTTCTTCCCTCAGACAAATTTTTGAGTATCCGAGAGGATTATCCCCTCTGTGGTTAAATTTAAGTAGCATACTGCAGGCAGGTTTTTATATTTTTTCCCTTCATAAGATATGCAAGTGTCTGCTGGGTTTTTTTTTTTTTTTCCTCCTGTATTAAAAAGCTGTCTGGTATTAAATTACACATACTCTTTTATTGACAGAAACTCAGTCTGTGCTATTTCTCCTTAGAGAATTTCTATCCTCCCAACAGGAGGAAGGCACTTTTTTTTTTTTTGTCTTAGAATCAGTACAGCTTTTAGAAATGAACCTCATACTTCTCACTGAAAGCCAACTTTTCCAAATGATATTTTACATTTGAGCCAGGCCCACTGCTGGGTGACCTACAAATGTAAACAAATCTGACACTAGCTGTTAACTATTAGTTGTCCTTTAGAAGCAACAGAAAGTTTGGCCTGTGTGATCTCCTGTAAGAATAATTTACTCCATTAGAACTCAAATGCAGCAGATTGCCTATGAATAGAGGGACTAGATGCACTAAACACAGACGCAGAAGAAAAGGTTTCTTGCCCAGAAATATTCCAAGTTACAACATGCAGCTCTGGATTTTGAGTATTAATACATAGGTAAATTCACATCTGAGATTTTGGATTTGACCAGGAATAAGCATGACTAGCTTTATGACAAATTTCAGTCCAGCAGTAGCTTCAATGAAGAACTGAGCTCACAGACCTCACAACACTGTGAAAGACGAGTACAACCAGGTTTGAGAGTATTTTTCTAATAATACTGGAGATGAGAGACCTTTGCAAGAGCTTTCCCTTCCCATGCATAGTTCTGCTCCACTTAAGTATCTGCATCCCTTAAGCCTTGGCAGTATTACCTGTCTTCTCTGGATAGCCTGCGTTGGTGACACTGAAACAGCTGTGCTAAAAGCCTTCAGTCTTCTGACCATCCCTCACTTTACCCCAAACAAAGGGACTCCAAGCAGTACAGGTTAAAATGCTTTTTTATACCTGTTTCTAAGTATTCATTCCCTAAAGGAGCGGTACTTTTGAGAGCAGCATTTCACAGGTCTAGCGTAACAAGGAAGAGCCATACACGCCATAGGATAAACCAGCCTCTACTGCTTTAACATTGGCTCTTACTAAAAATGCCAGCAGAGCCAGAGCTTCCACCTAAGGTACAAGTATCCAGGCTTCTTTGCACAATTACACTTCAGCATTGAGGGGAAGGAAAAAAAAAAAAATAATGCCGGTTTTCTCTCCAGTGCTTCAAAAAGATAATATAGAATATCTCCAGTTGGAAGGGACCCATAAGGATCATAGAGTCCAACTCCCTGCTCCTCACAGGACTACCTAAAACTAAACCATACAGCTAAGGGCATTGCTCAGATGCTGGCAGGCTTGGTGCTGTGACCACTGCCCTGGGGAGCCTGGTCCAGCAATCAACCACCCTCTCTCAGTGAAGAGTCTCTTCCCAATGTTCAAAGAATCATAGCTGATGTCAAACATGAAAACGTTTAATCCTCACCCCTGAAGAGTTACATTAAGCTCTTAATAAACACCCTTACTCCCAAGAAGTAGTAGGAGTTGAATTATAGGCAGCATGGGACACTTTAGCTTATTAATGCACCAGCAACTGTAGGATATCATCGATCAGGTTGACTTTCTTTCAAGGCTACCTTTAAAGGCACTCCTACGTGTGAGAGCTAGAGGGGTAAGCAAAAAGACCAAAAGCTGTAGTTTCAAGTGGAACGATCTACAGAAATTTTATCCGTTTATCATGAGTTATCATTCACAAGGGATGCACACCAGTTATTATTTTAGCATTTCTATTGCTGTTAGCTTTCAATGTGGGTTCATTGAAGCTATAAGGACTCCTCATCGCCCAAAACTGTTTAGAGAAAAGATAAGTTCTTTCCTCAGCTTATATAGACACAGAACAATCTGGAAAGCAACATGCTTGGTGAATAATCTGTTTAGTTTGGACATATTGGGAAGAATTTTCCATTCATCTCTTCTTATGCAGTCTGCAGTGTATCTTGGGTAAGGAATGACATGCTCAGCATGCAATACCTTCCCACTTCAGGCTATTGCTACGATAGCCTTTGTCATTAGAAAGAAGAGTTTCTTTCTCTTTTTCAAGTGTCTTTTGTTTCATTTTTATGATGATTGAACATTGCTTTGTTCAGATTTTTTTTGTGTCATCTGCATTCAAACTGTCTCCTTTGTATATCAGTTTTCTTCCTACTGATTCATGCTCCACCTTCATCTCACTACATGAGTCATCTTCTATACTATTTGCAGCACTTAACACTTCTGGCAGCAAGGCCCGGCTTCTAGAGTTATTTATGGCAATAGAAGTCTGGGGAGCAGATAACTCAGGAAACTTGTAGCAGGATAGCGATTATTTCAACCCTAGGTCCTTGGTGTGGGTTTAACATGGCTAAAACTGCTCATCATACAGAAGACGGTAGAATCCAGCCTCCTGACTGATCAAATAACCACTGCATCTTCCCAGGAGTAAGTGCTACCCTCAGCAGCAGAGATCTAGGATTGGGCTGCTCATTTGTATGCAGCAGAGGCCAGCAGTATCACAATTACATAGCTCTAACAAAACTATTGTTAAGTCTCTTGAGCAGTAATAAAGTAACTTGCCTAAATACTTCAGGCCTCATTACAAAATCCCCACATCTGCTGGGTGTACAGCAACATTGCAAGCTTCACAGACACATCACTCAGCAGAAAAGGGGAATTCTCACTGCAGACAACACTCACGAGTGAGCAGTGAGGTTATTAGCACATCATTATTTCTAGGCTTTCATTGGTATCAGGGTCCATCACCTCTACGCGTGGGGGGAAAAAAAAAAAAAAAAAAAAAAAAAAAAAGGCAGAAGGCAAGCAGCAAAGTGTCACCCCAACATCAAAATATACTTTGCTGAAAGCTTCTAATGTCTCTACAGGGAGATGCCCTGGAAAAGACACTGAAGAAATCCCCAGGTAGGCTGGAAGAAATTCAGTTTGGAAACAAGGAAGTGGGTGATTTTACAGTGAAGGACATGAAGATTTCTGCTGAAGTGAAAAAAACAGGTCATCTAATTCTGCTGTGTATTTTTCCAGTGTTTGCTTGATCACCTAAGCTAAACCCCTCTACTTTTTATAAATCAAGCTAATACAGATAGTTTATATACTCTACTACCAAAACCCGATTAACGGCAGCACAGCAGGCCCTATATTCATCTCATAGACAGTGGAAGTCCAGGTTTATTTTTGCCGACAGCCTGGAAGATTACTCTAAAAATATGCATATGAGAAGAAACTTCTGGAGCAGTCTTTTCCTATAGTGAAAAATGCATCTTCCATGGACACCAGAATAAACTGACTAAGTTCAGTGCTAGCTGGAGTAACATTCTGATCACATTTGGGTAGAAAGATAGAACAAGCTGCTACAGTTGTTTGACACATATGTGCTTCCATCCCTTATCATAAAGCACTGCTGGTATTGTTGTTTTGTTCCAGGTTAGGGAAGAGGAACTGAACAAAATGCCACAACACATTTTTTTCTAGCAACTGTCCACCAGACTACAGGGAAACAGACTGAACAAGACCACCCAAGTTCTGAAAGTCAAGGGGGTACATACACCCCTCAGCCCTCACCTCCAGACATGAGCCAAGGGTACCACCGAAGGAAACAACTGCAGCAGAAGCCACGATTACCCCAGGACTTTCATCAAGTCTGATAACTCACAGCTGCATCAATAAAACAATAAGGATCTAGGCTGTCTTACAAAAATGAACAACTCCCTGAAGCTGTCTCCTTTTGGGGCATAAGTAAATCATTTATCACGAGGCACAGCTGGGTCTTGTTACTACCTTGCTCACCTGGGAAAGTGGTATCTAATCCTAGTTGTTACACACTAATTGAAAGCAACAAGCCAAATGAGAAGAGCCAGGAAGAGGTAAATTTGTAACTAGCCAGTCACTAAGTTTGAGCACATACACATTATCATTTTTCCATCAAGTTTACTTTATTATATTATTAAATTTAGCTCACTTCTTGGGTAGCTTCATGAAAAGACTCCCTTTTCCTAGGAAGCAGGGAAGAAGAGGTTGGAAAGACATTGTATACACATGGGAAAACACAAAAGCAGGTGTGCAGGAAAAAAACTGAGACCAGCAAAGATTTGGGGTAGTAGAACATGGTGAGACCCTAAGAGTAAGAAAAAAGGCTTTTAACTTATTGTGCAGAGTAACCAGCAAAGAGGTGAAAGCTTCAGACAGCAAGGTGACAACAGGCCCCCCAAACATCTATTTGACAAGCACCGAGCGTATGAGGGAAGGACAGAACAAATACTGAAATTACAACAGAGAAAGAGATTTATGGGCTGAGATATACAAAGCAGGGGTGAGTTGTCCACATGGAAAAAGATGACTGCTTCTGTTAGTGATGTGTTTGGCCAGTCTTTTGACTTTGGAAACCCCCATGCCCTACCTCCAACACACACACAACAGCTAGTTCTTCCAAAGACAAGTAAAGCAATTGTGCTGTTCATGCTCTCCCCACCCCCAGCCCTGTCACTCCCCTCTGGTCCACCTCTAAACTCATCCACCACCACTTCCATTTGGGCCACCAGCTCTGTCCACCTCCCTCCCCCATCAACCCCACACCACACTTACCTCTGCTTCTGCCCTGGCTTTTGACTTTCTTACCTCCAGCTACAGGTGACACGTTCTTCTTTTCCACTTTCCAAGCCAAGGAAATTCAGCTGCAACGCAGGACCACTCTTCTCTTAAAGCACAGGCCTGGCACCATAGAACAGATGAAAAGGTAGCCCCTTATTTTTACAGTCTCATGATAGTTCTCCCTTATCATTCTCAGGAAGAAAAAAGCTTTCCTGCTTTCTCTGCTCTTGCCAGACTTGTACTAAATCACTAAGGGGAGGAGCAAGAGCTCATCTCGTTTCCTGAGCAGCTGGGATCCCACCTGAAGAGCTGAGCAAGGCAACCCATCAAAAGAGCCTTTCTTTCACCTCAGCTCCAGGCCTGGCCAAATTGGCAGGTTTTGTGAAAAAACTCTATTAGCAATAGAGAAGAAAACCTGACAATCACCCTGTGTTTCCCAGAAAGGATAGGAGAAAAACAGGAACAAGAGAAAAAAAGAAAATAGGAAAAAGAGAATCTTCACTCAGCTGTTTCAAAATTATCCAACAACCTGACAACTAGGAGAAGAGATCTGAGAGTACATTCTCACCACAGTTAACCTGGGCTGTCCACTGAATTTTGTCTCTTAGGTACTTTAAGCCAAGGCTACCAGGCTAGGCTTGGAATAAAAACTGGTGTGTGCATGCACATATATATCCATACGGACTGTTCCACCATGTTAATTTGCCTCCCCTTACAGAGAAGTTACTCAAGTAACTAATAGTCTCCCAGTGCCTTCCCATAGTTTCAGAAAGACAAATGATGGTCTGTCTGCAGCCAATGCCATTTCTTCCACTGTCCCCTGTGGTACAGAAAGAGGAGCACAGCACCAGGAAAGGTGCCTTTTTTGTAACAGGACTACTCACGTGCTTCTGCCTGGCTCATCTGCGCATCAGACACAATTGCTAGTCTCTCAAATCAGCTACGCAGCAAAGATACCTTGGAAAAAGCAACAGGAAGCAAGAGGGCCTTTGCAAGTATCATTACAAACGGTCTACTTAGAAAAACTTACTAGAATCAAAGACTGACAATGAAGCTGTGGCACAGTGTAGTTCAACCGGTGGGCTCAGAAGTGATGCTGGCTAACTTGTCAGCTTTACATGGGAAAGACACAGACCTGTTTCAGAAGTGAGACACTCAATTCTTCCTCCTAAGCACATCCAAGAGTTTAAGCCCAGAGCACGTAACTTTTCCACATCCACCTCATGAGGCAGGGTGGGTTTTAAAGGTAGATAGCCTGGTATATGCTTTCTCAAGGGGTTGTTGTGTTGTCTGACTGTCCCTGTCAGACCAGCAGAAGTAATGTTCTGAGTCTTTCTAGGATGCTTGTTGGAAGAGGCTGAACACTGTGTACAAGCAGTGAAAGGCAATCTCAGGAAAAAAAGCATGAATGCATGGATTTCTCCTTATACAATGTTCACAACAACTTTAATTACTGCCTCTGTTAGGAGGATCTGCTGAAGCCCACAGTTTCACACTTTTTGGCGCAGTAAGTTTCTAAGCCTTTTCCTCCAACAGAAGATGCAAACTCTTTGTTGGGCATACAGCTTAAATGGTTTCTGAACTTGGAAATCATTTAAAAATAAAGATCAAATCTCTCTGTTGACTAAACTAATGTTTGTATTACTAATAAGAGAAGCATTTAAAGCCTGCCTTACTGAATTGTGTGTTCCTCTGAACACTGATCTAACTGCTATTGAAAACCATCCATGTCTTTCCATTACCTTCAGTGGATGCTGGACTTGTCTCTTGATGTGTAAGAACATAGTTAAGCGGGGAGAACAAAGCTGCATTTCTGAGCAAAGGAACAGCCTGCTGTTTCGATGGAGTTCAAAGGAACAGGACGTGAATATTCCTTGTGTATAAAATTACACTGAGATTCAGCTGACAACTGCAGGGCTCCTAGCCATGGAGTCTTGCACAAAAAAAAAGGCAGGGCAGCAAGTAGGTGCTAGGTATCTGCTTTTAAAATGCCTTCAAGTATTCCACGTTCTCCTGTTTGACTGGTAGATCTCTTACCAAAGACCTTGGCGCACAGTCCAGTAGTGCCATGACCAAGCACCACAGACTTGTGTCACAGCCACATTTGCACGAATCCCTGGAAAAGGCAACCGGTAGGCAGCGGGAGCCCGCAGCACCATAGCAACTGTGCAAGAGAGCACTAGTCTCCCTGCCAGCACTCATCTCCCTCTGCCAGCCATGAACAGAGGGAGACACACGAGCCCAAGCAAGGGTGACCTGAGCAAAGATGCCATCTCTCCCATGCTAGGCCACAGACAGGAGGGGAGGCAGGAGCACCAGCCAGGGCTCGCTCACCTAAGACACTTGCAACCATCACAGACCTATTTCCACAGGAGTGGTTTGCCTGAATTTGCTCCCTTGAGTTTCGCCGGAGGGCAGCCGCTTTCTGAAACCGAACCCCAACTGGCTGAGCACCTGGGCGAACAGACCCGGGGCGACGAGCATTTGAGCATGGCAAACATCAGGGCCACCGGCGCTCAGGTTACGTGCAGGCTATGGCATTCCTGCCCTTGCCATTTGGAGACTCCTTCATCCCTCCAAACCCCTCAGACACCTCTGGGAGAGGCTGTGAGCCCTTGCTTCAGGTAATACATGGGGGGCGGGGGGCCTTTTGGAGCCTCCTGCTCACATGATGAAGAGATGGTCAGAGCACGATGCGCCGCGCGTAGGGCTCTGTGCAGCCTGCCCGCTGCTCCTGCCTCTCCCCGCCACAGGGATTTTCCTGGGCATTTCGCTGGAGTTCCAGCACAAAACGCGCCAGGCCTGAGGGAGGAAGCACAGGGGTAGCTCACCGGCGGGGAGCCATTACCCGCAGGTCGGTGCCCCCCCAGGGTATCAAAGGATCCCCTTTGCTGTGCCCCCACAGGTGTCATTCACCCAGCTGTTCCCTGGCACAGCATCTGCACCTTCAGTCCCTGGGCAGCCTCCCGCTCCGGCAGGACACCCTGTGTCAGGTGTAGCCCCCCACAGCCCCCCACAGGTGTCACCCTGCCCCACGGGGCTCCCTGCCTGGCACCACTGCCCTCGCCGGCCTTCACCTTCCCTCGCCTCTCCTGGTCCCGCTGGAGCACAGAGCTGAGGGAACAGCCACCTCTCCCCATGTCCCCATGGAGAGGGGACCCGCAGAAGCCCAGGACCAGCCCAGCTGTCCCGGCCACAGCGGGGGGACCAGCCACTCTGGGCTGCCGTGGCCCACCTGCTCCGCCACTGCCCCCGCAGAGGTTAGCTATTTATTTCTGCCCTTTATTTTTTCCACCAGTTTTTGAACAGGAAGGGAGAACATACCGTGCAGGCAGTATTTATGCTACCGTCCCTTTCAGTCACAGTTTCCTTAGATACTCAGCTAAAAGAAAGATGAGGATAACTATTCGTTCACACTGTCACTAGGAAGAAAAACAAGGGACAGAATATGAGTTGCAAGGATACAGAAGGACAAGTTAAAAGGAAGTAAAATCATGTATATACGATCAGCTTGCTTTTTCCCTTACCAAAGACAACTCTACCCCACGAAGCAACACGGGCCACCTCTGTGGCTGCCAGCCTTTCCCCATACAAAACACCTCTATGGAAGGACAATGCTCCCTGTGATGGTGAGAAGAAGAGTTCAAAGGAAGGGAAAGAAACATTCCAAAAAAATCAATGGATCAGAGCCAGGTTTTGCTCTGAAGGGGGTTTGCATTTGTCTGAAGGAAAAGCAGTAGCACGGATCTTGGGCTGGTGCGAACGCGCAGGGTCGGGTCCCTTTGCCTGAGGCTGACCCCTGTCTTCATCTGCCAAGGTCACTGCCAGGCGGGCGAGAGCGCTGCTGGAGCCCCCCACGTGGCAGGGTCAGAGCTGCACCCTTCACTGAGACTGTGTTTCTTCTCCCCTCACATCTGATTTTGTATCTTGCTCTTGCCTTCCTCAGTTTGTTCATCTGTTCCTCTCACATCATGCTTCTTTCCGACCCCGTTCGCCTCCTCTCCAGCGTTCAGGGGAGTCTCTAGTCTTTACCCTTGCGGCACTGCCGTTCTCTACAGGCTGAGGAAGAAACGTTCCATTTAAAATATTGGTCCTTGCTGCTGGCCCACCCAGATTCCCCCATTTCAAGGCAATGTGTGAACATCTTGGACAAAGATCTTTCTCACAAAAAGCAAGACACAGTGGACCACTATGCCCTGCATCTTCAAGGGGAAGTGAAGCACATACCTAGACCAAGAGGATCAAGTAAGCCCCTAATATTCAACAGGCAGAAGTAACTGGCAGGAACAGGGATCCCTCCAATTTTGAGGCGTTTGAACTTGACAGCTGAATGGCTATATCTTGTGTAAATCTCTGCTTTATAAACAGCCTGTAGTGCTGAACACTGGTGTAGTGCGGCAGCCGTTCTTGGGAGCACTCTTTTGTGAAGCTGCCTTGTTTCCTGACTTGCTCTGTGGCCACTTTTAATGTTACCTGGAACGACGAAAGTAAATTCAGTCCTTAGAGCTTTACTTAAGCTTGGCTTTAGCTGCCTGCCTCTGCCAATGTACCTCAGACCAAGCCAAATTACTAAATGGTGAGGGTACAATTGTGCTACACAATGCGATGCTTTGGCATGAGTGCAGGAAACTTCATGCCAGGAAGGGCCAGTAAATAATGTCATGTGACCTCCTATATATAAAGAACACTACATTTAATTACTGAGTGTAGTACTAAGGGTACAGAGGGATCTTACATGAAAGAACTGAATCAGGGGCCTTCCATCTCCCTTTGTTTTTCTCCATTAATTTTACATTTCAAAACAATTCAGTTGCTTTTCAACTGCTGTCAGAAGTGCTGGTTTCCTTTGAGCCCCTAAGTTCTTATTTCAGGCAGCGCATCAAGAGCAACCATCCTTTCTCTTCCCAGCACAGGATCAGCAAGTACTGAAAAAAAGGCTTCAGTGATTGTATAAACAACTACTGAAGAAATCCCAATTGGCAGAAGACTCCCAGGTCTTAATGTGCAACAGAAAGTGTGGGGACAGAGGGCATAAGGAGAGGGAAGAATTAATGAGGAGGAAGGGCTGGATACTGGAATTTTTTAAGATTGAAAAGTCTCTGCTGTGCAACCCCTCCCAGAATGGGAATAACAAAAACACTTCCCTCCTCCTCTTGAAAGAAACCCAACCCAAAACACAAAGCATTTGATAAAACAAAAAGGCAACTTTTACAGAGTAAAACCAGTACCAGTCACACAGAGCTGGGACTCGATTTAGCACAGTGAATTCCCTCTCTTTTCCTGTCATCTTGCGGATTAGAAAGGCACAGGATAAAGAGATCTTGTAAGGGATATTACTGGAGCTCTCCTGCCAAGATACCAATATATCATACATAAGCTCTAGTCACAGCCTCTCCTTGCCATGAGGCAGCCAGCTCTGGAGATGCGTTTCCAGCTGATAGACGCTATCTCAGGGAGGGTGAGGAGAGAGCAGAGTTAGAATGTCCTACCCCGGTGTGTGACCTCTGCATGTCCTCACTCACAGCTCCCCCATAAACCCTTCTGCCTGGGATTTTATTCTGCAGAGTGATTTGTTCAAAAATAAAGACCTGACTGATACATATAAAGCAGAATAAACTTGCCCTCTATCAGAACTTTCCCACTCCACTGATATTCTGTTTTCTTTTGATCATTCTGGGGTTTGTGATTAACTGGCCATCTCATATTTTTAATTCTTGAACATCCCTGGCAGATGCTGGGCCCATTCTTCCTCTCTGGCAGTTTTAGCATAAGAAGTGTTTTGTTTTGGAGGAGAAGAAAGTGGGAGAAAGAAAATTAATTAAGTAAACATAAATAAATTCAGGAAAAGATTTACAAAAACAGCACCAGGAAAATTTTCTCTCCTCCACATGAGAGTATTTAGTGTGCTGTGGCAATATGTAATGCCTGGCTACTATAGCTTGCTGACATGACTGCTTCCATTATTTTGAGCCTATTTATATTCTGGAAGACACTAAAGCCAGCTAGTGGGATGGAAGTTGAATGTTATTGGCAATGGCAACACTGAGAGCTGCTCAGACTAGAGTCATACTTAAAAATCAAATTAGTAAGATAGAGCTGCAGAATTGCAAACTGTCAAAGACACTGAAAACTTCCTTCTGAGGCTGTGCTCTCACCCAGCTGTGGAAGCCATTACCTGTCCTGTTACTCTCCTGGATGCCTAGAGCTAAAAACATGAGTTATTACCATTGGAGTTGCAGAGCCAAAGCTCTCAGGTTAGGACTACATGGGATCAAAATTCTCAGTAACACACTGTGTTACACTGTGACTTCCTTTACACTGGAAACTAAACGTGCCTGGAGTCAAATGGTACGGGACACCAACATCCATCCTGTTAAATGATCCTTGATCCAGAGTATTTTCTGAATTGTGCCTGGGAGCTCCCTGGGAAAGTGCTAACTGGCCAATGCAGTAACTGCCGGAGGCTGTTCTGACAACTGAACCTAGGACAATTTCATTTATGTTCAGAAACCTTCTTTGTCACTGGTGAAATTACTAGGGTGGACACAGTGTGCCTGAAACAATGTTTTCCTCACCTTTCTGACGAGCATAATATTCCGTCTCCTATCTTCCATATTACATGCCTTTCAGTCCACTGCCAAAATACTTACTTCTCCCCTGATTTGATACTTCCCGGGTAGAAATGAGCTATTACAGTTAATAAAAAGTCATATTAAATACAAAGTTCATTAAACAGTACCCAATCTACTTGACACAAGTCGTGTGTTTCCATCACAACAGCTCAAGCGATTGGTAAGTCTCGTGCTTTACATGCTCCTTTTCCCGTAAGAGTTCCTGGAAGATCACCCCCTTGCAAAGGCGGTTCAGCAGCTCTTTGAGAACACTTGGCTCACCGCAGCAGGTTGACAGGTGAAAAAAAGAGAGGCCAGTAAAAGAGAGACTTTCTAATGGATAGCCCCCACGAGCTAGGAAGCCAGTGGACTACAAGTGCTCTCCAGCAATTCAGCTGCTCCTTGGCATACCCATGCCTCTCCTAGGGTATCAGCCTTCAGAAGAAAAAGGTACTTCGTGATCCTACAGGATACTGAACACAAGCACTAGATGGAGCAGTGGGCAAACTTCTGGACTCTTTCCCTGCTTCTATTCAATCCACGAAGTTCCCAGATAGCCCACTTGGGATCTGAGCTGTCAAGCTGACTCCAGGTCAGTCCTCTGCAAAGACACAGGTGTGCCTTGTGTAGGGCTGAAACATTGGGCTATATTACACAACATTTTGGATTCAGCACAATTAAAGCTGATGTGTAATGGCCGCATTCTTAAATACATTCTTAGATGTTTGTATATACTTCTTTGCCTAACAGTTTTAACCAATATATACTCTTTCTGAAGATTTGCACCAAGATCTATAATTCCAGGGTATCCCACTAGTCATTGGACTGCTGAGGACCTCAGTCAGCATGAAACAAAAGACCTTTCTGTTTAACTATGGGTGGTGCGTTGCACCTTGCCTTGCAGAAATACTCAGCTTTGTCATAGCTGGCAGTCCACAAAGACTCTGGGGCTTCTTTGGTGTTTGAAGATTTCCAATGTAAAGTGTCCCTAACTTTAAAAAAACTAAAATGTGTATGGAGGGGGAGAAGTTTTCTTAAGGCATCTGTTTTGGAGGGGGAGAAATTTCCTTAAGGCACCTGTTTTGGGTTCCAGGCATTTCCCCAGTTGAAGAGAAAGCTACCCTGTTGGAGGGGAAAAAACATATTGTTAGAAAACTGCCTCATGATTCGTACAGTAACTTGCAGGGAGAGGGCGATGCTGATGTATATAGCTTTCAAGCATTTGGGAATGCCATTGTAAACTTCAGCTTTCTTTGCAGAACAAAAAATAGAAAAGGAGAGAGGATCTTTCCACCTCTTCCCTTGACAAAAACAATCTTTGTAATGTCAACGCACAGCTAGTGCTGAGCTTATCACTCCCTCCACTCTACCCTGCTCTCCCACCTCGGTTCCCGTTTCTGGCTTCTGAACCTCACACCCTTTGGAGCTGATTGAATAATGGACTATTCACTTCAGGCTCTGCAGCAAGTGAAAAAAAAAATCCTGTGGGTTGGATATGGAGTTGTTCCACCTAGCTTCAAGAATGCTACGTTTTAAACTTCATTGTAAAAATGAGAGCGGGTCACTTTTAAAATGAAAAGTTAAACTGGATTGTTTCAAAAACGACACTTGTTCTAAGACCTTACCCTTCCTTGCTTTTTCCTCTCTGAACTACTTATCAAAATCTACCCTAGTTTGCCAATTTCATGGCAAATGGCTTCAGTTTTACAGAAACTGCACATGTTCCTCACCAGAGCACTAAGAAAATAACAGTAGAGTATAAATTATTTGCTTGAGAGCTATTTGAAGAATTATTCAACTCAGCAGGTAGTCATAAACTTTATATGAACAGCTGTATCACCAGAAAGCTGGTGACAACCCCAAATTCTCAACTTTCTACCCCACCCTCCACTTTTCTAACGTGCTTTCTAAAGTCATACAATGATTTGCCCAGGAATCACTAGTCTCACTTTATGCTTCATCAGTCTGACTTTATGCCTAGCACATGCTCCGAAGCGGCAGAAGCAGCTTACAGCTTGGTTAGAAGAACTCAGAGAAAAGTTTAATTTACCCATGTAAAACTGTTAGTTAGCTGAATTCAAGCACCAGCAGGCTCACAGTTGTTGTCTAGCTGCAAAACCAGTTCATTTTACATTTTAAGACCCACTGTAGAATCATGCTGCATCTCTCAGCAGCCCCAGTAGCATCCCTCAAGAGAGGCATCAGTGACTTTGGCTGCAAGGAAGAACCATCCCCAGCCCTCACAACAGTAATCATTGCTTCGCTCACCTTGTTCCCCTTATTGCTCTGACACCTTCCATCACCAGTAACCAGAATTGATGCTCAGGCATCATGTAGTGATCAAATAGCTCATTTTCACCTCCCCCAGGACAGGTACCAGAGGCAGTCACTGAGGAAGACAGACTACAGGACACAGGACATTGCTTTCTTCATCTGTGCCTGAAGCTGGCCCTGTTTCAAGGTGTGATGGTGGTACATGTTAACAAGTGACAGCAGACATATTTTCAAAGTGTATGCAAGATGTCTGTGTTAAAACCTGGGCCAGGAAAAGTTTGAAAATAAGCACAGGAATGCTAACATCACACCTTAAATCCTACTCCAGAGAAATGCAAAAAGGCACTATTAACCTGAGCCAAAAGCACTTGGTGTTGGAAGGAATCCCATGCAAGAATGGCTAAATTCACAGAAAAAGACCTCAAGTTATGCAAATCTGAATGAAAATGTTGATCAAAACCGAGAACATTACTGTCACATAATGGGGAAAAGTAATGTGCAGATGGCAATATCTGCTGGCAGCATCGCTGAGCATAATTATTCTGAGGTTCAGTTTAGTAATGATTATCACTGAGACCATTCTAAAGGACAGAACGGTATAGGATGTTAGCAGAGAAAAGTTTTTGTTACTTTATTGATAATGATTTGTATAATACCTTATTAATAATCATTTGTACTTGTGTAGAGGCTTTCATTAAAAAGTCACTCTACAGAGAGACCTAATTGATTCTATGGAGAGAATTACACTGATTTTGAGGACATGCACAATAAATATTATACCACTTTTGCAAGCTTTTCCGTTGGCTATAGAGGAGACAAATCCTCTTTCCATGACACACTCTCTCAGCAAAATTGCAGACCCAGATGTAAACAGGACTATGTTAAAGCAGTGACTACACACACCATACTCCACGTTTCAATACACATATTATTGTAGTGTGCTCCTGTTTCAAGTGACAATTGCTCTGAATTATGATAATATGACAATTGCTCCGAATTACGGTAACTAAAGATTTGATATATGGGGAGCAAGGTTAACATTTCTTGAACTTGAAAGACACGCCCTTATTTAACAGTGTGTTATTTCACTTAATGGAATAATGTAGAGTAAAAGCAAAACCAACTACCTGCACTGTTTTGGCATCTTATGTAGTGTTGTCATCAGAGTGATGCTGTGGCAAGAAGAGCAGCTCAGGCACATCACCAGGCTCTGAAACAAGCTATGCCATTATGTGAAAGTTCCCATGAAGCCCCAGTGACTGTTGAATTATTGAATGTGAATTGCTTGAAAATGCAGTATTTCCAAAAATGCCTTTGCAAAAGACTGAAATTTTGTTCACTACTAGACGCTTCAAGCAATAACAAAACCAAAGCATGAAATCCCCATGCAACAGCAGATTAAAGAGACCCATGATAGTATAGAGTATTGCTGAAAAATAAAAATTAAGGATAATCTTGTGCTAGAAGTTTGGATTCAGTGCATCCAGAAAGATGAAGAAAATCCTAAAATAAGAGCCTATGGATTCATCTTCTGGTAGCATGAAGTGTAGCTTGCTTCCCCATGTTTTCACTATGGCCATCCACTCAGTGGAGTCAAAATGATTTGGCTCACTGCTGTGAGCTCTGTTCCGTTTACTGACAGGAGACATCACTTCTTTGCTGCCAAAGGGCTGGGATGTGTGCAAAGCAGGAGGACTTGAGCTTTGCCCTTTCCCTTCCTTCCCCGTCTTTTTCCCTCTCCTTCCCTTTCCCTTCCCTTCCTTTCCCTTCCCTTTCCCTTCCCTTCCCTTCCCTTCCCTTCCCTTCCCTTCCCTTCCCTTCCCTTCCCTTCCCTTCCCTTCCCTTCCCTTCCCTTCCCTTCCCTTCCCTTCCCTTCCCTTCCCTTCCCTTCCCTTCCCTTCCCTTCCCTTCCCTTCCCTTCCCTTCCCTTCCCTTCCCTCTCCTTCCCTTTTATTAACTGTGCTTTGCTTTGGGACAGCAAAACAGCTATTTTATTACTGTGATCCTGCCAGAAGGCTGCGATGCTGGAGAACTCAGACAGAAGGTCTGTCAATCTATACCTAGCAACTTGTATACTCTGCATTTCATATTAGCCAGTTTAATAGGACTATGGGACCTTGTTCTCTTGCTGGTAGAATATATCTTTTATTTAAGAAGAGGAGCATAGGTATTGCTGTTCTGCTTAGATGCCTCTTGGGAACTTTCTTTAACATCTACAGCCTTTTTCTGGCAACCCATTTGTTCTCTAACAACAACAGGCTGGGAGTTGTGATAGATCCCATTTAGTCTTTTGAGAAACAACTAAATTCTGTGAGTTAACTTGTCTTCTTTTACCATCTAAGGAATATTGGCAGGCTGCAACCATTTTCCTCTGTTAGCCCTTGAAATGATTCTTCATGCTTTTGTCACATAATTAAAATTAGATTATTGCAACTCCCTGCTGGCTGGCCTTAGAGCTTTGTAAACACTCCAGCTGGCCCATAGGTTCATAGTGAAAGGGATGCTCTATATTCTTTCTTTGTCCTCTCTTCTCTCATCTGTGTTGAAATCACTGCACTTGCTAACGGCCAGCAGAATGTATTTGGTTATTGCTTTCTAAGGGCAGTGAACATAATGTTAGAGACATTATGTGCCAAAGTCTCTCTCAAGCTTTGCTTCAAAGAATCTGGGTGCAAGAGGGTTCAATCTATTCTCTCTTTGTTGGTGAAGTCTCTTTTTGCTAAAAGTAGAAGGGAAACAACGGGGAGGGAATGGAGTACAGGCTCTCCTAATACAGCATTCAAATGGAAAATGCATACACTTACATGATTTCAAAACCAGGGACTGACTTCCATTGGCCAGTATGTAATTGTCATGGACATTATGCAGTTGCTTCTTCTCCTACGACAAAATTACTCCTTTCCACCCTAAAAACTGGAAAACATTTTGAAACAACAACAGCCCCTACCACAGCTCGGCTTTCTGAGTTCAGTAGGCTGCTTTCCTGGCTGACTTCTTTTTGTGTCACATTTGCTTAGGGACCATTACTCCCACATTCACATCCAGCCACTTCTGTCTTATAAATCTTGTATGCAACATTGTAACTGTGTGAGATTTGCTTGATGAGTTTGTAGGGATTATTGTATTAAAGTTCTCAAGGGCCTGAATGACTAATTTTTAATGTGAGAGAACAATGCAGGGATAATGGCACTTTAAAAGGAAGTAATACTAATGGCATAGTTTGTGTTTGGATGAGATTGCTCAAGTTACTGTCACGTATAGAGATCATCTCTTAGTATCCTCTGGTTTTATGAGCCCATAACCTCTCAGCTCTGTAATCAGCTAGTCCAGTAAGCACTTAATTTGCTGAAGGAGAAATACAATGGTGAAGAAGCTCCAACAGGCAGTAAAGCTGGCTGTGTTGGATTCGCCATAACTGTCACAGCCTCATCACCTTCACTGAGCCCAGAGTATGTTTGTTAGGGTCGAGTTTTTACGTAGTCTTGGCCTGCCAGTGTTACAAAACGGTGACTATGGATGCAGAACCACAGCAGTAACACTAGAATAGCAACGTTCCCTGTATTTCTGCTTCGCCTTATCACTTGTATCAATGATTTATGTTCCAGCATAGTCACCTCTCTGCCCAGTCACTTTTTCTGTGCTATCTAGTCTTTTGGGCACCGATATTTAGTTGCCCAATACTGTTACTAGCCAGGGGCTTGCTTTTTAAATCCCTTGGACGGATTTGCAGAATGACTGCTCCCCCACCCAGCTGAAAGTGGGAGCACTGCAGGTCTTTGGCAGCTCCGCAAATCAAGACTGCAGCTCCTAGAAGTCTGTAAACACAGTTGATTCTTACACTCCGCTTCCTGCCACGGTGCAGTTTGTGACTGCTGGCAGCCACAACACAACATGAGCTCCATTTCTGCTTTCCGCTGTCCCACTGGGGCTTTTGCTAACATAAATACGTTACCCCGTGTAAGAAAGTGAGCAACACCACGGCTAATGCAGCGATCATCTTCTCCTATGACAGAGGCGGTATTTGCTGTGCTCTTTTGCCTTCCCAGTGCAAACATTTCCGCTGAGGAACTCACCGCTGCGGTGCTGGCATGTCACCGCCTTTGAACGGGGACGGTGCCAGCCTCCCAGCCAGCCGCAAGCGCGCGGAGCCAAGGAACCGTGTATCAGGGCCTGTGCATGTGTCAAGGACAGGTTTCCCAGCCTGAAATGTCAAAGCAACTGTTTCTCCCTCAGGAGGTGCATTTGTCTCTATGGTGAAGAACATGTATTATCACAAGTGTTGCCTTTGAGCTCAGAGCTGGATAAAGACCAAACAGACGCTGAATCCAGCAAAATTTCAGCATCCCCCTCTTCAGAAACATTCACATCCTCTGACAATTTTTTTCTTCCAAGAACCAGTCTGCTTCCAAAAGGAGTGAGCTGAACATTGACCAACACAGTCCTTGCTCCCAGACTTTACATGACAACTGCTTGGAAAGCAACATTTAAAGTTTGTTCTGCTGAAAACTACTCTCAAACCTAGGGCCCTTGTTAGCCATCTCCAAATGTTTTCTGATCATGACCCCACTGCAAATTGGGACTCCGCTTCTCGTGAGCCCTTGACTCCAAATATTGGCACAGATAAATGGTCTCTAACTGGGCTTTCTACTTTGCTCCTAACGTTACAGACCCCACACGGAGACACAACCCCTCGTTTCAGACATACGGCTGCAGAGTACTTCAGCTTGCTTCAGCCAGCTGCTGGGGCTTTGCAGAGGACTTTGCAGTGCTGCTGCTGCTGCCTGCTCCCAAAGGCACGAAGGGGGGAAACTGATTTCAGCATGTCAGCAAGTCAGTTCGCAGCCCTGCTCTTGACCACACACCAGCTTCCTTCTGGGTCTCAGCTGTTGACTCTGAGTTAGTTACTGCTGCCAGCCAAAGGAGCCAGGACCTGCAGGGTACTGAACACTTAAAACACCTCGTGATGCTGCAGACATGCATGCTCGTAGAATAAAACAGGCAGCTAAACGTAAGGAGATGGATGGTTACTTTATCACTTGACTGAAATGGGCAGGAGGAAAATCCCCAGTTGTCTTTCACAAGTAATTTCATGTTCTCTCTCCTGTGTTGCTGTGATCATGTTTTTCTCTTTCAAAGTAACAGGAGAAAGGGTGGTATGGGGGTTTTATTTCTTTTTTCTTCTTTTTTTTTTTTTTTTTTTAAATTAAGACATCTGGGCAGTGACCCAATCAAAGCTTCATCTCCCTAATAGAAGTCTGTCTGACCATAACTTGCATATTCCATTTTTCATTCACAGGCAAAGGCTATCTATTGTCCAAGTATTTTTACTCTGCCATAATCAAAATACAAATTCTAGCTTAACTTAAAATAGACATGTCAGAAACACTTGACATGACCTGCATGCCTGTCAACAAGTGATAATCAAATTTCCTTGCCATACTAAAGTTGGGCAGGAAACATTTCTTTTTTTAAAAAAAAAAAAACACAGCCTATCTGGTTTCCATATCATATTGAATTTCTGAGACACAATGGGAGTTTTTTCTTTTATGCAAAGGAGTTACAAAGGAGTATGAGCAGTTAAAGGGATGTCTGCTGAAGCTGGGATGAGGGCAGGAGGCACACTTCTCTTTGAAACAGCCTACATGCAGCGTTAGTGAAACTTAAAAGAGCAGAGGGGAGGGTTATTTCTCTGCTTTTTCTGTTTATTTATTATGTAAATGCAGTTTCCCTTGTATAAATATTTAGCTTCTCCCTTTCTCTCTGAAAATCAAACAGCAGCAGGGGTAAAAAAGCAGGGAATGCAATTGCAAAATTGGCATTACAGTGGGTTTGTGCAAGTTTGGGAGCAGAAACAAACTGTAGTGCATGTGTTATGAAGGTAAACCCAAACTGACACTGTCCCTTACAAAATTATTGGAAAAGAAATAAGACGGTGCCAAAAGGAAAGTTCAGACAGAGAAGTTTCTTTTAAAAGGATACATTAGCAATGTTCTGCAGAAGAAGGAGAGAAGATAAAGGTGTAAGGAAAAAGAAGTTATTCCAGCAACTTTCTGCATAGGCTTCCTCTGGAAGTGTTTGCCAGAAACAAAGAGCACATCCCAGCAATATAAACAAATAGGCCTGTGCAGTACACAGTTAAAATTATCAATGTCTCACTAACTTGTGATCCAGACTAAGCAGGGCATTAAACAATCCAAAAGAGCACAGCATCTTCTATTCCTGAAGAGACCGAAAGGGTACATTGACATAACAGTTTCCAACAGCTGTCATAACAGCCTGCGCAGGGTCGTGCCGGAGCTGATGGACAACAGCCTCTTGCACACTGAGCGCTGGAGCCATGCTTCGTGGGGCTGCGTGTTGCCAGGTTCAGCTCTGCTTACCGTGTACAGTATATCACAGCTTAATCCCTCTGGGATTGTCTATGTCCTCCTCTGAGGGGTTCTCCCACATGCCCTTTTCTGGTTTTGCCAAGGCAGAGGAACGCCTGTCCCTGCCTCCTTCATTTGATTTTGCCTGTTTCAGCTTCTGACCTAAAATGGCCCTGCTCACCCAGCGGTGTGATGAGATGCGTAGAAGACGACTTTTCCTTTCCGTGCTAATTGCATTGCTTTGGGGTGTAAAAGTTCCAAGCCTCTGATACATACAGCACTGAGAACAAAAGCATCTGGTTGTCGTGACATTGCTGCTCTAAGACATGAATTTACTGCGTTAAAAACCAAGACACTTATTTATTTGAACAAAATCCCACTAAATTCAATGCAACTGTACTGAGAGGAATCTACAGTGAGGTCTGCGGAACAGAAAAGCTCACAATTATCAAATAATTATCCCAGAAACCCCCCTGCTGTGGGAGAGACTGTGGCCCCTGTTCCCGTCAGACAGGAGAAGGACCACAGACCACTTTGGCACCCCTCTTTGCCTAGCCTTCACCCCAGCTCTGGGTGGACTGCCGTTCCTCTCTGAAAAGACCCTCTATGGAAGAGGACCATTCCAATCCACCCTGGAATACTTCAGCAGGGTAAAATGGAGGGCAAGCTGCCCACAAACACGCATGGTAAAGTATGGAAAGTAGATACCAGCCCTCCTCAGCTGATGGATGTTCCAAAATAAATGCTGCAGGAAGAGACCTTGCTCCTATCCAGCAGCACAGCTTCAAGGGGGACATTCTGCACCACGAGCTTCCCTGACCAGGTGTCACCATGGGACGTTTGCAGATACAGCATCAGGATGTCTTGACTCTTTCCTGTGGATTCATGGTGCAGGTGAAAGAGTGAATTCTGAAGATCAGTTCACTTGTCCTCTTGATGTATGCAGTTTGAGGGACCTGGAGTCTGGGTCTCTGTAAGTCCAAGAAAATGGCAAACACCATGTAATTTCTGGGTGGAGAAAGTGAGAATGGCACCTCAGGGAAGCTGAGTAGCATCAAAAAATCCCAACTTTTTTTGTAGAGATGCCACCTAGATTCTGACTCTTAGACAAAAACAGATTTGCAATGCAAAAGCCAGAATTTAGAAAAGCCTGATTGCAGAAGGCTAGGAAAGATGTCAAATGTCTGGTCCAAACTATGGTCTGAAAATACATGAAAGGAACATGGATAAAGATGATGCCAGATGTGTTAACCAGTTTTCCGATTATTTGTCTTCGCAGATGGCAATTTGTGTCACTGTAATGGTTAAATTGCTTCTGGACTTTTTCCTTTCTGTTTCTCCAGTTACAGCTGTCCCTTGCTGTCCTGATGCTGGACAACGTACTAATGCCCCCTGATATGCCAGATGTGGACATATGCCATACTTTACTGGAGGGGATAAAACCTCCAAAAAGCAGCAGGAATGGTAAATCTCTTTTCCTCTTGCCTCTCTCTCCCAAACTGACTCTGTGATTGCATTTACAAGGCAGAATTAACACTTGGGACAAGAGAGTCAAAGGATGCGGAACTCATATTCTAAGCAAATAGTGCAGAGTAGCTGCAAGACTTTTGGCACCTGACTGTGATGAAGCTTTTAAGAGAATTTCCTGCTGAAGGGACCTGAATTACTGGAGATTACACACACATCATGGTCCATTTGCACACTTCCAGATAAAGTCCCTTTCAGGCAATTGTAAAATGCAAGTGTTTCAACCATTTCCCTAGCACTAGTATAGACAAAAATAAGAAGAAAAAGGCTGCAGAGGACGACTCACAGAGGCTGGGGATTACTGGAAGGAACATGAAACCATGAAAGGTGTGTATGCCCATATTTCCTCTAATGCTCACAGCAACTGCGGAGTAAGCAACTGGCCACTCCTAGTATGACTAATGGTGTAATCACTTAAGGACTTATTTCCACAGGAGTTCATGAAAGTTAGATCAAAATTAACCACAAAGTTTAAAATAGAAATGCACACTATCTGCTTCCACTTGCAGTGACTATTTCAGCATATGTATGAGTTTAAGCACGCACACAATTCTGTTGAATGAGAGGTGATGCTTAAAAATGTGTGCTCACATTAATTGCTTTTCTGAAGTGGGGTCTCCATCTGTCCATACAGAGCTGCACCTCCAAAGTCTTTGCAACTTTACTTTGCAACCATTAGTTTTGGCTCCATGGGAAGCTACTTAAAATATCTGAATTAATTAAGTCAGATCTGTACAGCAGAAAAAGGGATCAACAAAATATGGTCACTATGGCAACAAATATTTCCTGGATGTAGTTTTGCTTCTAATCAGCAATGGCCTCCCCATGTTCCTAACCACAGCAAAAGGTGTCAGGCTTTTCTTCTCTCTTTCTTTGTTTGTATTGAAACTTCCTACAGAGTAAGACGGTAAATGTAATGTCCAAGTATTTTACACAAGTGTCACTTTTCAGTAGTATTTTACACTAGTATAAAAATTATTAAGAATGTGAAACAAGGATCCATCATTTTCCTTTCTTCTTACCTCCCTCCTGCCACCCCAGCACAGCAAGAGCCTCTGCCACACTGGGAGATTCCATGGGCTCTGACTCCGAATTCAGATATTAGTGACCCCTTCACCACTAACATCAGCTGAAAGCAAGACTAGAAAAATGAGGGCACAAACCAACCTGTTGTTCTCAACAGACAGTGTTGGCTGACCCCCATGTCCACACTAAGCAAAAATAGAAAATAAAAGGTGCTGACACTTTGCCAGACCCTCTGCAAAATACACTCCTGGCCATGTCAATCACAAAAATGTGACCCTACGTGCAGTACATGGTAGAAATATCCAAGTCATGTCTGTGCGTAGTCTCTGAACTTGCCAAACGTGGCCACAACTTCCTCGGAGTTTTGCAAATGCCATGGTTTCTGGACTGAGTCTTTGGTGGGTAGTAGATAATCTCAGAGGCTTTTGTGAGCCTGTCTGCACTTCAGCAGAGCTCAAAGATACCAAGGGGTTTTCTGAGCTGTCTTCCTTTTTTCTGGTGTTTTTGGGGTTTTTTTTCCTTTTTTTTCTTGAGTAGGTAAACCAACATTTTTTAAATGGTTTCAGACACCAGTCTTGCCCATTGCCAAATGAAAGGGCATATCTAGGACAGGTGTGTTTCCTCTCTGGTTTTACTTCCCTGTATTTTTTTAAACAGTGGCCTCAAAGGTATGCGGTCACAGTGTCTGTGTCCAGGTATTGCCTTCCCTTCCCTTAATGACTAGCAAATCCGTTGGCATTGTCAACCAAATGCAGCAAAGGAGGTCAGTTCTCAGAGACAGTGAAGTTTGTACAAATTCCAGGAAAACAATTCTCTCGCAGAGAAAAGAGATCCTTTCCATGCTCTGACTGTCAGAAAAGTTAGATCAGTCTTGTTTGCTGTCCGAGAATCCATGTTAGTGCTGGGGCAAGAGGGAAAAGAAGCACACATGCTTATGTTATGATTGCCCCAGTCATGGGAGTAGCTTTGGTGGGATCTGACGCCTTTTATAGACACTGATATCGATCAGGGCTATGTATGAAATCAGCCTTCACACCTCCCAGTGTGCCTGACCCTTGCCAGTCTTACATGAACAATTAAGCAGTTAATATTCATCTTTAAGTATCTCTTCACAGTTACCTGTGCCTGTTCAGATATGTGCTTTTAGACTGAGATCACACTCCAACGCACATTTATTTATTTATTTGCGATCATTATCATGGTATATTTTGGAGACTAGAAGATATATCTGTTTATGCAAAAGAGGCATTACGTGTGTAAAGCTCCAGCCACACCACCCACGCAACCAAAACTGCAGCAGAGCGGCACAGAGATGCCAGAAACACATGGTTAACCTCTGGTTTGCAAACTTTGGGCTTTGTGGTTTTTTTTGTTCTTGCATCGACCCAAAAAATTCATGCTGGCAAAGGAGCTGTAGTTGAAATAAGGCATTTAGAAAATCAGTAACAAAATGCTGGAGCTGACATGACTACTTTCCCTCTAATCTTTAGCTTTCAAGCCCCTCCTGACACAAGTCACCTTCTGGGGACAGTAGAGAGAGGAAAGGAAACTAATGCCCTCTCACCCACATCGGCACCCACCGCAGCAGTACCAGTGTGCTAGCCCAGGCTGCTCTGGGAGCTTACAGCTGGATTTTTGGTATTATATTCTCTTACTTAATACAGTTTTAAAAAAGCAAATATTTCTAGTAGAACACAATGCTGCCAGACCTGTCCTATATTAAAGAATAACCTCACTTCTCCCCACAAGCAAGTAGGTCGTGAAAATCTGAAGTCCTTTACGGCTGCATTGAGAGGGCACCCCTGCCCCCAGCGTGGCTGTTTGTTAATGGGGTGACAACTGCAATGTAGGGTTATCTGACATTTGTTTTCTAATGCACATGCTGTTTAAAAAAGAGTAACTAAAATGTAAATAAATGCAAAGGAATCCTGGGAACAGAGGTTCTATGAAGAAACCACTTAATGAAAAACACCCATATTGCTCCGTATTGTGTCACTGACCAAATATATATGTTAATTCTTCTAAGCCTCATTTGCCTAACAGCATGGAAACTGCCAGCATTTTAAGAACTGCTATCAGATAACTTGAAATGACATTAGACAGACCATACAAACAGCAGGCAGGCTCTAGCGACTGTGCTCATGAATCTGATCCTAAAAGGCGCAGCGTGTTTTCACTACACGTAGACTTTGAGATGGCTGGACACCACCTGAGTCCCTACAGGTCTGTGGTAAGAGACATTACGGCGCGTACTGCAAAAATGGGGCTCTGAGAAATTTCACATGTATAAGAACTGATCTGACATTTTAATTTATACCCTTGCCAGTACAGGGGGTTGTTTTCCCTACTTCTATTTTCTCGTACTTTGTTGTCGATTCTTAATCAGCCAGATGAGAAAATTGTTGCATAATACCTGGATTTCCCTTTTAGGAATGTTTTCCTGACACTTCCAGGGTCACAACAGTACAGAGAAACCCCAGGCTAGGACTCTCTGTGCTACACGCTAACACAAAACAATCACAGAGACAGGCAGTATGGGTCTGAACCACAGAGATACTCTGAAATCTTGAAAATACTTATGCATGTACTGAACTTAGAATAAGGAATTCCATTATTTTCAAGGGGCTTTCGCACATGTTTAAGAAGATGCCCACGAGACAGGATAGCAGCACAGACAAAACTACTAAAACTACACATGGGGGACTTTTGTGGAACCGGGAAGAGAACAGAACAACCCCCCAGAACAAACTCTGTACTCCTGCTGCACAACCCTGTATACTTTCACAAAGAGTTCCTCCCCTTAAATAAGATTATGAAAATATTTTCCCATCCCCCTGCACAGAACAGCAACTTTAAACAACTCCTCCTACTCGCTAGTATTTCACATGAACTTCTAATCTGGTTGCATTTAGCTTCTCTAGTTTTTTCAAGCTAACTGTCCCGCACCCTCGTTTTAATAAAACCTGATTAACACACTTGAGAGTCAAACATGAACAAAAAATCTCCCATTCCCTCCGAAGTATGGCATTCATGAAGATATCATGAATAAGTAAACATTCTCTGGGGTTCTGTTTCTTTTGTCTAGCTTATTGGTGTTGAGAAACCTTCTTCTTCATTTATTTATGTTGGTATTTTATTTCCTTATTGAGTTTCAAAGATGAACAGAGAAAAATAAATACCAAGGAAAGAGCTCATAGGCTGAAATGACCAAGGTTTTTCCCAGGGAGGTTAGAAAAAACTGTGCTTTAATACTAAGGTTCTGGTGCCTCTTTATTTCTTTTAATACACCTGCTTTCTATATGGAGTGCATGTCAGTCTGTGTATGACAGTAGCTAGCAAGCCACTGTAGCAAAATCCTATTAATCAATGTGCAGCAATCCAATTTCTTCTTATAATTCTGATTTAATGATATTGCATTCCAGGCCCTTAAATTACTATTGTGCCTTGAAGTCACGCAATCCTGCCTAGTCCAGGCTTATTCAAATGGCAGAATACGTACAGAGCAGACAGCAAGTTGGGTTTGCACAGACCTCACCGAGGTCACTGACACACTCCTGCAGCACATCCAACATTCCTTACCTTGTTCCAGATCCGCTAGGGAGACATCGCACTGCAACACACTTGCAGTCCCAGTGGGAAGGCAACGTGGCAGATCAGGGCAGCAAGCAGACTCATTCTTGCTTACCTGACCTTGCAGAACCCCTTAACAGATCTCAGTAAAATGATCAGATCTCAGCAAAATTATTGCTCAGACTCTCAAATTTAAAAAGTGATTAGCTGGTAAACCTCACTGAAAATTAACAGACCTTGACAAATGCTAATTGGGTAGGCAGGATGCTTATCTTAGGACTGAAGAGATAGTCTGCGTTTTGTGTCTGAGAAAATCTAAGCACTATATACCTGAGCCTCATACGCAATTAATACAAAATTTTAATTGTTTCATGCTGACAGGGTCCGTTTTTCAAAGCCATGAGAATTCTTCAGTAGAATTAAATTCGATTTGACCCTTGTACATGGCTAACCAATACCTTTACTGCAGCACTAACTGTTAACACACTCACAGCTGTAGTTGCTTAGTAAAGGTCCTTTCCAGAGATGAAAACGGAGGCATTAGAGTGCGACATACTTTTTGTGTCCTACTTCATAACCTCACCCCTTAGATGAACTGTGAAACTTAAGACTAAGGGACAAACATCACTAAACCAGCCAAACAGTACTATTTTTATTCTCATGACAAAGTCAAAGGGGTTTTTTTTACTGCTTTTCAGAGGCAAAAGTCATGTCTCTTCCAACTGAAGACAATAAAGCCTGTAAGGATGCTTAAAAATCTCACAATACCTTACCGGCTTGCAGCAATGAGTATATAGATGCTACATTGACGAAACATCAAGCAGTAACATGCTCAAATTTCCACTTGTACTGCAAAACAAAACAAAGGAACCCCCAACCTGGTGCATAATTTTGAAGCTGTAGCCTTTGGGGCTAGGGTCTTACAGGTTAAAAAGAATTTTTGACAGAATTTGACTTTTAAATTTGTAGGACAAATATAGAAAGCAACGGTGATCCAGTGCAGGCAGAGCTCCTCCTTTCCGAGTCACTCGGTGCAAATGTTGCAGGAAGATGGGAGAAGTGCTGTATACCTGCAGGTGTCACCAAGCGAAGGTACTACAGAGATGCTGACCTTTCAAAGGGGTGTGAAGAAAGCCTCCATAATCTTTCTCAGCTGAAGATTTATTCCACTTCAGTGTTAGGGCCAAGTTGTAACCTGGCTCATTCTACCTACCAAAAAAAAGCAAAAAATCCCAGCCAGAAAAAAATATCTCTGAAACAGAAAAGATAATCTGCTCTGACAGTCCTTGAAGAGGAATGCTGTGTCACAGTGGAGAGCTAGCTGTACCACAGCAGCAGGTGGTGAGACTCAGTGCAGGCTAGAAGATCTCACCAAGATCCTTCTGGAATGAAGGCACTGAACTACCCTCACACTACACTACTTTTTTTAACAAATCACGTTTAATCCAAAAAGTGGAATCACCTAAAAACTATTGTTGTTTTGGAGCTATTTTTAGTTGAAGAAACCAAACTGCAAAGTAAACTGGATATTAAGAAGCTCAGACTAAAAATACTTGACAGCAACATACGATATCTTTGGATCCGAAGACATGGTTGAACTAGTAAACAAGCTACATACTCCTACAACGCGCTCACCAGCACGTTATGGGTGAGACTGGCAATACACGGTCCATCCACCTCCAGAGAGAGGACAGCATGTAAATGGGATGACCTCTGGCTAAAGTCCATCTACCCTCGTAAATGCTCTCCTCCAGCACTTGCAAAGGGAGTCTAAAGGTGTAGGTCTAGTCTGAGTCCCCAAGTCACGGCACGAAGGACTCCTCCATGGCCCTAGCAAAAGACACAGGGTGAGGGAGACAGAGCACAGATTTCATCCATCCTCTCTGCATGCCTTCATGCCCCAGAGACCTTCAAGGGAATGGACAGCTCTGCGGAGCAGTTCTCCCTTCTCTTTCTCTGCTCACGCTGGGATTAGCAGACATGTCCCTGGGTGGGGACTGAGGAACAATGAAAAGTTGGCAAGGGAACAATTTTGGATGCTGTTTTAGTTGCCTCAGCGGTTAGATGAAGGCCAAATTGCTTGCAAACTCAGTTTCCCCAGTACAAGCAATGCAAGGAGAACTAAATCCTTTTTAAAAAGTGTTGGGTTGAACTTGGCAAATGAGGATGTGGTATCTCCTGGCCATAAATCAGAGCCTTTCAGATCTCTGACAGGAAAGTGCAAGTCACTCCTCTAGAGGGCTGAGAGTGCATGAGGCCACAGAGAAGACAATTCCTGAGTCCAGAGCTAGGATATTCATGTGGCAGGTAATTAGTTGCTGACTAAGGACTTTCCCCAGTAGCATTCCTCCACTGTGGCTTAAGAACTGGAGGGGCTGAAGTGTGTTGGAATTAATTCTTCTCTGCATTTCTATCAACCTATCCAATTTTTTTTTCTTTTCTACTCACCTACTTCTACTAACAGATGTGCACTGTTCTATGAGCCTAACATCTAGCATACAGCTTGTCAACTATCAGTTTAATCCCTTGTAATAATAACTGACTAGGGTTTAGGGGCTCTGTCTTTCACCAGTATCCCTGTATTTCTGGTTTTTTTCCTGTTTATATTGACTGATGGCCTGATGTAATTTGGTTTAGTTTCTTTGCTTTTAGCAGTGAAGAAGAGAATCTTTTCTCAACAATATTCTTTGTAGGAGGACTTCTTGTTTTGCATACAAAACACAAGCAAGCAATGAGTTATGTGGTTGTATCAGTCCCGGCTACGCGTACATGGCTCAGCAGGCAGCTCTGAGCACTGGTTTTCCCATCACATATCACGATGGGCACGGGTGCACAACATTTTAAAGAGGCACAAGAGTGTGCCTAGAATAGAGTCACACAGCTATTACGCCGCACAAATCAACATCAATGGGATTTTGCAGATTTGTTAGGTATCTGTCTCTTAGTTGCCTGTGACCAGGACAGGTAAATATGAGAGTCTGGTGTTTCACACTCCAATTTCCTAAGCTTCAGCTAGTGCAAATCCATGTTTATTCCTTCCTCTGCACAACTGCTTTGCTTGTTGTCGACATTAAGAATCATTGTTCTCCCGACTCTCAGTGTGTCACATGGTGGGTGTGAGAGCTTTGTGATTTTGCAGGTTCAGCCTCTGGTGTCAGCACTCCCTCCATTACAGCATCATAGGACAACTTCAGTTCATGCTAGACACTAGCCTCATTCTACCTTCTGACCTGTTCCAGCACTATTCAGTATAGCACTCATGATCTGGTATTCATAAACCTTTTCCCTTGGTTGTTTTTATTTTCTACTGTTCCTTTCCATGTGTTGCCCTACTGACATCATGTGCTCAAAATAACCTTTATGAATGCATTTAACCTTCTGGGCACGCTTATCCTTCATCCCTGCTTCACCTGACATGCCTATTACTTTCCTATATATAGGCAATATGTCTTGCATCCACAGTTTCACAAGCTTTGAATTTTGTTTGCTGAATCGCTGGAATTTTGTGTCACTTCCTTCACTGCCCTTTAAAGGGAAGAATATTCCCATCAGAAACTACCCTTGATGGTCTACATTTGGTGATTCAATTGGGAATAAGTAGGTTGCAATAGGTGAAGATCATGTGGATTAGTGCTCAGATACCATAGTAAAAGGGACTTTGGAAAACAATGAGATTAATAGGTTTCAGGGGGAAAAAATCACATTATGAATTCTTATAATGGGGACGCTATCAGAAGAGAGGTGGTGGAAGCTTCATCAGTTAGCAACTTTTTGGCAGAAATCGACAATTCGAGAGCTAATCATAGATAAAGACTGTACATCAGCAAGAAGTGTGAGAAGACGACGAGGTTTCTAAGTTTCTTACACTGTGATCTGTTTAAGCACGAGTGTGCTACCTACTACTGTACTTCATGCTTCCCCAAAGTCAAACTATAGCCCCTGTAACACACCCTGAGCAGAGCAGAGGTTTGACGTCCTGCTCCTCTCTGTAACGGGATGTGGTTGGTGGAAGTGCACGGATTAGCAAACAAAGCCGTGCCTAGCCAAATATTATTAGCTGGATGTTTTCACGGAGCTATGGCATTATGGAACTTCAGCAGAAATGTAAGTCTCACTGACCAAACTGATGGTCTTAGTAGGTTAACAGCAAAATCATTACTTTTATTTTCATCCCTATCTAAAAATCATGGAGTTTTAGGCCCTAGGCATTCTAATAAAAGTGTTAGCAAATAGAATGTGTGTGTGTGTATGTATATGTAAATATATAGAGAAATTCCAACCGCGTTTAATTGATGGTGTACTGAATGTTCTGAAGACCACTATTATTTACTGAAATAGAGCCCTAGCAAGACTGACTAGTGTGCAACATAATCAGGGGTCTTATGTTGTTTTCAGAAACCTAATGAATGAACACATAGCATTCACTGGTTTCCGACATGACAGGCATATGGTGCTCATAAATAAATAAAGAGCATGATATTACAGTTATGCTGATACCAGTGAGTGGTAACATTTGGTAAGCTGGCAAGTTGTCTCTTCTATCTTACCTTGACAGCAAAAACATAAAATCTCTGAGTAACAACAATTTATCATAACTGATAGCTTTTGGAGCTTCCTCTCACTAAGTCGTGTTACTAGGTTCCAGAGGAAACATTAGACCACTTTTTAATGTATAGCTTCAGATACATTTTTTAAAACCATTAAAATTACATAGAAGGTAACTGTGAGCTACAACAGCATTCAGCAACAGTATCTACATACCTGGGAGAGACTCACAGTGATACAGAAGAGCACAACTGAAATCCTGAAAATGCCCAAATAGCTGCCTACAGGACCGATACTTCTCTCAGGTTTTACAGTGGTTCATGGTACTTATCAAAATATGGGTGACCCAGGTTCAATTTCCAAATCTCTTTAGGGATTTAGGAACCTCAGTTTCACATCTCTCCCAGGAGAACACCCTACCTACACACCCCTCTTTCCACATGTCCTCACTGCTTGCCCGAACTGTCACACTTCCACCAGTGGCATCTGCAAAATTTGCAAGATATAGGAGTAAATTTCTTTCTTCCACAGTTGCATTCCAAAGCCACAACCAAATCCCAGTCATCCTGCTGTCCCATTCCCAAACACAAAATACATATTACCTTAAGCAATTGGGATAACAACATCGGGATAAGTTGCCTACTGAGCTCTCTGTAGCACAATAAATGCTGTACATCAAGTCCATGCCTTTAAATCTTTAAATTCATTAGTCTGACTGCAAACTTAGGCAGGTAAACACCATCCAACCAACAACTAACTCTAGTCTCATTCTCATCTCAGAGTTCATCCAGCTTCCTCAGTTTCCTGTGGTACCTAGAGGCCCCACAGATGAACCACGCTTTTCAAGCCTCACTGCACTGAACCCTAGCCCTAGCACAACAACACAAGCTCTAATCAGGCCAGAAAATGTCCAAAATGGGTGGCAACTGAAAGAACTACCTTCCTGGGGTGTTTGTGGTCACCTCCTTTGGGGTAAGACTAGCCTAAAATTTGGAGTTAACGTAAAGTTTAGGAGAGAAATATATTCCTGAACACTAAAGTGTTTAAGTGGTCTTTAATTTGTCTCCATGTAACAGAGGTTACCTCTCTTTGGATAAACCTAGAGTTAAAGTGAAGATTAAGACTGAGAAACAGCTGGAAGATATTTTTCTTTCTGTGGGCTGCTGAAGTAATATATAGGCTGGTGCTGGTTAACACCAAATCAGCCTCAGTTTGGTCATAAGATAGTGAAGATCATCCATCCAAGAATTGGAAGCCTGTGTTTGGGTTTGTTTGTGTTTGTTTTTCATAGGATATGCCACACAAAAATAAAGGCTTGTGTTGACAGTAGACTGAATAGAATAGAGGTAGTTCCTCTATGGCAAGGTATCACCCCTTTGGGATTTAAGTTACAATTCTCGAGGAATCCCAAGACTGGAAAATCATACCCTAGATTCTGTCAGGACCACCAAAGTAGGAAGAGGTCTGATGTTGGCAGGGATGAAAGGTAAAACCGAGTTTTGAGGGGTTACTCCTCGATAGTAGAGGTTATCTTCTTGTGATAGTGTTAGTGCTAGTGATACAGCTGGTTTAGAGGAAAGAATGGGCTGGGGAACTGTATTTATTCCTGAATTTTATTGGGATTGCCATCTTAACTTGAGGATGTGAATACAGTAGTAGAATGGCTGTAGCATAGCTTATAGGATGTATTTTGATCTGTTAATGGCCAGGGTCACTTCTGGTTTTAGAAACGAGGATGTGTTATCCTGCCCCAGTAGGATGAAAACTGTACTGTACATGCTTGGGATCACAGCAGTAACAATTCTTGTGCTGAGGCTGCCGTTAGTGTTTGATTTAAGGACAGAGCTAAGGTCTGAGAGAGAACTGGGTGGAGAATTGTGTGACCATCTTAATCCTTGAGGGAATATCAAACAAGGAGGACCATAGTCGTGAGATTGTGCAGGATACTTACAGGATAGCAGAGTCACCTCTTTCAACTTTAAACTACTGTTAGGTTGAAGATTGGGATAAGAGTGTGAGAGAAATGAGATTACAGAATTGTGGTTCCAGGACTGCTGGGGTTTGCAATGGCTGTGGCACCAATGACAGTTGTGGACCAGTTTAGGAAAAAAAAAGCAAGGACTGTTGATATTCTACATGAATCCCATAGGCACCACAGAAATAGGCCGAAGTTTGGCACACAGAAAAATCTAATGGGCAACAATTTGGGCTGAAGATACACTTTCAGTTTTCATAGGGTCTGTGGGCCTTGTAGCATGAAGGCAGCATTGTACCACAATTTAGGTCTATTGCTGTAGGGGCTTCCTTGCTTAGTTTAAGGCTACAGTCGGTTGGAATCAGGTTTGTGCCTTAGGAGAAAAGGACCAGAAAAGGCTTGTTCATTACAGGACTCTGTAAAGGCTGCAAAAATAGTAAGCAATTAGGGACATACAAGGTAAATAAGTGTGAGGTTTTTTTATTAAGAAATGCATCCTAGAACTCAAGTTAACGACGGTATTGTGGTTGCGTTTGGATTTATGAGAATGACTCAGACTAGAGCAAGGGCTGCCTGGTGAGCCCTATCTAAATGCAAGAAGTTTGTCCTTTGTTGAGACGTAGATGTGGAAAGTTACAGTTTGGTTTTGGATCCTGGAAGACCTGTTGTTTCTGTTAAACCAAAAGGCTAGGGTTTGGGTTTGGGTCTGTCAAAGTCATCCGTCGTCCACTTGGGTTGAAAGAGGCAAACTCCTAAATACACCTACAATTAGTTCTGGGATAGCCAAGGGGTTTTTTTCTGGCCTTAATACAGGAGTTTGGGTAATGACTGCAAAACTAGCAAAATTCACCATTCCTGTAGATGCCACAGACACGCAGAAGTGGCTGGGAACAGCCAGGGAAAGGAAATGGGATGGGATGGGCTATGTCTGGTTTTAGGTGAAGTTCATCTTTCAGGTCCACAAAGGGCTGAGAAGTTAAAGGTACACCTAAGCGGTTTGTGTACTGCAGTACTCTACTGAACGCTGAACATCTTTAGTTGGGCTAGCACTGAAGTTCAGGTCACTGGGCCAGAGTTTAAGGTTACCATTTGCCCTTGGATCAGAAGCAGCTGGTGTGTCAGGTTTAACACAATGTTCCAGACCAACACGAGCAATGCTGGGAGAAATTTTGGGGCAGAGTTAGCTGACCTAACTGGATTAAGGTTAAGGGCTTGTCATAGCTTCAGCCAAAAAGCAACGTTTACATCTGGATCCTGCTAGGGTTGCTAGGCTTCAACCTGAGTTTGTCCTGACATATTAAACCAAATGATTTAATCTGGAGAGCCTGAAGGATCAAGCAGGGTCGATCAAGTCTGAAAGATCAAGGTGACAGCATGGCCTAGTATCATAGAGGGTGTGAGAACTGGGACAACGACTGCTGAAAAAATCAAATGGGGCCAAGGTTAGACACGGGGCAAGGAGGGCCTAGGTTTAGGGCTAAGTGTTGTCATTACGGTTAAGGTTTGGTACTGGAGGGGCTGAAGAGCTTTATGAAAGTCCCTCCTGTAACTGATGCATTGCTCTGTTTTCTAAGGGAGAAAGGGACTTTGCAGGAAAAAGTCTCGCAGATGGGGGAAGTAGGAGAAAGAGGAACAAGAGACACCAGTACTTATCAAGACTTGAGGACCACAAGGGAACGGTTTAGAAGTCTATACACATGTGCACATCTGTTTTCCCCAATCTTTTAACCTTCCTCCCATCCTTCCTGTCTCCCTGTGAGTCTCCCTTCCCCCCAACTCCCACAGCCCTCTGCCTCTCCGTGTCAGACAGACGTTCCTTTCTTTTTGTTCCTCTGACTCCTTCCCAGTCCTAGCACAGGGCAGAGGCAGCAAGAGAAAAACAAGGGAAGCAGCTTTACCACCGTTTTTCATCCTGTGTCCAAACCAGTAAAAAAAAAAGCACGACCACTACCACCACCACAATACTAATGGCAGCGTAGCCAGGGGGAGAGCGGTCGGTGAGGGTGGCAGGGGTTTCACCACGAGCCTTCGGGGAGGGATGGCAACATGTGAGGACCACCAGCCCCCAGCGAGCCGGCTGTGCCCTGCGGCCGGCCGGGCAGCCGTGCCCCCCGCAGCTCCTGCACCCGGGGGCACACCTGCCTCGGAGGGCAGCGAGACCCCCGCGGGGCACTTTGTGAAGCAGCGGCCCCTTTGCCGGCCGGCTCCCCGCCGCACGGGGGGGGCATCCAGCTGTTGGCAACAGCTGTGTGTCAGCCCCGGCTGGGCCGCGGCCGGGCGCGGGGTCCGCCCCGCCGCCGTCCCCGCCCCTGCCAGGAGGAGGAGGAGGAGGAGGAGGAGGAGGAGGAGGAACCGAGAGTGCCCGACCCGGTGGCTTTTAGGGGGGGGGGAGGCCACTCAGTTGTTAGCGCCCAGGCCCTGCGCTCCTCTCGCAGCTGCTGCTGTTGCCAGCGCCACGGCCACCAGGCTGGCCGCTGCCCGGCCGCCCCTCCCGCCGGTACCGACCTCCGCGCCGCCGGGGGCTGCGGGGCGCCGCGCTTGACGAGGAGGAAGCCGGGTTTGCCGAGGCAAAAGGGAATTGCATTGTAACTGGGTGGCGGGGGGGAAACGGGGGTGGGGGGCAGAGAGAAGGAAAAAATAATAATAGTACTACTAAGGAAGGAGGAAGGAGCGGGGCTGACCCTGGGAGCGGGTCTCGCCGCCCAGGACCCGCACGCCCCGGCGGCCACGCGTGGGTGCAGAGCGCGGCGCGGCGCGCAGGGCCGGGCGGAAGATGCACACGACGCAGAAGGACACCACGTATACCAAGATCTTCGTCGGGGGGCTGCCCTACCACACCACCGACTCCAGCCTGCGCAAGTACTTCGAGGTCTTCGGGGACATCGAGGAGGCGGTGGTCATCACCGACCGGCAGACGGGCAAGTCCCGGGGATACGGCTTTGTAAGTGGCGGGGGCGGCCGGGCCGGGGCAGGTGGGCGACGGTGTCGCGGGGAAACTTCTGCGGGGGCCGCTGGAAGGAGCCAGGCAGCCCGGGCTGGGGGGCGGCTGGGGGGGCGTTTTTTTTTTTATTAATATTCCTCCTTTTTTTATTATTTCTCCTTTTTTTTTTATTCCTTCTTTTTGTTTTATTCCTCCTTTTTTTCATTCCTCCTTTTTTTCATTCCTCCTTTTTTTCATTCCTCCTTTTTTTCATTCCTCCTTTTTTCATTCCTCCTTTTTTTCATTCCTCCTTTTTTTATTCCTCCTTTTTTTTTATTCCTCCTTTTTTTTTTATTCCTCCTTTTTTATTCATTCCCCTTTTTTTTTCCTCCTTCCCCCCCTCCCTCCTTTTTTTTTTTTTTTTTTCCTTTCCCTTTCGCTCTCCCCGCTGGGCAGTTGGCAGAGGCGGGGGGGGGTACTGAAAAAGGAGAGAGGGGGGATGGCCTCAGTCCGCGCAGCGCTGCCAGCGCGCCTGTTGCGCCCCGATAGGGCCGCGCCGGGGGTTATCAGCGGCGGCGGAGCCCGGCCCGCGCCCCCCGCCCTGCCCCGGCCCCCGGTGCCGGCTCCTCGGCGGGGCGGGCCGGGCCCCACGCCGCTGGGTGGCTGCCGGGGGCGAGAGGCTTCGCTCCCTGCCCACGGGAAGGGATCTAACGCGCAGCATCGCCCCGTTAAGGTCACCATGGCTGACAGAGCTGCCGCGGAAAGGGCTTGTAAAGACCCCAACCCCATCATCGATGGCAGGAAAGCCAACGTGAACCTGGCCTACCTGGGCGCCAAGCCGCGGATAATGCAGCCAGGTGAGGACGCGGCCCTGGATGGCTTTTTCTCTCTGTACCTCAGGTTTCTGCAAAGAGTACAACTTTTCGAAAAGGCAGCGCTGCCCTGCGCATTCCTGAAGTATGCTCACTGCCCGCCTGTGCCTTGGGTGTGATTTTTAAATGCAGCGTGTAGCAACTGCCCGGCTATTCTGTACATGTGCCTCACTTAAAACCCAAAAGCAATCAGAGATAAGATTTCTGCGGCTCCCCAGGAAGACTTGCACAGCTCCAACACTTCACTGGTTATTCCCACCGCCGGGAATGTGGTGGCGCTGACCATTTACAGTAGCGTTGCAGGGAAAGATTGGCCTAGGAATGAATCGCTTCCAATGTGTGCAGTCTTATTAATACTAACGATATCCCAATGCAAACTCCTCAAGCAGATGGGAGCTATTACGCAGACTTTAAAATGAAATGGCTCTTCCTAAGACCACATCTGAGCCAAACCGATCTCCCAGCCGCATCCCCAACTGCCGCTTTGCAGCAAGAGCGACAGAAGCGCAGCGTGTACACGGTTGTGCTGTGAAGGAGGCTGCTCTGAATTCCCGTGGGCTTCGCCTCGGGAACACCTGTCTGAGTAATTAAATGCCCATCAAGAAAAGGAGGGGTTTATGCTTGGGCACTTGACGAACAGAAACAAAGTGAGGATTTGGCCCCCACGCTAAGTCCTCACGAGTAGAGATGGCTCATATTAAACTCTGTAGAAAGTATGCAAATACACTGATGAGTAGAAAGTACCATGTAATCCTTCAGACGCTAAAGTTAGGGACGAGAGTGGAACATGACATGAAGTGTGAGAACTTTGTGCTCATTGTTTAGAAAATGTTCTTCTAAACATCTCTAGGAAAGTATGCACGTTACTGGTTTAAGTTCTGTATGCACTTGTGTGTGTGGATTGATACATTTTGCTTTCTGATTTTTGGTTCTACAGCCTTTCAGGCATCATCACTGGAGGTTGTTAGTGAAGGCTGTTACTCTTTGTGTGCGTGTGTATATATAGCATAAATAAGTGGCCAAAAGAACACCCATACAGAGAATGTGATGTGTTTTTGTTGGTAGGTTTTGCCTTTGGTGTCCAGCAGCTTCATCCAGCTCTCATACAGAGGCCTTTTGGGTAAGTCTGTTCAGTGGGACCTCAAACAGGGGAGGAAAGATCTTTTTTTTTTAAAAAAAAAAAAGGAAAGAAAAAGAATGATCCTTGAAGGCCTCTTGCAGTAGCATCCTTAAAACTGACCAGCAGTGCTGAACTCCTCAGACTTATAAATGCATACCCGTAAACGTGCTCACCTTGACGGTCATGTTCTAAATGCTGCAGCTGAGTCAAGTTGTGTGGGACGTGTCCCTTCCACCTAAGCAGTCCAGTCCCATATGACCCATTGATAAAACAAGGAGGTATGACTTGATGCAAGATTGCTGTGCCCCATTTCTCTTTTTTTTTTTCAGCTTGACTCAATGTTATTTATCTCTTTCTAATCTGACAGGGATCGTTTACAGTTAAGATAACTGATCAGAAGGATATGATGATAAGAGGTGGAATAGTTCTGTTTGGAATTAAACTCTGTAACCAGTAGACTCAAACACAAACAAGCTAAAATGGTGATTAACGATGCATGTATGTTTTTTTTTCATATAGTCAATAGACCTCCGTGTGCTTTTTTTATTTATTTATTTATTACAGTAATGAAGTGGTGTTGATAGCTAAACTGTGTGCTTTTATTTAATTGAAAGAGCTGTAGTGAAAGTTTTTTTGGGGGGGTCTTTTTAATTTTGTTTTTGTTGTTGAGGAGTGACTTTGCCATGGGGAGCAAAGGGCCTTTTTTTTTTTCCTTGCTTTCAAGCTGTAGCCTGTGACTTTTTTAACCATATTTTGTAGTGAGTGCTAAATTGTGTGATTTCTTGATTTTTAAGTAAATCAACGTATTGCTTGCATGTTCATAATTTGGGAGGGGGTGCGGATTTTGTTCTTGGGAGGGGTGTGGAGCTCCTTATTAACAATGTGCGTCCATTTGGGCTTTCTAATTTGAGATTTTTTTTCTTTAATCTATAGCGCATTTCTCCTTTACTTGAGTATACCTAACTCTTGCTTCTTGTAGGCGTATAATTAGGAGGTGAAGTCTGCTTTAAACTTTCCATACAGTGTCACTTCACTAATGCACACTGACTGAGACACTCATTGCAAAATAATGCATTTTGCTAATTAATGAGTAAGCTAACAATGAAGTAGGAAAAATGCGTCACAAATTTATTTTGTTTATTTGGCTAGAATAGCTTTAGAATATTGTACACATCTGTTGTTCAGCAACGATAGCTTCTCAGTAGTTTGATATGTCCAAACGGTAGGAAACAGTTCCTGTCCTCAAAACTGTAGGAAGGTTTTCCTAGAAACTTCACGTGCTTTTAAAAGAGAGTGTTGATTCTTCTGAGACACATGGGGAGGTTGTGGAAAACTTTGTGTCGTCTTCTTTTTTTCTTTTTTTTCCTTCTTATGATTTTCCTCTACTGTATTTTGTTCAACTACCCTGAAGTGTGAGGAGATGACAGTGTCTATGCAGTGAAAAGTTGAGGATGCCTGTGCTAAGGTGGGCAGGAAGCGGAGCCTGTTGTCTCCAGACCTGTTAAAGCACTTATTGCAAAGAGGAACCAGTGGATTGCACAAGGATCAGCCATGGAAAGACTGAGTTATTTGCTGAGCCCAACAGAAAAGGAGAACCTGTGGCAATCACTTGCTTAAAGGACTGTACAAACGTAGGGCTCTTTCTTCCTTTCCTTACCCAGAGCCAACAATAGATCATGTATATACTGTTTAGGTCAGGGAAATTCTTCCAGCAGGCTGAATAGGGTTTTATTTCTAATGCAATGTACATAAATCTGAAGAAAAGGAATGCTGGTTGCAGGGTCATGTATATATGAAATTGGTCATTTTAAATCCTTGGCTTTTGCCTTTCTTTTACTATGTGCAAACCAAGGAGATAACTAATCCTACATCCTCCTCAAAATTTCCAGTGACCTGGACCTTTTCTAAAGAATGTAGTTCAGATTAAGAAGAACAGCATTCACTAGGATGAACGAGCATCTTCACTCACTATATTGCTTGACAGTAATAGGGGTTGTTTCAGTGCTTACATGAATCTACTTTTATTGAAGAGTTCACTCTTGGAGAGCGTTACATGGATTGTACTGAAATACATGATCACCTTGAAGCCTTTCTTCCTCCTGTGCAGTTGGGCTTTTGAAAAGTACACTTTACTAATATGCTGTGTGAAGTGGGTCATAGCGGTGATTCACTACCAATACTCAGCTAATCCATACACAAAAGCTCCAAATATTTAATGTTGGGGTTGATGGTGGGTTTTTTTTTTCCTACTGGAGTGCTAATTAGTGAGGTGCTGCCATATTCTGTTATGGGCAGTAGTGTTTTGATAGGGTTCCCCATGTATCAAACAAGAAACTGAAAATAATTGGATTATGTTACATTACTTTTACTGAGAAGATGCAGAAGTACAATATTCTGAATTAAGTACAACATTATTGTGGTGGAGGGAGCCAGAAACTAGATTAGCTTCAATGCATGAAGCATTTAAAATGCTGGGCATTTTTCTTTATTCAGTGCTGCAGAGATCAAGTCATCCACCAAATAACATTTCTCCCTGCTCTTTACATTCAGCATCTATCTTACTGTTGGTGTGTTTGTAGAAAGCTTTTGATCACAGGACTGGTTATCTATACAGCTCTATTGTCAGGATTGTTTATTAAAAAATTATCTTTGAATTCAGTAGGAATTTTTGGAGAGGGAAGATGACTTTGCCTCCTAAAATAGCTTTTCTCATTTTGCTTATATAAGTTTTACTTTAATATAGGTGGGAAAATATGGGGTTATATTGGTGTATTGGTGTAGGACATGACTTGTTCTGTTGGAAAGATTTTTTGCCTATTTATTTTCTGTCTAGAACTTGCACCTTGATCAAAGTGGGAACAGTCCCATTCTTCTTTTTAGTAAGACCAGAGTTAAATCCAAAGTTAGTAAGTTCATTATCAAATGGTTAGCTGATAATAACCAAGCAGGTAGTATCTTCCAAGGGTTAGGGAATTCTGCTGTTTTTCAGAGAGAAGGAAAAGCCCTCTCCTGACTTTATGATCAAAAGACCTGTATAATACTAGACTATGGATAATCTGGAAAGAGGAAAAGAAGCCAGAACAGTCAGAAATTAACCTGCAGAATGCTAAATGTCCTTTTAACAGCATCAGACACCAATTTAAAAGGAAGCATGTTAAGGGTCTTGTACATCTTGATGTTTACATAACCTGTTTCTGCTATAAGGAAATCTACTCTTTAATTATGCTTACAAACCCAGATTATGCCATGCAAGGGCCAAAGCAAAACATTTAGTTCAAAGTTGACTATCTACTTTCTCAATAATTTCATGTTGAGGGTCAATGATGTGCTACTAGTGCTGTATTTCTATATGCCACAGCTCTCTGCATTAGTCTAGAAAGTCCTTTCTTTCCTTTGAAACAATTAGCTTTCACTTTATTATTGCTTATAGGATTATTTTTGAGGTCTTACTTAAACAATTCTGTTCGTAGAATTCTTCTGTAACAACGATGAAGGTCTTAAGGCACATGGCAGGGGTGTTATGTCATTCGGGTTTGAATATCCCCAAGCTGCAGTTGCTGCTAAAGTTAAACGTGGCTTCCCTTTTATTGCAAAAGCATAAAACAGTAAACATGCATTCCAAAATACAAACTACTGCCAGGAAAGAAAGCTTAAACCATGTATAATTCTCACACTCTTACTCTCGGAAGTAAAGCAGCAGCTTTTATTTAAAGTTAAGGATACTCAGGATATCCAGCGTAACTGGGAATTGCTTTCTCAGCTTTTGACCTGGCAGAACATTAAAAGCAGTTGGGTTCTGAATGGCTGAGATCTACATGTGCTGGCCTCTGCAGTAGGTAGACGTTTACTTTGGCCATATAAAGCCATTTTACTCGACTCAAAACAGTTGTAGCATGACAGATGATCAAAAATAGCCCTACTGCAGCTTATGCTGTCAATCATCATGTGTGAAATGGCATGGTGGTGAGGAGCCTGCACAGGGTTTATGTTTATTGTAGGATAAGATGTGGCAAACAGATAATGTTTCGTAACTTCACCACCTGTTAGTTTCTTGGCTTAAATAAAACAAGTCACACGTTTTAAGTGGGAGCACATGTATCTTTCTGTCTTGTTCAAGGATACGGCCGAGTGTCCTAATGTCTTCTGAAAAATCTTAGTAACGACAGTTCAAGTCAACACAAGCAGCTAGATAAGCTTGCTTAGCGTCTCTTCTGTTAGAATCACTTTCTTTCATAAACGCTGTATGTAAAGATTCCTCTGATGTGGTGTTAAATAGACTCTTAATGATGCAGAAGAGGCTGTCGGTGACTTCAAATTTGGATTTATACCTCTTTCCTTAATACTTTAAAAACGTGGTGTTATATTTATTAGGATTGTATTTGATTGGTGACCAATACAAAATGCTTGTTTATGCTCATCCACTCTGTATGGAGAGCTCAGGTAATGATGTATATTTAAATGCACAGAGCCAGCTTAAGTATGCTTCAAATGCAGTTCTGGCTAATCACTTCATAAATTAGGTGAGTGTTAAAAACCCAACTTATGGTTTTGTTTTATGTTTTCTTTCCCTTCCCAATCCCTATTTGTCACTCTTCTTTTTTTTTTCCTCCCCCTCTCCATTTCTCCCTTCACATAATAGGAAATTAATTTCATTGACATGTTGGGTTTTTATGATTGTGGTGTTCATGTCTTAAACACGGCAACTGAACATTTCTCTCTGCTAATATTCCTATTCAATCAACTGAGCTCTTTTTTTCTTAAAAAGAAAAATAGGCTGTTCTAAAGCCTGACAATCGCTTATTTTAAACTGTTTTGCTATTAATCTAGTTGACTATGTCCCTTCTGATTGAAATGTTTCTTTGTTGACCACTTAAGTAAATCTTGAAGTTAAATGAAAAATGAAACAAAAAAAAAGCCCCCTTTCCATTAAACCTTGAATTTGGAGAAAAGAGGACAGTTTTTACCGTTGCGATTTGCATCTGTGGCTTACAGTGTGCTAAAAGGTTGGTGCAGTCTTCAGAGTTGTCTGTAAAGGTAAAGTTCAGTGTGAAATAGTAGTAAATCTGCACAAGCAGTTTTTCATGGATTTATAAAGATTCACTGACTGGAAAGGAGTTGCATATATGAAGGAATTTTCTGTGGAAATCCAGATGCCAGACAGGGTTATGAATGTAAAATGAGAATTATATTGAGTAGATTAATTTTAAAAAATCATAGTATATGATAAAATACAGCTATGAGATTAACTTGTATGTATACTTGTGTTCTAAGACAACGATATGACCAATTTTCAAAACTGAAGGGCTGAGTAAGCAAGCTAAGGAAGCAAGTTTTGTGACTTGGAGAAGATGGGAAAGTGTGTACTGATCTGTTCAGAATGGTTATTTCTTAAGCTGTAAATTTGATTTTTTGCTTTTGTTAAGCACCAGATCTATTTAGACTTAATCCTATGCCCACCTCCCAAAAAACTCTATGCTGTATGTCTTGCATAGAAATAAACAAGCTGGCACAAAGCAGGACATCAGTGGCCTGATAATCAAACAGGTTTGACCCTTGTGTCCTTACAAACTTTTATAAAAGTGTGATGCACATGTACTTAGGAGTCACTGTTATGGATTTTAATAGCATCTATGTAGCTTCCCCTCAATGGCCTCTTGTGACGGAGTGAGCTGCACTATCGTTCGTTTGGAAAGTGTGATTCTTGCTGTGTTTACCACACTTGTGAACTTTATTTAAACTCCTTTGTCGCCTGTGTTGGTTTTTTTTTTTTCTTATTTTTAATAAGGGTGACTGAGGTTGCAGAGAAATTAATGTGTGCTGAGTCTGCATAGCAACTTAAGTAGGGTTGCCACAATACACTCTTCCCCGCAGCCCCGCTCCCTGAGAAGACTTTACATAAAGTCAGGGTTCAAGCATTTTGTTGCCTTACTGGCTATTGTCAAACTCATTATAGTGATGCTGTCAAACTGCTCAGTTACTAATAATAAAAGCATTACAGGAAATAATTTTACTAAGAGTCGAGTAGTTAAGTGAGAAGCAAGGTAATAAAAATGACTTACAGGTGATTTGAAAACCAAATACCACAGTTTTCCAGATGGAATAATTAAGCTTACTCCTTTAGAGTTGTCTTAAAACTGACACCAGTAATCCTGGTCCTGCTAAAGATTTTAATAGCATTAAACATAATATCCTCAAGCAACATTAAACACTTCTATTTAACTCAGCTGTAATGCTGTGCTTTGGAGCGATGCATCTCCTCGGGCCAGTGAACTGATAATTGGTCCATTGAGTCTAGTTATTGTGGCAACCCTATGCACATAACAACAACTAAATTGAGTTTGTTTTAGTTCGGAGTATGGATATGACGCTTAGGCGCTGACTCGCGTACCAACTCTAACTCCCTCTCCCATCTTTCAACAGGATACCTGCTCACTATGTCTATCCACAGGCTTTTGTGCAGCCCGGAGTGGTAATTCCCCACGTTCAGCCCGCAGCCGCCGCTGCTTCCACTACGCCCTACATCGATTACACCGGAGCCGCGTACGCGCAGTACTCCGCCGCTGCGGCCGCCTATGAGCAGTACCCGTACGCGGCCTCGCCGGCTGCCGCTGCCGGGTACGTGGCGGCGGGGGGCTACGGCTACGCGGTGCAGCAGCCCATCACCGCCGCAGCGCCTGGGACGGCTGCTGCGGCCGCTGCGGCTTTTGGCCAGTACCAGCCCCAACAGCTGCAGACAGACCGTATGCAATAGCAGATGGACTCCTGAAGGAAGCTCGCTCTTTCTCTTCCTCTTTTCAGCCTTCCAGTATAAGTAGTTAATCAGAGACAAGTGATATTAACTAAGGAGCTTTAAGGAAAGCGATGCTATTGCGAAACTAAAGATTTTTATTCCACTGTCTTCATACAGTATGCATCCAAATCATGTTGTTAGAGGGGAGGGGTAGTGCGGCATGTCTACTTTCAAGTATTGAGCCAGAAGAAAACGGGGGAAAAAAATACTGTGCTGTCATGAAAGAGTGGCAGGAGTAGCAACGGGACTTCATGTTCTCAAAGAAACAAACAAGAACCAAAAAAAGCAAAGGTGTACTTTTTACAGCATCAGGGAAGCAAAACTGCCTTTTATAAGTAAGAAAATGATATTTGAAAAGTTTGAACCAGGGAAAAAAAACTGAGTCAGCAATATGTAATCTTTATCCATTTTAAGAGGATACAAGCTTAAAGCACTGATTGTCCTTTCTAGCTTTCAGAAGTTGTCTTCATGAGATAGTACCTTCTCACTGTCTCACTAATGGGCATCGAACAACCCAAGGAAGATGGCCGGCTAGTAAGATGGCGGACAGGCACCAAAGTTATTTTCTTCTCTGTCCTCTGGATGAGTGGAACTATGGAGCAAGTGATGTGGAAGTAAGGGGTGCAACAGCTGTAGAGACAATCAATAACACAGACAGTTCTGGACAGAACACATCACTTGTGCTCATGTGATGAGCTTGTCACATCCTAATCCCTCGCCCCATCCCGTTTCACTTTTGGGAAACTTTAACTGCTGGTGTCAGCTATTCTGATTCTAAAATAGGATCAGCCCTTTACTACAACAGCCTTCTCTTTCTATTTATTGCATCTATTCGTAACTTGTGAATAAAGGCAGGAAGAAGCTTAATGAATTAAAACCTTTAAGAACTGTTTTAAGGGAATTTTCTTTTCTGAAACCATTTGTACAATTTTAATATCTATTTCAGGATTATATTTAAAATATTTATTAGCAAACATACAGTACACAAGGCGACTTTTGTTACCAAGACTGCAGTTCTTGAAGGGTTAATGGTATGTGATTTATACTGTGCCTTAATTGTTATGCTATTTAAAAAGAAATATTTATTTTGAAAGTTTTACTATGCTGCGCTCTAAAGAAAGCGACTTTAGATGTGACACTGTAAAATTATGTATTCATCTCATGGCATAAATTATTTAGTAGGCTTAGATGTAGCATATTAAATATTAACCTAATTAACTAAGGATGTTGACTTGGATTTATTTAAATTCAGTATGTGCACTGTATGAGGGTACTCTTAAATTAACATTTTTTTAGGTTTTTACATAAAACATTGCTAGTTCATTCTTTTCCCTCTACTACTTTTTCATGTAGACCTCTCAAATACATTAGTGCCGTTTTCTCACTCATCTGTATGTAGACTGACTATTTTTCCCTTTGCTAGAAAATGCTGCTTTACATTGTCCTGTGAAACTACAATACTTGCAATTTTTACTCTTGACAGAAATGGAATTTAATATTTTACACTGTATTGGATTTTTTTATACTTGAACAATTTCATACAAGGGAAGACAGGATAGCATTTTTATGGACTTTATCCAATGTCACTGGATCTATTTTAAGTATTCTGAATACTAGCCAGTGTTATAATGTAGACATGACTCTCCTGTGCATATTATTTATTCGGTATGTATATTGCTTTACAACGTTTCAGATCTCTTAATCTATTCACTTGTATTAAAACAATTAAAAAAATGTTGTAGCATCCCGTCTAGTGATGTTCTTGCTCAAATAGTCTCAAATCTTGTTTAGTTAAAACTAGGGGGGCAGCCTTTTATATAATTTTCCTTGGTCTGTGGGGTGAATAGCAGCATATGCACTGGCTTTACATACATAGGTACATGAACTATATTACATGGAAGAAATTCTACAGAGAAGATGGAGAAGATCCCTCCTGAGAGTTATCATAAAATCATTCAGCGGAAGGGACTTTGGGAGGTCCCAGGTTACTTATGGTTTTGTCCAGTCAGTTCTTAAAATCCTCCATGTGAAGACTGTACAACCCCCCTGGGTAATCTATTCCACGGCCTAATTATCCCCATAGTGGTGGCGGTTTTTTCCCCTTCTATTTAGCCAAAGCCTCCCCTGTTCAATTATAGCCTTCATCTTTCATTCTTTGGCAGAGAGCCCAGCCCTGTCTTCTCAGTATCCTCCTCTCAGGCGCTGGGAGGTTGCTGTTCCCTTCCATAGGCTGAGCAAACCCTGACACCTCAGCCTCTCCTCACAAGGCTCATGCTTCAGCCTCCAGCCATCGGGCTGGATGACTCCAGTGGAGCCACTCAAGTTCATCAACAGCTTTCATGTACTGGAAGACTCAAGACTGGACCCGCTGTGCCAGCTATGGTCTAATGAGCGCTAAGTAAAAGGGAATCAACAATTCCCTTGAGCTGCCATCTGTGCTCCCGTTGATGTACTTCTGCTGCCAGAGTTCACCACTGACATCTGCTCAGCCTGCCCCAAGCCTCCCGTGTCCTTTTCAGTAGAGCTGCTACCAAGCCACTCATGCCCTGGGGTATGCAGGGGGTTAGTGCATCAAAGAGAAAGGACTCTCTGTTTGTCCTCACTGGGTTTCATGAGGTACCTGTTGGCCTAGTTAGTCCTCCAGCAAGTGTAAATCCCTCCAAGGGGCAGGCCTGATCTCAAGTATATCAACCGCACCCTCCATCGGTCCACAGACCTGATAGTACTGCGGCCTGTTCTTTCCTCCAGGTCACTGATAAAGGCATCAGACAGGACAGACCTCTGAGGAGTTCCACTGTAACCCACCTCCAGACAGAGCATGAACCCTTTTGACCAATGACCCAGTCAGTTTTTTACCTATCTAGATTGGACCATCTGAAATTGGATACAAGGATTTCATGGGAGACTACATGGAAAGCTGTGCTAAACTCATGGTAGATACTCTTTGCTTTCCCCTTAGTGACAGATGAACTCAACACAGGAGGCAGTTAGGTTGGTCTGGCGTGATTTACCCTTGTAAATCCATGCTACACCAAATCATCTTCTCCTTCACGTGCACAGAAATTACTTCCAAAATTGCTCGCTCCATGATTGTTCTGTACTTCCCTAGATCGTCCTTCTCCTTTCTGAAGATGGGTGCATCATCTGCCTTTCAGCGGTCACGGAAGACCTCTCCAGTCTCCATGATCTTTCAGAGATAATAGTGAGCAGCCTCACTCTTAGCACCCCTGAGTGCAGCCCACCTGGCCGCATGGACTTAGCTGGATTGAGATTCCTCAGGATGTCCGTGAATCAATACCCTTCCACACCTGGCAGTTTCTTTTGTCCTTGAACCCTTCCTGGAAGTACAAAGCGTTGTTATTAAAAACCTAAAGGCCAGGGCACCTTTTTGCATATAGTACTTTAACTGGGAAGCATTGAAGTAGCTGCTCAGATCCAGCTGACGATGGATTTGTAATCTTCAGGAATATTCAGCATTTCAGTATCAGTCCAAGCCACTAATGACCAAAAGCCGTTGCTACCTGATGCCTAGAAGAAGCCTGTGTGAAATGCATGACAGTCTTGGCCAGTTCTTTGAGGAATGGGGTGGGGGGGTGGGGGTGGGGTGTTCATATACTCTTCATATTAAAAATCTTTACTGCAGCTGTCACTCTTTCAGTGACTTCAGTAGAAGCACAGGCTTGACTGCAGAATTTGAGCTATCCTTTCATTCACAAAAGTGGTGGTTTTCATCTGCAGAAGACAGCAGAAGCAAAACTGAAGTGATAGAAAAGACTTTTCCTGGTCTTGGGGTCAGACTTTTTCACCATGGAGGATTATGAGACAGTTGTCCAGAACTGGTACACCCATGAACATCCTGGGCTGATGCTGTCATGTTGTGTTTTTAACAAGCGCTTATAGTCTGGCTGCTGAGAAGAGTTGCTGAGCTGCCTTTTGCAAGCTGGCCTTAAGATCTGTGACTTTGCAGAGTGCAACATAGTGTTCTTTCTTCTAAGCAGCATGTAAACACGCAGCAGGGAGCTGAGTAGGAAACACTGAATAAATGCCATTTTCTACTCTCTTCTCCCATTTCCCCACCCTGGTTTTCCGCAGAGAGTGTCTGCCTACAAGACATAGTATCAAGTAGGAATTCAAACCAAAAATCCCTCTGAGTGGAAGACAGAGGACACTGATGGCTCTAAGTATTATTTGATACAGGGTGAAGAAAGCATCTTTGCTCTACTTACATACACCCCTGTACTTACATACACCCCTACACACAGACCTTCTCCTGCCTCCATCTGAAGGTGACAGGCACCCCAGGGTCAGGCGTGAAGGGGAATGCTTGCTGCCCTGGAGGGGGAGTGTGTTTTAGTAACATACAGGAACACAATAAAAGTTTATGATTCAGTTTACAAAAGGTCAATTGCATGCTAGCTCTATAACTTGACAGATTGAATAACCTCAGTAAAAAATGTAAATGTGCAAGTTCCACTAGCAAACCTAGCTGTGGGCATACAACACGAACACTAACTCTTGGTTCTGCTAAATGAGCAGCTGAACGGACATTTGTACATAAAATACACCTCAGCAACATCTCACATACTTGAAACGCCAATAGTTCATATTATCAGGACCAAATTAAAATAACTAAGAAATAGCAGTACTTAATTCTGAAATATGTGAATACTCAGCAAAAATGTTAGCATTTTACTTGAGAGACAGCATATATGTAAGCAGCAAGAAATTGCACACAATACGATTTCTTTTACACTGAAAAGTCACCAGTGCTGAGTTCCTTGCAGAGGGAAGGGGAGGAGGGAGACGCTGAAACTAGGAACCATTGCTGAGGAATGTGTAGATTAAAAAAGGTGTAACACATTCAAAGGTTACATTGATGACCTGGCTGCTAGAGTTGTCATTTTTCCGTAATATTTGTATTTTCCTATTAACTAGTGAACATACCTTGGCATTACTGGAGTGCATTTTATCTAATTTTTATTGGATTTTTCAAACATATTAACTCTATCCCAGCCAAAATCTGCACAAGATGAAAGGACTGTATTAGGATTAAAGTAATGATGCAACCATCAAAAGCACCTCTTCGTCTTGTTCATCAGATGCTGAGCCATTTCAACTAGATGTGCTCAAAACTTTGTGAGGAAAAGCATTCTATTCTGAACCTATGTTTCAGTTCTAACGAACCTGCACACAAGATCTTAGTTGTCTTCAGTTCAATTTATTTTCCAGGGTTTTGGTAGAAATAAACATGTAAGCAAGTATTCAGATTGCAAAGTATGTAACTTTTGTGTTTTTCTGTGTGCTTGCACTTCAAACTATTAGGTTATACTTCCTCAAACTAGCAATAAAACAGGCTTTGGGCAAAGTCTAACTGTAAAAATTTCAGGCCCTTAGGAAATTTTTTATGAAAAATTTGTGAGCAACTAAAAACTGAGGATTATGATGGAATTTGGCCTTGTACTTACCACCAAAATACACACTACTGTGGTTGGGATACAGTAAGAAGAATGGGAGGAATGGGATAATGCAAGAAAAGGAAAACCAGTTAGCCTTACACTGATTTTACTATTACCACATAATATAGCCTATTGGCTAGCAAGACTGTCTTACAAGACACTTGCTAGAAGTTTATATCCAGCTGTTCTTCGTCTATCCCTGAAAACAACGGGGAAATGCTCTTTTAAGCTAGTTTACTACTTTCATGCCACCATATTATTGGGCATAAGGATCCCAAGGAACATAATCATCAGATTGTTATACACTCCATTTAGCAAAACCAAAAAAAAAAAAACCCTGACAGTAGCAGCAACTAAAGATTTTTAGGGACTTTGAAAATAGCATGGTTATGCATGAGTTTACAAAATGCTTACTATGTCCAATGAATGGGTTTGGGGTTTGTTTGCGGATTCTTTTTTTACCTCCAAAGCCCAGTCTAAAATGATGGGAAAAAATAAGTTCGACATAGTGTCAAAGAATAAGGATAAAACTACAACTATGATTGTGTTCAAATATGCAGATGTGCACATAGAACACAGAACAATTACCAGCTTTTCTCAACATAAAGAAAATTGGGTCTCAAATGTTTCCCAGTTCCATGTGTTGAGATGAGCCATGAATTTGGGCTAGCTTACACTATGATTATTTTTGACCTAAACAGTCTGGCAGTAGGGAGGAACCCACCAAAGTCTGTTTCACCACCAAGCATCTGAAAGTCAAAAAATGCTATTCAAATTAATTGGTGAGAGGTCTCTGAGATAGATATATTCTTTAGCTCAGTACCTTTGTGTTAACCTTTGGACCAGACTTCACTGTGCCTGCTGCTGCTTCTTCCCTCTCCAGATGTGGCTATTGTGGGTGATGTGCTCCCCATCTCTACACAGAGCAAGGACTTTTGCAGGTGCCCACTCACTTCCTACTTAAGACTTAAACTGGGCAAAATGTTTCAGTTGTTTGGGTTTTTTTAAGAAGAATTAAGAATTAAGAAAAACCTCACAGTCTTTCATCTCGAACTTTATGAAATCTGGAAAAATCTTTACAAAAAAGCTTTTCCTATCCATAGCTCACCTTCTTCTGAATTTGCGAGTTCCATTTAAACCAGAGCAAAAGATGTCAAAATACCAAAAGTGACAGAGGCAGATCATAAGCAAAGCTCAGTGAATCATAGAATCATAGACCGGTTTGGGTTGGAAACTGGCCTGCCATGGGCAGGGACACCTTCCATGAGACCCGGTTGCTCAAATCCATCATCTGTCATTCAGCTGTTAAAGGAGTTTTGTCACTGCACTTCCAAAGGACATGAACCAATCTTTACCATACACTTGAAAAACAGAACGTTTTTAGCCAACACTGGAGATAAGGGATTTTGCCATCCTGTGAAAATTTTCTACTTTTTTGTGTGTGTGTGTGTGTCTGGATTTGTAGTGATGAAAAAAATAAGCTAAAAAAATAAGCTGAAGTTTAAAACAAAATTCCATCCCAGAAAAAATTCGGGTAATTTTTTTAACATTTTGTGGTTTGATCATTTTCAAAAAACTATTTTAAAAAATATCATAAATTGTTTAAAAACAAAATATCCCTGCACTTAGAAAGTACCAGAACGGATTTTTTTCCTGATGAGAACCATGACAATTGAATGGTTTTCAACAGAAACACATCAGTATGTTCTCCAGCTGCTTCAAAGGGAGAACTGATTACTTGCTCAAGGCTGTGGATTTCACACTGTTGCCAAAAACTGGGATTCCCTGGCTATTTGTTCAAACCACTGGAATTCGTCTCCTGATTTGTTCACTAGTAATATTTATGAATGAAGATAGAAATAATGAAAGACAAATCTTGTTTTCACTGAGGATAGACAATTTGAGAATTTTTAATGCAGACAAGCAAACGTAGGGAAGAGGAACAACCCAAGCACAACCAAATTGAAGCAGAAGCTCTTTTTCAAGGTATATCCAAACCTTTTTTAAGTGATGGTCAGTCTCAATTATAGTGTTATTTCTTCATCACACTAGCAATGAAGGACCTTAAAAGTGGGCTGCTCTTTTTGTCCAGTATGCTCTCTTCCTAGCCTTGGAAGCTGGTAAGTAGTGCATCAGTGCAATAAGGAACATCCACAATTTCTTTTTCAATATATGGTTATGGAGTAGTATGTACTCTTTGGCATGAATGTATTTTATGAGCACTATTTAAGGAAAATCTGGTCTTCATAAACCAAGTCTTAAGTATCACAGTATGCATGTTTATGCATTATTCTTTCCTGATTTTCATTAATGTTGGCTTTTTTCCGTATAGAACTACTCTATCCAGTAAATTCCTTTATGATTTTCTGTAAAGTACATCCTTCCACTAACCTGAGTGCCATCATAATTTATACTGTTTTTCATGTAAGAGAGAGTACAAAGATCTCCAGGCTTTATCCTTCTGTAAATGTCACTAGTTCCACATGCACTACTGTATTTTAAAACTGCTTTTCCTCTGACCTTATCAAGAACAGTGATTTTCCTGCCTAACAACACCTGGGACCTTGCCAAAAGAAATCAGAATCTAACCTAAAGCTCCAAAAGCAGCGGCTGCGTGTGAAAAGAGAAATGTGCCCACCAGCCTACAGAGGACTGGCATCAGGAGGGAGCTGCGGAAGCTCAGCTGAGTGAGCACCTGAGCAGGGCACAGCGTGGCTGGAAGGCTTGCTTGGCTGGAAGCGTGGGTTTAGCTTAGTAAGGGCTAGGCACAGGCAAACAACGCAGCGCTCTAGTGTCTTTCTGGGGAAGAAAGTCCTGGTGCCTACTGGAACTTCAAAGAAAGAAGCTGGCTTCAAAGGTCTCGTATCTTGTCTTCAATGTAACGCAAACTGTCTGGAGTGCCTTGGTCTGGTCCCGACAACGGCAGTGGTACTTGTCAGCAGCTGTCTAAGAACACAGGTTGGCAGAGATACAAACAGCGTATGAAGGAGCCTCAAGGAATCTGGCTTTCCTAAACTCAGAGAATGGCGGTATGAAGGAGAAGCAGGTAACGCCTCTAGTCTGACTCCTATTGCATTTAAGATATAGCTTGTTTGAAACACGGCTGCACTGTATTAATGGTATTTTGTTTCAGCAGGGCAGCTCGGTTGCTAACTGCCACAGCCGTCACTGCTGCGGGAACAGAACAGCAAAGCCCTGGGCACAAACAACAGGAGCTTGATACCCAGGGACTGGAGCCAGGGCCAAGGTTGAACATTGAAGATCTACATGAATCTACCCTGAGAGAACTGCTGGCGGCTGGAGAGGGTTGCTTTACAGGGGTCAGAAGCACAGTCAGCTCAGGGGTGGTGAAAGTGCTGTTACTTGCAAACATAGAAAGATTTTCATGGATTCTTGACATTTACTGTGGTGTTTAATGTGCTTACGAGAATGGCACGATTGTCTGGAATTCAAAAATGAAGAGTAGGTCTTCCAGGTCTTAACTGGCTGAGAACGAGGGGAGTTCTTGCCCATTTGGTAACTCCTGGGGACAAAGTCGTAAATACGCCAACATGGAAACAAATTGTTTCTCAGTAGGATGTTATTAAATCTAGGCGAGGTTACCTGCAAAGTCTCAGGTTCCATCAGTCATACAGCTAAAAGATTTAATATACTAAGTAACTTTGAATTCCTAATTCAGCAATGCTCTCAAGAAAAGAACTATTTTACGACACTGTTCACAGATCCTGGTATTTAGAGGATTATCTGTGTTTGCAAGACCATTTGGTTACCTCAGACAATAATTCACGAAGGCCTTGTTGAGCAGAGCAAGGTGCAAGTTAATCCTCCAAACAGCACTTCACACTGCTGGGCACTGACTTGCTCTGAAATCTGTAGTACGGGAACGCACTCCAACGCCTGTGCATGTTTAGTGAAAGGGTAACTCTGCTGTTCAGTGTGATGTGCTAGAAAGAAGAAAAGGGTGGCTACGTGTAGTGGCTTTGCATGGCAAGGCTTTGGTCACAGTGGGGCTACAGGGGTGGCTTCTGTGAGGAGCTGCCAGAAGCTTCCCCCGTGTGCAATGGAGCCAGTGCCAGCCGGCTCCCAGACGGACCCACCGCTGGCCAAGGCTGAGCCCATCAGTGATGGTGGTAGCACCTCTGGGACAGCATGTTAAGAAGGAAAAAAAATCCAAAAATCTGTGCCAGTGGGAGAGAGGAGTGATACTGTTAGAGCGACAGCCCTGCAGCCCCCCAGGCCAGGGCAGGAGGAGGCAGGGGGGCTCCAGGCGCTGGAGCAGAGGTTCCCTGGCAACCCGCAGTGAAGCCCCCGGCCGGGCAGGCTGTGCCCCCAGCCCATGGAGGTCCACAGTGGAGCAGATCCCCACGTGCAGCCCATGGGAACCCCATGCTGGAGCAGAGGGATGCCCAAGGGAGACTGCAACCCTGTGAGAAGCCTGCACTGAAGCAGGTTTGCTGGCAGGACTTGTGACCCCATGGGGACCCACGCTGGAGCAGGCTATTCCTGAAGGACTACACTCGTGGGAGGGACCCACACTGGAGCAGTGTGTAAAGAATTGCAGCCCGTGGGAAGGACTCATATTGGAGAAGTTCATGGAAGACTGTCTCCCGTGGGAGGGACACCACACTGGAGCAGGGGAAGAGTGTGAGGAGGAAGAAGCAGCAGGAACAACGTGTGATGAACGGATCATAACCCCCATTGCCCATACCCCTGTGCTGCTCAGGGGAAGAAGGTGGAGAAATTGTGAATCAAGTTAAGCCTGGGAAGAAGGGAGGGATAGGGGGAAGGTGTTTTTCTGATTTGAATGGTAATAAAATAAACTGATTTCCCCAAGTTGAGTCTGTTTCGCCCATGACAATAATTGCTGAGTGCTGTCCCTGTCCTTATCTCAACCCATGACTCTTTTGTTGTATTTCGTCTCCCCTGTCTCGTTGAAAAGGGGAGTGATAGAGCAGTTTTGGTGGGCACCTGGCATTCAGTTGTGGATGTCCCATCCCTGGAAGTGTTCAAGCCCAGGCTGGATGGAGATTTGAGCAGCCTGGTCTAGCAGAAGATGTCCCTACCCATGGCAGGGTGTTGGAACTAGATGATCTTTAAGGTCCCTTCCAACACAAACCATTCTGTGATTCTGTGTTCTTGTTTGAGATGAACTTTGGGTCCTCCTCTGATAATGACTTGGCATGGAGGAGAAGAGGGGAAAAAGAAATATTAAAGTGATGCTTAGCTTATTTCCAGGCGTCTGAAAAAAATTATCAGTTGTGAAATCTCTCATACCATTCTCACTCTTGAGAAGTGGTAGAAAGCACCGCACCTTGGGATTTTTTGAGAAACGATATGGAGTAAGATCACTCAAAGAACAGCATGTGGGGGAATGATTCCAACCATGAAACTGAAGTATTGCACTCCATTTAAATGGAGCCACCTAGGCACATCTCTAGTTTGTAGATTTCACAGCAGCTTTTCTGGATTTACAGGTTCATGCTCCTACTGTAGGAGGTCCTGCAAACTCAGTCTCTCCATCACTGCCTCATTTTAATTAAAAAAACACAACTGACCAAACCGTTCTTCCTTCTGCAGCTGAAATCCTCCTTCTTTCTCAAGGTCTATGGCTACATGAACCTAGACAGCTTTCTTACGGGGAAATTCTCCTAAATCACAAGGTGATGCATAGCCACTGGCAAAGATCTTCTTAACCTACAGGCTGGGAAAGCAGGACATTCAACTATCAAGGGCAAGGCACTGAAAAACAGTTGGACAGTGCCTCTCCCATTATTTCTCAAATCCACTATCTTACTTCTTTTTAGGTAAGTGCACCTGCACTCATTTCTTATAAACTTATAAAAAACCCAGAAGCCATCTATATTTACACCAGAATGTAGAATAATAAATTGCCTAGTCTGCTGCTAATCATGGAGAAAATGAGGAAGGGAAGCTGAAATTTCTTATTCCAAGAGAGAAATTTACTTGAGCATAAAAATTGCAACACTAGATCTTACAGGTAAAATTTCTTGTAAGTTTATGCTTTAGCTTAATTGTTCCTGTTAGGGGAGTATAATGTCAAGGGCTTCCAAAGAAAAAGATCTTCTTTTAAAATCCACAAAGGCTTTCAGGTGTCTAAAAAGTTAATTTAAATGCTTTCTTTAAAAACAATTAATTTGCACCATGAACATTTCTTCCCAGTTAGTCCAAGTATTTTTCCCTATGCCAGACATGCGGAACTTTCTGTGGCAAATGTTCTAGTTCTGTCTGTCTCATTGGGTGTTTTACCAGATTGGATTGTAAATCTGTTGACCTGACCCTATTATTTTCTTTATTTAAAATATTTAGTATATGCTACATAACGAGTTACGTTTCACCAATAGTAAGTGGCAATCATTCAGATGCCTTTCATAAAATGCTCAATCCAATTTATTTTAATCTGCATTTTTATACACTCTCACTCTTTCAATTTGCTCTATTATTTTAATATTCTGTGAGTCTAATTTCATGCCCTCCAAAACAGCTGTTGCTGCCGCTGCTTTTCCTGGACATAACAGTTTAAGACAGGCAGTATGAAAGCTATCAAAAATTAGCTGCCTGATTAGCTTTTTGTTGTTGTTGGAAAATAATTGTTGACTATCTCCATCCTCTTTCACTGTCTTTGCACCCTTCTCTCTGCTCTTTTTTCTTCTCTCAGGCTTCAGGCTGAGACTATGCTCTCTAACATTTTCTAGTTTATTGGAGGTCATTAGTGAACAGCTTCAGAGAAGCTAGACAGCATGTTTGCTCTTTTCATGTTGCTGTATTTCAGTTTTTGATGGGACAGAATCTATTAAGATCTTCTCCTGTACTGTTCTTTTCACATAAGCTCTTTGTTCCTTATGATCTATGGAAAAAAAGAAAAGTACACACATACTGTCTCTTGCTTTCACAGCTGAAAAAGAGCAGAGCCACCATTTCAAAGGTAAAGGACATGCTACTGTATACAGATATTGGCATATGTCTGTACACCACTGATGCATGCACTCAGACTAGACTCAAATATGTGATCAGATGCAAGTAAATTGTAAGCTGTATGTATAATACATGCAAAAATACAGATGTAATTGTAAGGCATAAACTGTGAAAATCTGCCCCACCGTGCATTTTTATAGTTTACTTCCCAAAGTCACCGCATTCTTATTACAAACTTGTTTTACACCCTGTCAAATTCTAGAGGCTGTTCATCAGACCCTTCAAGCCTGCCAGCTCCTCCAGCTAGCCCTCTGGAATACAAAGCCATGTAAATCTTGTAGGTCCTACCCAGAATGAGGTTTGGAACTATTAAAATCAAAATGCTGCCTCTGCGTTTTCTTCAAAGAGAATGGTATTCCACCCAGGTGTTTTCACATTCAGAATGATAAGCAGGGAGTCTTGATAAGGTCAGGAAATATAAAAATAAACACTTAAAATACTGGCTTAAGAGACTATTAACAAGTGAACAGTATCGTTCAGAGACACCTATTTTCTGTGGAGGAAACAACCAAAAACTGAAAAATCAAGAGGAGGAGGAGGCAGCAGCAGAAGAGGACTCTTGCAGATTCTGCAGAAACAGTTCATTTGTGAAAACAAGAGGAATTTATGAAAGCAGAGAGGGGAAAAAAAAGTAATTAATTTACTCATTCAATAGTGTTAGCAATATTTGCATATCCATCCCTGTTTCAGAAGCTTTGAAATTTTGTTTTTCTCCAGCTGTTTTTCATAACATTTTGGCATGTTTCCTCATCACACACAGCCATTTAGCTCTCAGATGCCCTCACTAACAAACAGCAGGCATCTTTCAGCTGCTCTCAGGCCTTCAATTTTGAATCTCCCAGCTGCCTCTCCTACCCCTCGCAACATGACTGCCCTACCCATCTTGTGTGTTTTTTTAAATAGCTGCCAGCTGCCACATTTGGTGCTCTAGATACTTTCCATTACCTCCCCCAGAATATGGTATTTTGGAGTGCTTCTGTGGGCTGATGGGATGACAGCAGGTTTCCAAAGCCTCTTTCTGCCCTAATAGGAATCTCATCCAAGTCCTTTCAAGGTTTGCATGCACCAAACTGAAAATTTCTTTTGCCAATTGGTGAATGCTGAGAAGCCGAGAGGAGGAGGAGAGCATGGTGCTAAATCACCAAGGTGGTAAAAATACAATGATCCATGATCAGATAATCATATCTCACCTCTTGCTGTTTCACAGATCTCATGTATCTTGTTCTCTCTTCCCTTAAGCACTGCTCAATCTCCCACACTGTGTGCAAAACCTCAGAAATTTAGAAGAAATTTCAGCTTACGGTTTGGAATCACTAGCCCAACAGCATCCCCAAGCCTTATATGACTCTTGCAGACCGCCGCCCCTGGAACTGACATGGAGGAGGCTCGAGGTATGTTTAAGAAACATAGATGCATGTGAATCCTTTGACATTTGTGGTCAAGAAAAAACCTTTATACACAGATTCCTCTTAACTGTGTAAGTGACAGTTCAGACACACACCTGGTGGTTATATTCCTGCATTCTTTTGCACTTTAAGAAATGTGTAATCCTTCATGTTACATTGGCTTTCTAAAATTTTGCCCTGAACCTGTATGGTTATAGGAGAATCTAATTGCCATCTAATTAAATGGACTCAAAATTAAATTTCAGAGCTATTGGCCTTCCTTTTTCCCATATGTGGCAAAAGTAAAATGAAATCTGGCCATATGAGACACTTAAAAGTTATGGAATCCTAACTAGGTTTTCCTACAAGCTCCCTTTTAACAGTGTCACTTGAATAAACATGCATGAAGGTTCAAGAAAGAAATAAGAATAATTTAAAAGAACCCAAAGATCATGTCAGTATATCATCTAAGTTTCTATCTGATTCACCCTTGGCTGTTCCTTCTTATTCATGAGCTTTTCTTATCCAGATAGAAGCTTAGATTTACCCACTGGAGAGGCCTGGGTGAAGAATCTTCTCTACAACAGGGGCCCACTGTCCACAGAGCAGCCAGGACAAAATGTGTCGGCATAGAGCACTTACTTTGAAATAAGTCGCAGACTCAGAAAATCCATTTATAAACGTCATGCCAGGCTGTAGAATGGGGCACATGTTTAGATATGCCTGAGAAAGGAACCCTCCTCTACCACGGTGGAGGAAGGCTCCTCTGCTCATCCTCTTTCCTTCTCTCTGAAACTCTTGGCACAGGGAGAGGAAAAAGAGCTTCTGGATCTGCTTGCTCAGTCTAAAATTGTTAGAAGGAGAAAGGAACTATATCCCAAAGCTTTGGAAAACACCAAAGGAAGCTTGCAGTTTGAGTTTAGGAACCAGTTTGGTCACTGCAGTGGTCAGGAGAGAAGTGAACATAAAAAGGGTAAAGTAGAGGACAGGCTGGAACAGAGGTTTCAAACAGAAATCACGACATTTTCATACCGGCTAAAAACTGTTTCCCTCTCAAAGCACCTAGTGGCCTTCTCCACAGCACTGTGAAATCACTGAAGGCTCTCCACATAGCTTCAGAGACCTTTGGGTCAGGTCTTGTCTTCAGATTAGATGGTTTTAATAAAGTGCATTAACAGATGATCGTAAAGGTCTTTTCCTTTAAGAACCTAAATGATTCTATGTTTTCAAATACTCCTCAAGTCAGGACAGCTGTGGGATCTTTTCAAGTCATGAGATTGTTACCAAACCTGAGAACAAAAATCCCAGGTTCCTCCCCACTTTGGATTCTGGTGCTTGCAAAAAGCTTCCCTGATAAAAAGAGAAAGAATTTGCAAGTCAGCTCATGAAATAAAGGAGAATCAAATTCCACAATTAACTAGGCCATTATCTAGCACACACAGTTCTCCATACCTGCCAAGTACTATCAATACTCTAAAAAGAACCCTATTAATAAGAAATGTTGTTATTTGGAATAGACTAAGCTGGGGTTGCCTAGTTCCAAAGAAACCAAATATGCCGACTGTGACACAGCACTCTGAACTTTCCGCATGAGATCACTAGATATCTTTGACAGTGAGAAATGAGAATGGGATGATATATTCAGTACACAAAATGCAGAATCACTTTCTATATCTAGGGTTGCATCAAGTTAAATGGCACGAATTGTACTTTCAAGTACTTTCCCTCTTCAAAAAAAAAAAAAAAAAAAAAGACAATAGGATATAAGTCGTCCCTTTCCTGCAGAGAATTAGATAAGCACTATCTGGTGATGCCAAACACTGTAATTCTCTATCTTGTGCTTTACCAGTGCTGAAAACAGTAGTCTGGTGCAAAACAGAACTTGCTCCTAATAGAGAATATTGAAAGTAATTTCCACAGGCCTAATTTTACTCTAGAAAAATAAATTTCTCTTCTCTTGCTCCTTGTTCAACAGACACATAGAACGTCTAAATTACTGTCAGAAGTAGCCTATTTCTGCTGCTGGTAAAAGGATGCAAGAGGACTAGCTCACCTAAAGTAAAGCTTGTTTCTGTAGATTCTTCACCTGTGGTTTTATTTTCTTCTATGTAAAAGGTTTTTTGCTAGTTTTTTTGGTTTTCAAATAGAAATATAAGTCAGGGATTACCTAGCTTTTCCTCTGATTGAACTACATCCTGAAAATAGTTCATACAGACAATTCTAAAAGCAATATGGCAACACAGTAAATCATGAATGTATTGTATCGACAGCAATGATACTCTGCTACTAAGTCACCAAACAATCACTATCAGCTTGAATGATATAACCCTAACTATGATATTAAATATTGGCAGTAAAGAGTAATAGTGAGCACAGCCTGTGTTTAGATAGACCACTTGAAACCACTGGAAGAAAAAGTTCACAAAATATTTAAACTAGTTTCCATATCAGAAAAATCAAAATGATTTTGTGAAAACTTGTATTTGAAATTATCAAAATGTCTGTTGTAAAAAGTGGCATCTCCACTAAATAGTTCATTAAAGAAGAAAAAATTTTCTAAGAAGGAATAAAAAATGGAAGGAACATATTGCACCACGTTTTTCACTGTTCAAAACAAAGTTTTCTCTGGAAAAAAATCATTATACCAAAATTTCATAAGTACATAGTCCCTTTAAATGTTCTTTTATGAGGACACAAGGACCTCTAAGTGCTTGGAGAGAAGGCCTATGTTTTTGTCTTCGTTAATTTTCAAGTCTTATCTTCCAATAAATCTAGTGTCAGGATCTAGTTAACAGAGCTGACACAGCGTGGCTGCTGTACAACGTTTATATTACATGTGATACATATTTCCATGTAGCTTTTGCAAATGAACATTTGTAACTCTCTAAAAGCCACAGACTGTAAGTCAAGAACAGATGTCACAGACTTGAATCCCTGTAATCAAACACTAAGGTATGAAAGAATGGGAAGAATTAACCAAATATAGTAAACAATTTCACATAAATGCATATTGAATTTTATCTCACATATGCTATGGAATACCAAACACGTATGTAACACATTCATTTTATGCATACAACACGTGGCTTTTGCATATTGGTTATCTTCTTTTAAATCAACAAAATCTTTTCGTGTTGAGACAAAGTTTGCCTGTTACCACTTACACAAAGATGAACACAGTTGTCTAAAAGTCTTTTCCACATAGCCTTTTCCTCAACATTTCTACTGTGTTTTATTGCACAGTATATCAGTTCGATAAATTTTGCTCACTGCAATGTGAATATACATGCACGCATCTGTGCATGGATTGAAAGCCAGACAATGTGTGGAATGTAAAAGATGCGTAACTAACACAGGTGGGGTCCACAAAGCTGCAAACACCTCAGGTAACTGCATGCAGGAGGGGAGTTTCAAATAAACTCAGGATCAGTGGGCCAGGTTTTATCCCTAGCTTTCCTGAGTTTGCCTTGGGACATTCTGTGGTGGCTGTTCTTGGGGGAAAAAAAAAAAAAACAACTGCTAGAAAGATACAGACATTTTTTCACATTAGAAAGAGCAGAGTGCATTATACAAGTTCTTTCAAAATACTTGAGCTGGAATTACTGTGATTTTAATGGCCATTTTTACCTGGCCAAGTCAGTGCATCAATAGAAAATGCCTGTTTGTTAAACAGCTTCTCTTCAGACAAAAGAAGGTAGCAGGCATTTGGTGAATGAGTAGTCATAGAAAATCCGTAATTTTTGAAAGATGGTTATTTAAGAAGTTGTGGAAAAGTGTTAAAAAGTTGTGCTGTATAAGCAAAATGATTGCTAGAAAGTTTCAGTTCTTCATAAAGCTGCATCAGAGTTTCACTGCTCATCAGGGGTCATGCTATAAAAGCCAACATTCCCTCAATTACTGAAACACAGCAGTTGTACAAATTTGAACATTACATTATGCATTACCACTAGTATCCCTCCTCTTTTTTGATCAGCAGCACAAGTGTACTGTCAGTAGATACAACCCGTAGAGACAACCAAACATTTGCTGCTACAACTCATGGATGGAGCTGGAAACAGCCATCCCCATCTCATCCTGCACAACATCAGCCAAAATAGCCAGCAGTGCTGCCAGACTCAAAATATCTCACTATGTCCTTCGGATAATATCGAAGGACAGGAGTTCCACAAATTCAGATCTGTCACCCTTCTGAAACAGATGGAACTTGGCGGGAAAAGTATCATAAGCCAACTGAAGAGCCAGTTGTATTGTAAAACTTGATTTGAGTCAATTGAGCCAAATGAATCATAAAGCAACGGAACAGCCAACTGACGTATGTTCCCCTGCTTTTTTGCCATGGATGAGGACAATCTATCTTTATTCATTACACAGATAGCTACTGATATGCAGGTTTGATGACAAGTTATTCCTTAGAGCACATAACAAATTCTAGGTGAATGCATTTGTGCTAAGCTGCAACACTGCAGAGCTATCTGGACACAGAACCTGCAGCAGTGACAGGTATCACTGGGACTCTCAAGTGCAAGTTATTCTTAAAAAGCTCGCTGCAAAGTTTAGCCACACAGCTTTTGATCAACAGCATTTGGTCTGCGATTCACACAGGAATTTGGCATATTCATATTTTACTCTGCTGTAAGTACCTTGGTCAAGGCTTCTGAGGTTAATGAAAAATGAAGAGGGTAACATCTTTGACTTGGAACAGTCCGTGACTCACCGATCCCTGTCAGTGCAACCACTTTCCAACACTGCATCTGTGTCCAGTGTCTGAATTCTAGGTCTGTTAGGGAATCTGTGGTGGGCATGACTGGACAATGACCTGACGATATTCAATATAAAGGCCACTGTCAATTGGCATATATTTTTGCTACAGTAGTCACATAAATGAAGTTTTAGATCATTAGCAGCATATGCATTCCTAGTTTCAGATTATGTTTCAGTGAAATAACTGCATGAACGCCGCGTCAGATGTGCGGTGGCTCTAAATCAGCAGATCTCTGCAGGTTTCTGTACAGGCCTGGAGACCTGAGAAGAACTGAGAATCTGACCTGAAACATGTAATAGGTAAAAACAACTGTTACAGGTAAGAGTCTACTTCTAAAATATTAACAGAAAAATTCACATAATTGTCTCCAAAGATATATTAACTAAAACTACTCAAAGTTCTTGCCCTAAACAGGTACCCTAATCCAAGATGCAAATGAACAGATATAAAGGAAAATAGGGGAAAAGATGATAACTGGAGAGACTTAATACAATAAAATCTTCAGCTTTTACAGTCTTTTCAGTATTAATGCCCATTTCTCATAAAAAGGAGTTTGAAGGAAGGGTATGTGAAGAGCACATATTTGTTTGGCCCAAATTTAATCTTCTGTTAAAGGCAAAAAACTCCAAGCCACTGTCAAAGCTAAACTGCCACGCCAAGCTACCTCCAACTGTCAAAACACTTCTATGACTGTGTTTAAAATAGCTGGTAAAGGAATGTCCAGATTTTGTACCCCCAAAATGCTCCCTAAAATAAAGAAAACAAACCCCTGTACTTAAAAGCTCTTTGGCATAGGAAATAATGAGGTAGCAATAATGAGGTAAAAAGGTTACTTTTTGATCCCAAGCTACTTCAAACCATTGGAAGATCATTCCTTAATATACCAAATAGGTCCCACCCCCCTCAACTTTGAAAGAGCAGAAGAAGAAGAAGCATGAACATGGCAGAGGGAGATTTGTACAGAAATGAAACCTATGAATGCATCTAGGAAATCTGCATTAAAACCGTAAAAAATTTGGAGACAATGTAGAGGGAGCCACAGGATGAATTTTAAGCACTTTCAATGCTAAGTTTACTTCCATTGTACTGAAATCACTTTCACGTAGTATGAAAGTCCATTCAACACAGAAGTTGTGCCTGAAACAACAAAAAACAGTAGCTTGGCCAAGTTTCCTAACAGATCTGCGGATAAGACCACAAAGCTTTAGTCTACAGGGAAAAGCAGTTGACTTGGCAAATCTGTCTGTGGCATGCTGACCTTTTTTTCAGAAAAGGTCACCGTGGAGTCAGGTTCCTGAACTTCCCAGGGATTCTGCAGCTCTAAAGCTAGGGATCTTTTATACTGTAGCGTCACGATAGCCTAAAGCAACATGAATTATTAAGCCATTTTTTTTAATTCCCACAAAACTTTTTCAGAATCCTAGGAGCAATCAGGAATTATATCAGTCTGGTTCTTGGTTATCAGCAACTGTGACCATTGTTGAAAACCTCAGCAAAAGCACACAAAACCAGCTGCATGTAGGTGAAAGGCTAAAGGTTTCTGGGTTTATGTGAGGAGGTCTGATTGTCTGTTGTCTGCTCTGAGCACAATTACCAGAGTTTAGCTTACGGTGCTATCAAGCTGGGCCTTTTTGTTACATTCAATGCACTTGAAAAGTGCAACTTGAAAAGAAAAAAAAAGTCAGTGAATTTTTTTTCTCAATTATTTTTAGTGGAAGAAAAGCACATTATATACCTTGAACTGCAGGAATCAAGTTCTAAGCCATGGCAGATTATAATAAATAGATTTGCTAAACCAGCAAACAAACTCGAGTCCTACAGCATTTTAAGCAAGAGAATGCCAGACTGAAACAGGTTTAACACTGATACCAGGTTAAATCTTAAATTAGGTGTGCAAAGCCTTTCGGTTTTTCAGGGTGTGGCTCATACATGGAATGATCAAACCAGTTTTTGAAGACGTAAAAACCCCATAATTAGAAAGTTTATTCTAAAGAATAATAGAATAACACAGATATAGAGTTGTAGAAGCTATAAATCATCATATTATTATTAATTCAAAGGAGCAATAGCTGCTTACATTGTTGAACTTTGTGATCAGTCTTTTGGATGAAATAATTTAACATTTTCTAAAAAGTGCATTTATTTTATATACGTTATGTAATTTACATATTCATCTTTGGTTTCTTTTTTTGTTAGGATACATCACATAAATGGTTTAAGTAAGTCAGAAGAAACTGCATGAAAGGACCCCCTTATTGAAATGAAAAATCATTTGGGGAAAAAAAAATTAGGGGTGGATGAACTAGACAATCTCAAGAGGTCCCTTCCAACATGAACAATTCTGTGATTCTCTGGTAGATATTTATATATATATATATAAAAAATATGTAATATATTATATACTGTATGATAGATACCATATATATTTCACATTACATAATTGTTATACATTATATACTGATTATATTGTATTTTATATATCGTGCAAATATAATCAAAGACAAGTTAATGTAACTTTGTTTAAAGTTACAAACTAAAAAAGTACTAGCAAAGAAAAACAGTAAGAGAGAAAAAGGGATACTTCTATGTTGAGCGCGCATTCCAACAGCACACTCTCCAATTCAATGTGTACGATGACAACAGGGAAGCAACTACTGTGAGTATTAGTACTGCAGTTCCTTACACAAAACAGACCACTCCTATGTGCATATACATGTGTATATACATACATGACAAACCAGACCTACTAGAATACTGATTCATTTGTACTTATCATTCTGCATGCAATTGCACCTTTCCAGCTACTCTGAAGTTCACAAATACTGCATAAATGGGACTGGAATTGCATTCCTAGCACCCAAAGATTTTGAAAACGAGAGACTGCAACTGCCTTTCAATCAAATATGAACAGCAGGCTGCATCCAGCACTGCTGTGTAGAAGCCGAGTAATCATGCCCCGTGCAGGTGGAGTGTAGGAGGTGAAATCCACAATCAGTGAGTAAGGTTGCCGGGCAAGACACACACACACCCCCCCACACACAGCAGCTGCTACTGCTGCTCCTGTCAACAGCCCCAACATCTGAAGGAGACAAGCTTTCTTCAAAGGTGAGCCAATTCAGCTGCACAAAGGTAAAGGACATTTGCAGACATTTTTGCTAATTATTTGCTCAAGTACAGCTATCTCCTATTAAATAAAGGTAGTGACTCAGTTGACTTCAGCTGGAACCAGAGTGGACCCCTAAGGACTGCCACCTGCTCTTTCAAATCAATGGCTAAACTTGTGCTGACTTCAACCAACCTGAAACAAACAGACCTTTAAACCCGAGGCTCACCCTCAAACAAAACTGGACTAAAATCAGCAGGTGTTTTGATCCAAAAGGTACCTGTGTGAACTTCCAGTTGCTAAAAACAGCCCCAGGACACGTAAGTGCATATGGCACTGCCCATCCTCTATTTAATGCCTGCACTGAAATGTATTTTTGTAAGAGATCTAAACACCACCGAGGATCTGAGCTTTTGCTCATCATCCTCTTCCTGGTCAGTATTAGGAAACATGAATAAATATGTGTATTTTTACTGACAGGTGAAACTAATTGTTCTAATGCTTGTTATTTGTTGGCACCCAGCCAACAGCCAGAAATGTGATGTGGTAACTTCAAATCTAGGTTTTGGTTGTGCTCCTGAATATGAATATTTACATTTCAGAAAATGAAGACGTTAAAAAGGTTGTGATTAAGTTCCTGAAACTGACATCCAAAATGACAGCAGGAGAGTGGAATAAGGTAGTAACAAATATAACTAGTAAAAGCAAACAAATTCTGTTCTGCTTTTATGAATTGAACAGTAAATCATTATACAAGACACACAACCCTTTGCCTGTGGACCACACAAAAATCAGGACAACCAATGAAGAGATCAACCTCAAACAACTTCCATAAGGAGTACATAAGCTTCTCTACCAAATTTGTTCCAAAAGGGGTTTAAGGAAAATCTGCTGTGAATACCACAAGGATTCCTGCCTGGGAAAGCTACACTTCAGAAATACTTCAACTTCTTCGACATTATCACATTAACACTAGTGAACTATTATAAATACAGATGGATGACTGGGGAAGAGGAGATTATGTGTTTCTCACCGCAACTGATGATGTAGATCAGCCCATGGTACCAAGAATGTTAATGTGGGGACCATCTTCCCTTTCACTTCCCCAAAAGATGTCACTCCATTGTTCCTCTAACACATTTTATTTTCCTTTTATTAAGTGCTAGACAAAAGAATTCATTCCCTGCTGCTGCTGAAATGCAACCCCTGAGGTATCCTGATGTAGCTCCTAACTTTGCTTATCACTCAGGTGTGTACCCAGGAGGTCACAGAAGCTGCAGATAAACCACTTAACCATGCTGAGGCAGCCAAGCAGAGATAAGCAAAACAGGTTTGGCTGATCATTACAGGCGGAATGAAGCTGGTGGCTGGAAGAGGCTGACATTTCAGGATTGGTCACCTTAGACACACACAACCACCTTTTTATATGCTGTGGCATAGATGTGCACCTTTAATAGTGGTTTGACTTTGTAAATGCATTCTTCAGGGTGATACACAATGATTTTTGTTGTTACCATTTAAGGTTTCTTAAACACCACAAGATACACGGCTTTGAAACAACACTTTATACAAGCTGCAATGCCTGAGTCTATCTTATATTGGGAAAAGGAGTTGGAGCTGCTTACAACAAAGATTTGTAGATAGCCCAGCAGCTGGGCAGTAGAGACAGATGACCTCCTACAGATCAGAGGGACGAGATAGAGCTGAACCTCACTGGGATGCCAAAAAGTCTCTCGCTAATCCAAGCATACATCAAATGTAATCCAATGAAAGACCTTACAAGTGCCTGTGGGCCAAAGATTCTCTGTGAAGGTGCTTCTGGGTCCTTTCCTTTGCATCTAAAATATTTATATTTTAACCTAATAGGATATATAGGAACTTGGATTAAAAGCCCTTTTACCAACTATTTCTTTGTTTCACAAATACTATAAATTGCATTGTACATACTGTTGAATTTATATTGTACTCTAAGCATTTCTGGTTTCCTTCAAATGCTACATATATTGTCAGACATTTACCCAAGGCTAAACATCAAATCTTCATCATATTTCTCTCTCATGCTCCTTTTCTCATATTCGGTGATAAGCCAGTTACATTAGTGGAAGTCTGTATACAACCAATAGTATTGTTTCAGAGGTACTGATATTACTGAACCAGAATCTAAATTGAAGTTCTTATTTATACCAAGGCTTCATATATTTTTAATGTTCATGGTCTAATTCATAAATCAGCCTTAGAGCATTGTTTTCCTTTCTTTTCCTTTATGAATTTACAAGAACGGCACATTTGATGGGGGATTAAAGGAGAACTCCAAGATGAATTATTCAGAAGAGCAAACAACGTTCTTTTCTAAAGAAAATGATAGCTTTTAGAAATACAGTGCAGTATGTACAGAGTCTGTGTAAATATAGGAAAGCATGAAAATAAGAATGAAATAAATGACTGGTTTGGAAACAAAAATATTATTTCTGATACCGAAATCATTGGCCTACATTTATTCAAGTGAAACATTAATCCAGAAATGTAGGGTGAAAGGCTGACCCTGTTAGTCAGTGACAAAACACTCAGTGACTTGAGGATAACCAGGATTTCACCCCATCGGTAGGAAATATTTATGGTTCCTTCTAATCCATTTTAGGCATTACATTTAAATACAGTTTGTACCTTTTCTTTCTTCCTTCCCTTTTCGGAAAAAAAAATACGAAGACAGGAAGATAATCTGGCTACCTGGACTAGATGATTGTTGCAGGTCCCTTCCAACTGAAATAGTCTAGTCTATTCTACTCCAGCACTTGGCTTGATTTAAACTAAAGCTTTTTTTTTGACTTTAAAATTATAAAGTTTTTTATAAAAGAACAAACCCTTTTGTACTCAACAGAGGAAATCCTTCTGGCACAGCTGTATGGGAAAAAGATGTATTAAAAAGGACAGATTTCAGAAAAGGAGGCTGGTTTTAAAATGCTCTCGAAATATTGCAGAATAAAAAGATGGCCACTCCATTTGCCATGGAGAATATGAAACGTAAGGGACTGCGCTGGGCACTGTGCTGCTGTGCCTGATCAGTTCCTTGTACCTAATCTAGGTAGTCATAATTTGTAAAATAATAATTTAGGCTGACAAAACTGCACATTACTATAAGTAATGTACTGTACCTAGGGATCCTTGCCAGCAGTCTCATTTTGCAGGAGGCTATAAAACTGAGATATCCTCACTCTTCAAGCCCTTGGTTGAGGGAGAGGTTGGAGGAGCAGAAGAAAATTCATGCTGCTGTTGCCCCTGGCATTCCAGTTCTGTATTAGAAAAGCATAAATAACCTCAGCACCTTTCAAGAACTAAGTAAAACATTTCAGAGACCACATTCAAAACTTGTGGTCTTTCCCCCTTTATTCTATACTAGGGTAGTAAGTGTATGGACAGAAGGTACCTGTCAATAGCTAAATGGGTTCTTACAGGACAAGTGCAAGCATGTGAACATGGCAAGGTAAAGGTCTTTATTTTCTGCCTGCCTGAGTGAACTGATCTAACAGAGACTGAACGCTATCTCGCTTTCTCCTCATCCATCCAGCACAAAGGAGCTCAGGGATGGACAAAACCAGCTAGGTACAGCACTGGCAGAAGTGGGTAGCAAATGTCACCCAATAGCTAATTAACTGTTGTGGAAGAACAGAGGTATTCTGTCTCTAAAGGGGTTTCTTTAACTTACTTGGCTTGTAATGACTGCAATTGGGGTTATGCTTCTTACAAACCACTGTCCGAATAAGGGCACAGTCTAGTTAAGTGTTTGGAACAGCACTAAATATATGTCAGAATACACATTGGTTATCTGCCCACATTGCTATTTGTTTATATCCTACAAAGTGTTCTCTCTGTAAAAAATGGTGTCACCAAGTTATCAGTGTGATCTTACCACAAATTTGCACAATTTGTTGTTTTCCTTAAAGCACCATTTCCTAGCTTTGGGTGACTGTGTAATTATTTTAAACAAAAATTAAGTTTCTAGCCCAGTGGGTTGTATAGTTACCCTTGAATTCATTATTTGATTATTCCTCCACATCTCAGAAACATCAACAAAAAAAATCTCAAACACCTCCAGCTTTTTAGAAAAAAAAAACAAAAAACACAACCTATTTTCTGTGTGTCGGGATTTTTCAGCACTTCTGCTGCACCAGCTGTCTGGGCTTTCCTATGCAACAAAACATTGATCTCAGGGAATCATTGGTAAGTCATTCCAGGAAAAAGGTTAGAGCTGACTCTATACTTTCTACCTATAGGGGCTGAAAAAAATATTTGCAATCTGGATTTACTGGGGAAAAAAGTACGACATGGCAGAACCTCCTCGATAATAAGCAGAAATTATTCTTACTGAACACTAGATGAGGGATATTAACTGCTAGGAGAAGAGTACATGAAGAGGACTGATGCATTTTACCGATGATGTAGACACAGCAAGTCTTGACAAGCTCTGATCATGATGTTAATGCCATCATACACATGGCGATGAAAGAAACAGAGCAGCAGACAACAAGCAAAAGAATGTCGTCTAGTAAGAGAAAACTACAGCCACAAGAAAACACAGAATAAAACACCAGACTTTTCACGTCTGACCCATTCATGCATTCTGAAAGTGACTGGAGCTCTTAAGGATGCTGGGACATTTTGAATGAGTCAAAGAAGCTGTGGCGTGAAGAATACCACAAAACATTTTCAGTCATTTCTGACTTTTGGCAGTATTTGGGTACACTTGTATTTTCCATAGACACCTGGATTACAAAGCACTGACAATGACAAGGTCAAGAGCACGGACATTTAACCAGCTGCAATTATCCCATAAGATGCCTCATGGCTCGCATTTGGGGCTGGAACAGTGGCAGCACAGAGTCCTGAAACTCTGTCACAGCAGATCTGTATATCCAGCTCCAAAGCCGCAGGCCGTACCTCACTTCGTTTGGTTGTACCGATGCATAACGAGGAGACACTGCCAGTCTCTTAAAAGATCCCCTACAGCCTAGATTGAAAGAAAGATGAAAACAGAACTAAGAAGCTCAGACAGAAATGTTACCAGTTCTAAACCAGGAAAACTAACACTGACCAATGAGTAAGACTTCATTCTGTTTGACTGCTGCTTCCATAGGTTTCATACAGAGCAAAGGAGTAGGTCAAGGTGACATGACAACACTACACTCGTACACTTGAACATTTTGCTTTCCTTCCTCTCTCAGTAACTTCCTCTCTGCCCGTAACTAAACAAAACCCAAGAAACTTCACTTGAAATCCATGCCAAAATCCAGTACTGTATAAAACAGGATTTTTAGCAAAAATACAACACAAGCCTGAATCTCATGATAATAAATAGATAGGGCAATGTAAATACTTAGCAGAACTGAGGCCCAAGCCTACAATATTCACCGAATAGCTTTCCCAAAAGAACAGCTCCACAGAACTGCATTAAACTGCAAAACTATCATTAGTACAAGTAGTCACAAAGATTAGTATTTGTGAAATCAGGACATTTTCCCCTTGGATTCAGCAAATCCGTTAAACATATACTGAATTATAAACAAGTGAGTAATTCCCTCCCTATGTGACAAGCTGCTTAAATACAACTGGAATGCCTAAGTGCTTTGCTACTCAGGGATGCCATTACTCACACACACAACAATAAGCACGTGCTTATTATTTAACTTTTTATGTTGCCATGCCTAAAGAGAAGCATACAACTAATTAATGTAGAATAGTGAAATGAGAGTCCACACCCCCAGAGCTTACTGCATGAAAGAGAATACAGAGAAAAGATTAAAAAGCAGTAGAGTGACATCTGTGAAACTAAATGTAATTTGAATCTGCCTTAATCTTATTTTACAGGTGATCAGATTGAATGATGGCAGATTCAGCCTTATTTCGCCTAGTTTGAAAGAGGAGAAATATTCCACTTCTTTGGCAGAATCTTTCCTGCTTTTTCCTCTGTTTTGACGCTTGATCTGTGCAGGATAACCACAAAGTGCTCTTCACAGATCCATTCAGTTAAGTAGCTATATGCTGGTTTTCAAATTCTGATGACTGAATAGCAGATTTGGTAACAAAAAGGCATCTTGACATGTCCTGAATGCACTCCAATATTATTTAAGCAGATTCAGCACGCCACACTACCAAGATTTTCACATATCTGAATTTATTTTCACATCAGTAAGTGCTTGTGAAATTTTAATTCCTATTAATATATTCCACATTGCCCCAGCAAGGACAGACTTAATGAAATCAAGGAAATGAGCGTCAATATTTGTGGTTTTCTCCAAACTCATCTACGATTCATTGAGATGCAATTTGTATCAATAGGGAAATTTTGCAGTCATATACATTGAAAGTCCATTTTCAACAAATTCTGGGAAGGTAAGCATTAACATTTTCAATAGTTTTCTACTGTGAAAAAGCATATATGCAAATAAAAGATGCACCAGAGTATTTTCTTCTAAGTAGGTTACAATGCTGTCATTCTATAGAGATTTTGATAGCCTATCTCTACAGCCTCTGACATGTACTTTGGGATCCCTGCACAACTTCAGAAATACATTTTTCTATAAAAGGGAATAAAACATGACAGCCTTGGCACTGATTGTCTGCAGCTGCAAAGTCAGAAAGCAAAATGAAAAAAAAAATTATAAAGTTATATTAAATGCTGTACACTATGCTCCACCAACTACTATATTTTAATTGGCAGCTTCCCACAAAAGGGGTATTACTGCGCTTCTTGCATAAGAGTTTCTCATAATTTCAGGAGGACTACAGCATAAATTAGAATTGTAAGGGGGTTTTGGATGTTTTCATCCTGAAGTTGGTGACCCTGTCCCCACTAAAAAAAAGTATACAAATAAAATCCTGTAACTTTTAATGTTGCAATTACTGTCATCAATGTACTTTCTGCATATAAATCTAAGCCAATATATGAATGCATTGTTAGACAGCGGACAAAGTACTCAGCACCAAAGCCTGATCTTCCAGTCATTCCTTGCTCAGTGTTTCAGTTGATGCCAATGCCAAGCATTTTCAAAACGTATTTTTTATTGCTGTCCAAGCCTTCTTTTTCCTTGAAGGGATGAAACAACAGCATGTCATCTACTCAATATTTTTGCACATACAATATTTTGCGAAGTCCAAAATTTGTACCTCTCATTCCTTTCTTCTCTTTAGGGGGATGTTGCTTGACCTGAGTTAATAACTACAGTTCTTTACAGAACTGCCTTTTATGATTACCTTCATTTACGGAGAAACCACAAGGCGCTCCTCTCTAATGTTTTCAGGCGTTACATCTTACATCTTTGCTTGCCACTAGGTTGCCTCTGTATTATGAGGTCACTTTACAATTACTGAATCCCCCTTTTTTCCCTTCTTACCAAATTTATTACTTCTTGTTCCCTTCACCTTAGCCTTAGCCTTTTAAGTTTGCCAACATTCTCCTGGGGAAGAGAAAAATAACTTGCTTGTTTTGTGAAGAAAACACTAGAAGACGGGAGCGAAGATGTGTTATAGGGAGCTTGTTTTAGATATGTAGGGCATCTGCCAGTTTGGTAACCTCTTAAAACTTTCCATGGAAAGAAAATGCCCAGTGGTTTTTTCCCTCTTTTCTGCATGCCTATGATGTAAAAATATGATGTGGAGTGCTTGACTGTGCTCTTACAGTAAGCTTGTAAAAATTTTTGTCAGCCAAGTACATAACTTTTTTCTCAAATTAAATTGACGTTGTAAAGAAATTCAATGGCATTTAACATACCAAACCTTCAACTTATCACTCTGACACTGCTGGGTGCTGGGATTTTTTCCTTCTCTCTGAGTTGTATGGAATATGGACCTTGAGCTTTAATCTAAATTTAGTAGTTTCATAGTTTCTTAATCCTTTTGGGTTTTCTTTCCAGAAAGAGATCTTCTGGGCTTGTTTCTCACCTCTCTTAAGTAGTTTCTGTGTTCTGTGTGGTTTTGCAATCAGGTCTTCAATCCCATATTACTTTTTTCCCTTTTGGAAGGTTTGTGAAGACCCTCTGGTTTAAAACCAGTGCTGTTCTGTTGATTTCATCTGGCTGTTTATACATGCCAAGGCAAAGTAGTTCTTTTCACTGCGTACAGGAAGCTGCAGCAGTGATTTTTTGCAATTTCCAATGACAATTACATGGTCTGCACTAGTGAGTTTGGATCCCAGACAGATCCTTGCAGTCAGCTTGCTTTTGCTTAATGCTGTCTTTAGGCATGTGAGGTCTATGAGCCGCTGTTAACTATGGCATCCTTGTTAAAATACAACTTTCCTCAGCCCTCATGTAACTGCTGCACAATTAAAACAAATCCTTACATTCATTTTTTATGGTGGTGTTGTCAAACCACCAGAAAGGAAACATAAAGTCTTCTAAAATAAGCTATGTATTTTATAGGGAAAAGCGCTACCAATTCTTGCACAACCACATGGTTGACTGGAAAACTGTATGTGGTCTTTTTCATTATCACTAACTAATGAATTGTTTTTCCATTCAAAAGTAAATTGTTCCTTTAACGGCTGTGAATTCATGGTCTTCTCCCAAGACTTCTGTGCAGAAAGCCAGCTCATTTGGTACATGGAAATGAAGCAGATTTCAGGCGGATGATCAGATGCCCCTTGGGACCACGTTGTGCCGAAGACCGCTTGGCTGGAAACCACGTGTGTTCCCATTTGGCCAGGGGTACGGACTAGCGTGAAGCACACAGAGCCTGACAAACAGGGCCTGGGCATGAGCGTCTGCCTACTGGGAGAAGTCCTGATTTTATGGCCGTACTCCTGAGGGCAGCGACCCCACTGCGGGCCCAGCCATGGCAGTGGTCGGGTTGGTAGGGTTTAGTCTGCCTTGGAGGACACGATGAACTATCTTGGTGCATGTGGGGCTGCCCTCTGCCTCCCCTGCCACGTGAGGGGTCTGACGGCTTCCACGCTGACCCCACTCTCCCTTCACAGTGTGGGCCAGGCCTGTGTGGTGCGGGGTGCTCGTTTCCCGCTCACCCAAGCTGTGTCCAGTGGGCAAGCGGGGCCACCACGCCGGTGGCCATGGGTGCCCCTACCCTGGTTGCCTGTGCTCCTCCGTGATGCTCCACCACTGCCATTTCGTCTCCAGCACTGAGCCACCGCTGAGACACCTCTCCCTCTCCCTCTCCCTCTCCCTCTCCCTCTCCCTCTCCCTCTCCCTCTCCCTCTCCCTCTCCCTCCATTTTCACACTCCACCCACTTTTTGCTTTCTTTCTCCATCTCTGCCACCGTCTCTCTCCCTTTCTGGACTTGTCTTTATTTGGCACTCCCGGAAGCTGCCGGGCATTTCTCTCCCTGCCTGCCCGGGCAGCTGATGTGACTGACTGACACCGGCTCCCGCTGAGAAGGAGGAGAAGGAGGAGGAGGAGGAGGAGGAGGAAGGAGAGCAGCGGCAAGGCGAGGCGAGGCGAGGGAGGGGGGGAGCGAGTGACCGGCCACGGATTTTCGTTGCAGAGAGGAGGGGAGAAAAAAAACAGGCTACACGGGTCATCAAAGCAGGTAACCCAAGAGCAGGCAGCGGCGGGAGGGGCGGGATGCGGGGAGCGGCCCGACCCCGCCGGCCCCGGGCAGGCTGGGGCGGGCCCGGCGCGGCCGCGGCCGTGGTTGCGCTCCTGGCGGTGGCGCGGAGGGGCCCGGCCGGGCGGCAGCGGACATCTTGTGGGGGGAGGCAGCGGGGAGGGGGCGCCGCGGGCCGGGGCCGGGGGCCGGGGGCTGCGGGGCGGCCGGCTGCGCCCCGGGCGCTCGATGTGGGTCAGGCCCGGCCCCTCAGCCTCCCTCCTGTCACCTGCGGCGGGCAGGCGCGGCCGGCCGCTGCCCGCGGGGGCGAGTGCGGAGGAGCCGCGGGGAGGAAGCAACCGGAGGGGGGGAACGACCCGGGCCCAACGCCACGGGTTGAGGGGGCCTCTTCGGGCCGATCCCGCGGCCAGCGCCGGCCGCAGCCGTCAGTGAGCCCCGGGGGCACCTCTCGGCTGCGCCCCAGCCCCGGGTTACTCAGGATACCCTCCGGTTGTTCCTGCAGGGCTGGCCCTGCCCAGCCATGCCGGTCTTGAACTCTCGTAACCTGCGTGAGGTGATCCAGTGGTGAGGTAGGAGCTGCAGCGCCGGCTCCGCGGGGAGCTGGGCGCTACCCGCGGAGCCGGAGGCGTGTGTGTGGAGGTGACTGCACAGCCTACGGGTTTAGCCCAGAGATAAGGGTTAAACAGCATCTTAGGGTGACAGATCTGCAGACAGAATGTATACCTTAATATAAAAATCTGTAAGGGATGCCGCAAATGCAAGGCGATGCGCAGAGGGGGCAGGAGGAAGGCAGAAGTGCAGCAGCGTGGAGCCCAGATGCTGCGTTTTGCAGGAACTTCACATCTGGAGGGAGCGCTGCCCCGGCCAGGCACCACAGCCCAGGAGAGCTTGTCGTGACCCCACCTGAAAATGTGCAATCTGCCCTGTGCTCCAGGCATTGCTATAGATCTGTATCTTGGTGTTACAGGATCAACAGTGAGGATTTTTATCAAGTAAAATTCAGATTTCATAATGCATAGGGGCAGTCTTAAAAACAAAGACCCTCTGGGGAAGAAAGCTATCTTCACATGCATTGCCTAAATGTGGTTGTTTTCTAATGATGGAAAATGCTTTCAGAAAAAAACCTACACAGAGGCGAGGCCTTTAGGAAGTAGTTGGAAGGAGCCCGTTTAACAGGGGGCTGGGTGGGATCAATACTGAAAATTTTTATTAATTTATTTCGAAGCCAGGCAAAAGTGGCAATGGTTCATGGACTAGCATTTTTCATTGTTCTGTGAAACTAATCGGGAAACCAGTCCTACTTAAGAAATGTAACTTCAAAAATTATTTAGTGGTCGATTGAATGTGTAGAAATGCAATATGCCACTCTCAAAGCTGGCCTTTTAAGACATGACTGAGTCAAATATCCTAATTTTATGTGAACTTTATGCTAGCATTTCCTTTTAATTACTTATTTTGCAAATTATAATAAACTTTTTTTCTGATCCTGTACATCTTCAGCACAAGGATTTCATAACAGTGATTCTATTTTGAGCAAGTTTGCACAAGAACAAAGGCAATCCACCTTCTGCAGAAAAGCCAGGCACATACAGCAATATGGTCCTTTTTGGTCTTCGGCATAACAAAAATGCTAGTCTTCAGAATATTCTTACGATTCATTTGCATCTTTCCCCCTCAAATGAATGCTGCTCAGCTGTGGAAGGTGGACAGGCACAACTCCGAATGTAATGAATAAAATATGTTTTCTCTATTAAAGAAAAATGAAGAGGCTGTGCATTATTTACTATTACAGCAGAACCAACCTATGACATGTTTTCATTATTCTTTGCCAGCTATGGCACTCACTCACACGCTTCAGTGGAGAAAAGGGCTTCTTGATACACCATAAGGAGCAAGGGTACTGATTACATGTATTAACACACACACACACACCCCATTAGATTTTCTAATCCCACTGTAATTGTTATTAACCATGTAAAATACATTGGGGACCCTAAGTTACAAAAAAAAAAAAAAGCCCCCAGGACTAAAGTTCCTGGGAATCTGAATTAGCAGGTATTAGAAGAGAAGTATAGTGCAGTGAGGAGGGCTGGGAAGCAGGTTATTTGTATTCAGCTCCCAGCCTTGACACTGACTTGCAACATTACCTGGAGCAAGTCAGATCATCTTTCCATGTTTCAATCTGTGATCTGTCAGTGACAAGAATGTTGCAAGTGGTTTGAACTCTGGAGAGAAAAATCTTGAACTGCCAGATATGTTGAAGAAATATTCTTTGTGGTTCTGCACAAGTTTTAACATATGTGCAACAGCAGCAAACTCTTAATTGTTGTAGTTGCTGCCTACATTCTTTAGAGAACATTCTTTAATTATCATCTTATTGGGGCAAAACCAAAACACCTGCAATAAATCAGGTACAAATTATTGGCAGTTATTCAGACAGCTGTTTTATTATGAACTGGTTAAAAGATTTTGCTTGATGAGGCACCCCTCATATATAGAAATAATTTTAATTTCTTTCTTTAAAATTTTGAGTGCACCTTCTGCAACAGGATGAGCAACTGGGAACTAGGCATTTTCCTGAGGTACCGGGTAACGGCTCCAGTTACTCCAGTGTTTTTTGAAAATCAATAATTTTGGCAGATATGGTTTACTGACTCTTCAAATAAATTCTTTGAACTCTAAAGGCTCTGCTATACTTCAGAATATCACCACTAGAACTATACCAGAATATCAACACCTCTACTAAGCATTGTATATTGAAATGAGAAAAGCACACGTAAGTACAGTTGCATCTATGGCAGAGATTATGCTAGTTCAGCAAGGGTATGGATTTTGGGGGTTCTTAAACCTCTGTGATCTTTGACACCATGTTAGCAAGAGTTTAGGGTATAGACATGGCCTTAGTCTATACACATACTGGCTACTGTTGTCATTTTACCTGTGTATATAAGTTATTCTGACTATGTCAAATTTCAGGGACTTTTTGTTACTAAAAAAGGTCCCATTGAGACTGCTTTCCTGAGTATATGCTAATGGAAATTGCTCTATCTGACCCACAATTTTTCAGAGAATAGCAGGCTAAAGAAATTGCTTGTAAAATCCAAAATAGCAGTAGTAGTGTGCTGGGAATCAAAGGTGTAATGCTTTTGTAGCATATATACACAACAGGTAAATCCTCAAGTACATAATTGAATAGTGTCATATTTTTCCAAGAAGACATGTTCAAATCCTATGCATTGACTTTATGTTTTGTATTAGTTTAAATACTACATTAATTGCTTTTTGGAAGCAATGCAAAGGTTTATTTACATTTCCATGTGTAATCTGCCATTGTTTAGAGAGAAGAAACAGCAGAATAATTCACCTAACAGCTCTGGGTCCTCTAAAGCAACCGTTATAGGAAAGGCAAACTTTACAATCACCTAGGGTAGGTCCAGTTTGATCTTTCTGGGTTTCACAACACCTCAGACTGAAACAGGAGGCATAAATAGCTCAATGTCTAAGATCTTGTAAGTAAGCAAGGTTGCATAGATTGCCAGGACCTCTAAGTAGTAAGCAGGTTAGAGCAGGAAATAGAAAGGTCTTTTTTAGTAGCAGGTGGCCCACTTCATCTTCAATCAGAAACAAAGGCACGACACATTGCAATGCTAGCAGAATTGCAGAACCGGTGGGCTGAATTTTATAATGGGAGATGGGCGAAGATGAAGGAGATGGGATCAATGAAGATCACAAATGAGTTGCAGAGCAAAGGGAGTACTCAAATGGCAAAAAGCTTGCTTCAGCCTTCCTGGCTGCTGCCATGCTGGAAGAAGAGCCATGGGCTGCAGCCTGGGCTGGGCAGCCTGGGACCATCAGAGAGAGAGTGCCAAGATCATAATTGTAGCAGGATGTTCTGGTAAGAGCAAGAACACTACCTAACTTGGCTGAAGTCAAGCCCAGCTATTCAGGCTTTGGTGTGATAGGGATATGCATGAGAGATAGGGTGTGGAAGTGTTGTGAAAGGCCTCCCTCACAGCAAAGAAAACCCCTACTAACTGCGGTACTGAATAACTCTTGTCTCATGTTTTCTGCAGAAGACATTTCACAGCTTGTGTTTCTAGAGCTTGCAACGCTATCTGCTTAGTTTTAACTTCCCCCTTTGCTTTTCTCCTTTCACATCCCACAAGTACTGAAACACTCCATAAGGGTTTGTACTTTGTGGAGTTTACCCTTTCGGAGAGTGCAAATTCAATTTGGTTGGAACCGTAGCATAAAGAATCTTACTGTTCAGTTATTATAAACTGAAGCACTTTAATAATATCGATGCCTGCATGCAGTATTTTCTCGGTTCAGCAGGGCAGCCTGCTTGCATACAGTAATTGGACTTGTGACAGGTAATTAAATGGCTTGTAAGGCCTTTAGGATGCTTGGTTACATGAAGAGCACCACACTAATACATAGCAAATGAGGTGGCTAAGAACACTGTGTTTCTGTTGATTGGAGAGATACTAAAACTCTTACACTTCATTGGAGGGAGAGAAGAAAATAAAATCAAGACAAAAGACTATGAGCAGTGGTGACAAAAAGGGAGCATAAAAAGAATAGGAGAATGCACTTAGAAACTGGGTTGCCTTGGTTATTTTAAGTCAATCATGCTTACACAGACTGTCAAGACTTGACTGCTTCAGTATATCATTAAATAATGAACTTGTTCTTTGTGATATTAAAATTAGTAAGACAGTCAAAGTTATTCAGCAAGGGATAGGAGCTCTTCACAGAACTTACATATAATTAGAAAGTGAACTGATATTCCAGGAGATACTAAGCACATACATGAACATGACACATTTTAAAGAACAAATATTAAATTATCAGAGACCTAACCATAGTCCATGCTGTTATTACATTGATTTGTAGACACGCAGCTTGACGTGTGCAGTTGCTCACCCATAATTATGGGACTAAACTGGGATGTGATAAGAAATCTAAAATGCGTCAGCAGTCTTAGGGGTACTTGTCAAAATAGAGATTGTTTTACAAAGCAGTTTTGTAATATTTTTTAAACAGTGGGATTCAAAAATGCCTCCATTCCTTTCCTGCATGTTTTTGTAGACAGCAGCCTGATCACTGGGAGAGAGAGAGAAGCAGAGGAAGAGCCAGAATGCAAACAAAGTATGCTTTGTGGTACCAACAGCATAAACCCAGACAAAGGAAAAACTTCGGTTAAATGGAAGAGGTTACACATGAACCCCCTTTTTCCTCTTCTGCACAAAAATCTTTTCTGCTTATAAAAAATAACCCTTGGAAACCAGAGAGGGTATGCCAAAGAGAGAATTCCATAGACAAGATAATTTAGGTAGCACACACATGCACAGCAATAGAGGACTCATTCGAAGCATACCAGTTGTTTTATCACACACATTGAGCTATAGGCAGAAGTATTGTGTGATGAGTATACTAGAGCCAGCCAAGACTTCAAACCAACTTATCAATCAAAATGGTGCACACATCCACAAAAAGCAGAAGTCACATAGACATTTTTGTCTTTTTGCTATTCCATTTATAACATTTGTCCATTCTAACAACAAAAATAGTTGTCAAAATTCTAATACTGTTAGATATACATGACTATATCTTTTATTAGGATAAAAAAAAAAGATATTTCTTTCTCTATATTTAAAAGATCATTGCTTCCAAAGGAGCTAGTAGCAGCTGTAGAGGCAAACCAAGGAAAATAGATCACCAAAAGCTCTGATTTGAAACTGCGCAGGGCTTTACTGAGAGGTCTTCTGGTTTAATCCCATTTGACATCAGTTTGACAAGCCTCTGTTTACATTCCTCCCATACAGCTAATGGGAAACAAACCACAAACCGTACAAGGTAATGTTTCCGTCTGCCTACCAACATGCACTTTCCTCCACCTAGTACTCTCTTGCTTTGCATTCTCCACCCAAAATGTTTCATGGTAGTGACCCAAATAGCTTCAGGGGCTCCTCATCACCACTCAGCCAGAACCAGGCAGCTTCTGGGCCCTGCCTGGGAATGAGCAACCCCTGAGGCCCCGAGCCAGGGGGTTTTCATTGTCCGGACCAGAATGGGGTGCAGCAGGAATTTGGGTGTGCTGCCAAAGGTGGCAAAGAGACTGCCCGCTCAGCACAGCTCAGGGTCGGTGCATACATCTGAACGGCAGTGTAGGAAAGGCAGCCATTTCAGGCTCAAGCTCACTGTGGGGGCTTTTTCTCAGAAATGAAGTGCCATAAGATGCTTTTATAATTTGAAGGGATGTTCAAGAATGTGCACACATTTTCCCCTCCCTTCATGTAGATTGATGTATATTGTACAGAAGAGCTCCCAGAGGACACAGTACTTTGGATCTATAAAATGTTCATGACTGGCTCTGTGATAGTGCCAGCTGGCAATCTAGGTTTTTTCTATATTTTATTTCGTATCTCAGTAGCAATTTATTAAGACTATGAGAGAAAGCACATGTGCAGGCTGCTGTACTTCTAGATTATGATTTTCCAAGCAGGGTAGGAATGTTAGATACAATTAAAATGCCACACTGCTGCCTGCACTCTGTTTTAGGCATCCGTCCTTTTCTGGCATAGAGTGGAAAAGCAAAATCTGACCTGTAGCATCTCACATGATGAGCATGAGCGAAACCTGGCATAATTTTGCAGATGCTAGGTGGATTTGGAAGGACTGGTACTTAGGAAAGAAAAGAAACCAAAGAAATTAACAAGTCACTTCTTTTCCTTCTAAATTAAGAGTCCTAGGAAGTAAAACAGACCATGGAACTTTATACGACCTCTTGCTGAAGTTTGTCAGAATAATACAGTACTTTACAAGGTGGCACCATTCCTGTATTCAGAACTGCCATTTTTACATGCCTGATAAGTCATTGTATGTTTATTATTTTTTCCCTTATGCTACTATACTGCTTTTCCCTATGGGCTCATTACAGATTGTTTCTTCTTGAGATAGAGCAATATGTTCCTCTGTCGTAAGTCACATACGATGGTAACAGGAATAGTACCTGTGTGATTTGGCTTCCAGTTGGACTGCTGTTTGGGATGAGTATGTCAGGGAATTTTAGTCTACAGACAACTTTTTTCCCCTTGATAATAGATAAATGGTGCTTTGAGACAGCTGGGAGAAAAGCAGTGATCTCAAAAGGCCTGTCTATAAAGAGAGGTTTGCTTGTTGGTCTTCAGCATGCCTCGTTCTACCTGGTTTTGGATTAACTTCTTTTGGGGAAGAAATGACAGATGGTAGTATTACCACATGCCTTTAGCACTCCCCAAAAAGATACCACTAACAGGACAGATCTGTGGATCCTCCCACTTATTTTTTGTGCACAAGAGACAGTTAACAATGTCAACATTTAAATGACTGTCAGTAGATGTGGGTTAACACCTTTCCTGGCTCTTAGTTGACCTTATTTTCAATGAAGGTCAGTGTACTTCTCTACCAAGAGAGCAACTGGATACAGGATTATGTGGGAGTTGAAGCACTGTTGTTTTTAACTCCTTATAGGTGGTCAGCATCAACTCCAGGAACGGATATATGATTAACCCCGATAACCCACTTTGAGATCAAAACTTTAATTAAAATTCTGGTAAAGATGAGGTAAATAATCTGTATTGATGTGAAAACGTGCTTTATGGGAGTGGAAGCATCCCATAGATGTATTTACATCCTCTTTACTTTTCATTAACGTGCAAAGATTTTATTTGGCACTGTAAGTAGAGCAGTCTTATTGTTTATTTATAATATAAGCTCTGATGCTATATCACACGAACCGTATCTTCACAGAGTCAAGCTGTACCATTTGTGTTTTGGCTCCTTTTGAGCTGTGGCTTTGTGGTGTCAGTTTGACCATGCAGCGAGGTGTGGAATTATAAGTAATCAGGTGAACAGCTGAATATAGGCCAAGAAAATGCTGAAGGTTGTCATAACATGAACCAAATACCTGAATCCCTAAATATAGGCAAAGATGTCAATGTTTAGACTGAGAACGGATGAAGAGAGTTTTCATGCTATTGTTCAGCGGAGTCTTCACTTCAGAACAATGACATTAATTCCAATCTTGTTGGTAAGATAGATGCCTAGCCAATTGATGGTAAAATGAAGTGTAACCATAAGGTTATTGTATGTACAACTGATTTGCTCTTGCATTGTTATATACAGTAATGGCAAAAGAATACTTGCACTTTATCCATACATGGCAGCGATACCTGTGTGTGTACTTATGTGCATGCATATACATACGTATAGGCACAAATACCACGTAGTCATGAATATATCAGTACACAGATAAAAAGATAGGTTCAGTGTAAATATAATAATTTGAGAAGTGTAACATTCCTTATAAAACCAAGAAAAAACTGGCATCCCTAATTTGATGGTAAAAATGGTTCCCACTTCTGTCTAAAAATACTTTAACAATGTATTATTCTGTGACTGCCTCACTGGTGATACCTGCTTTTGAAAGAACAACATCGTAGTTCTCCAGCTAATGGGAACTGAATAAAGTGGTGAACAATATAGTGAGCAAAAGACTGTGTTGCTTCTGGAAAGTTTTGCATAAAAAAGGTCCATTGGGTTATTGACTTGGTTTATTCCCTTGAGCTTCTGATACCATAGCCCATATTCTTAGTAACTTACAGAGGGAAGTTTGTTGTGTAGAACATTGCAAGTCTGTTGATTTCTGAGATTACTTAGACCTCCAAGAGTGTGCCATCAAACACATTGGGTTTGTAGTCAAACACTTGTGTCCTTCCATGGGCAAGATCAGGCTAAAGAGGCCAAAAAGTAACAGGTCTTCCAAAGAAATTTGTACATGTCATCAAGGAAAATTTTAAGACAGATGAAAAAACCCCAACCTACCAGACTGTATCTTCAAATAAAGAAAAACAGGAACTGTACTGGAAATATACTTTAAAATACTGGTAAAATGAGTTGACTGTCAGTATGCCACATTAGATCAGCCTGACTTTAGACTGGTTTAATACATAATTTTTAAAACAGACGCCATTTTAGGCTCTTCTGTAGCAGGGTAAACTGTGAAAATAATGTGTACATAGTATTTTTGAGGATTAACAATGCTTTGTTTTAAGAAGAGGTTTAATATTCTCACAAAAGTTTGAACATTTCAAAAGCTGTCCTGATACTTTTATCTCACACCTGCCAAGATATTTGTAACCGTACAAAAAGTTAAGGTGTTTTTTTTTTTAAATTCATTGATTTTTCAAACAGAATAGTGTGCATTTTCAGTATAAGCCAAAAGAGCCCCTCTGTATTTTGACAGTACTTATATGCACACTGTCTAATGTCATCCTCTTTTGGGGGTTTGCTTTTTTATTTAATGTAAATAGGAAAAACCCATAAATTCCAGACAAAACTTTCTCATGAGAATGGTTCTTCCAAGGGTTTCTCACTGTAAAATCTTCTGTCTCACTTTTAGGTCAAACACAAACCTCGTTATATTTATAGGGTAAAGTCTGAAGGTCCCACCTTATTTGATAGACAGCCTGACTCAGCACCAGAGCTCCGCATGTGTTTCCACAGTCCTAGTAGCTAATCTTCTCTTGCACTTAAATTTTAAAAATTAAAATACTATTATTATTTTATTAATAACATTTGTTAATACTGATTTGTAAATCCAAACCTTACTTTTCATGTTACTTTACTTTTTAATTATAAAGTTTAGGGATTCTCCCCCGAGTATGGGGACACTGAAGCAGCATGGTTTGGTTTAGTTGCTCGTATTGCATAGTATTGCACAGTTGATTGGAATCTACTATTAAGCTTTGGTATCTCTGCAACACTAGCTCATTTAGCAGGCTGTTCATTGGGAACTAATGCAGTTACACCTATATTCCAGGTATGCCTAACCTTTCTACTCTACAAGCCATACAGCAATCAATGTCTTGTGGCGGAGTGCCACAGGGGAGGGATGCCGGGAGAGCTGCTGACGACCTGCTTGCCCCAGCTGGGGATGCGAGTCCCCCCATTGCCCCAGTGCTGGCGGGGGACGTAGCCTAGCGAGGATCACGTTAATCTAGAGCCATAGATCACACCACCCCCCCACCCCCACCCCCAGCTGTATGTCACTTAGCAGAATAAAACACAACCTTGAGTAGAGAGGAACGTGTGCCTTAAACGTGTTATATTAAATGACAGGAGATTTAAACAGAACTTTGTCTTTGCTTATATAACTGTTTCTCAGTCTGAGGTGTATATAGCACTGTGTTCTCTGAGCCATTGGCCAGTATTCAAAAATGTCAATGCCTACACTTCCTCACATGTAAGGAAGCAGATAATCATATTGTGGGGAAAGAAATGTGTGAGTTCTTAAAAATTTAGCCTAATTTCTATTTCTTTTGCAATCAAAAGCACTGGCGCAGTACTGCACAAGCCAGCCCCTGAATTTTTTTTTTTTTTTCTTTCTAAAGGTTAATTAGCACCTGATTTAAAAAGCTGGGGAAACACTGATTCACATCAGGTACTTTTGTAAGAAAAAAATAGGTGATGGGAAATCATACTAGAAGAATAAACAGAAGACCTTGTTGGCTTCTTTTATAGCCTTCAATAAAGTGGCTGAGTCTTACTACAAAGCCTAAAACACTGAAGCAAATTTCAGAATGTATCTTTTAAACAATTAGAAGGTATGCATTTAAAGTCTGGCTTTAGTCAAGTATTAATTGTGTCTCTGTTTCTGCATCTGTAAATGGCTGATGCAAATCGTTGTAGGCGTAGTTTTTACCATTTACGTTTATAAATATTTCAGTCATCTCAATATCTGATTGGGACCGTATGCATATATTTGTCATAAACTGTCCACATATGGGCTGTGCAAAGCTACGCTAGCAGTGCTTTGAGTCTGCTGTTTATATTGAAAACACGGGGCTGAGTACAGATCATATTCCTTGTTGACAAAGAAGCAAGTTACCGTATGTCAGCTGCTTCGCTGCAACTGCTTATATGCCAGAAAGACAATACTTAAAACCCAGGAGTTTTACCATAAAGGCTGATGAAAGGTAAAGCCACAAGATGAACAGAACTGTAACATGAAGTAAAGCATGGGCTGTTTCTATCCTTAATTTCAGAATGGCAGAGACTCATGGTTTGATGGAGAGACTGGAGAAAGCAGTGACTCGACTTGAATCATTATTTTCAGATTCACACGGATCTGGTGGAATGGAGTGTGATGCCATCAATGGAGTCAATGGAAGTAAGTCTGGTTTTTTGAAATGCCAATTCTCTTGTTAAGAAATTGCAGGTAGTACACGTGTTTGTCTTTTAAGAGGGAGTGCAATCCCACCCCTTATGAAGTCTGTATCAAAGGTATTTTAAAAATTCAATTTAGACATGTCATGTGGCAAGCTTAGTCATATGCATAATTCTAAATTAATAGAGCCTAGAAAATTCAAAATTTGACTAGCCTCTTAAAAATACTATCCATATTTCAAGCTTTATCACTTTTCCATTTTAGGACTTATATTGTTTGTAGGTAACTCACCAGATGAAGATGTCTGCTTGAGCCCAGTTAGCAGAAGAAATGAGACATCCCCAAATTTTACAGCATAAATACTTCTGAAGAAGTCACCAACCTAAACACGGAGTTAATTTGCCAGGTCTCTGAATTTTGCAGTGCAGACCTACTTTATTTAATTGTTTAATATCCTTAAACAAATACGAGTTTGTTGATAAGCATTTGCTTACTAAGGGCTGCCACACGTCCATGGCCTTACACTGCTACCTCTTGAGCTCCCCCTTCTCAAGTGGATCTCCAAAGCACCAAAAAAATCTGTCTTCATTTATTCACATCATATTGACAAATCATATTTTTTCACTCCTTAATTTTTTTGTTGTTCCTGGAATTTAGAGGGTAAATAACCTCATAAATATGGCAGTTCTAATGTTGATGGAATAGAGGTGCCCTTTCCTTTCTCCAGAACTTTCTTTTTCACCCAGAAGCCTGACATGCATCCCTTTCTTTTTAGCTTTGTGTCTTTTGCTTTCTGTATTCCTTGGCTCTTTCCCGCATTGTCCAGAGAAGAGCACATCTGAGCGTGGACTCAGCTGCTGTAGAGAAGCTGCAGAAGAAGCAGAAAGTTGCAGGCAGCTTCCTTACTGACACAGAAGCAAGTCAGTGTATGTCAGCTGCTTTATTGACCCTGTATGCCAGCCCTTACCACACGACACATGCGAGGGATCTTCCCCACAGTCGTGTGTGCCATGGGCCTACACACTGGCAGCTGCTGTGGAGCAGCTGACTGAGAGCAGCGTGTTTCTGTGGCAGGAAGGGAGCATCTTCCAGCAGCCTTCAGTAAGCTTCAGTAATAAAATGCTTACAGTCCAAAGAAAACCTAGACAGTTAGTAAACCATGGCAAAGTCATGGAGAAACACGGTCTGTTTACAAACTGACACATAAATCAATCACTACTAGGAAATCTGTCTTTTTAAAAAACACAGGCTTCAATCCTATAATAAATCCATTTAGGTGAATCTCTATATTAATCCACAGGTCAGTATTACAGAATCAGGGCTGCTTTCAGAACAGATGGACTCACACGTGAGGTGCTTCCATGAAAACTGCTATATCCATGGCCTGAGCTAAGATCTCAGTTAAGTGGAAAGGTTCCCCCCACAGGGAAGCAGAGCCTTAAAACCCCAACAGATCCCTAGAAGTAGTCAAGTGGCAAACGTTGTTGGAGCGAGGTTGTAAAACACAGCCACTGGGAGACAGCAGTAAGAAGCTAAGGTGAGCTGGCACTTGCCACTGTCTCACATGGGGGGAGGCTCGGGAATTAGCTTTTGCTGATGCAGTTAGGAAAGACTCTACCAGTTCTTCAGTTTGGGCAACTGATACACACGTGGTGCCACAAACACTGTTCTGTATGGCTGTGTTACTGCGCCTCTGCAGAGGCTCATACAACCTCCACAGCAACTGCAGAGTTGACAGTCTTACAGAACGGGTCTCTCTTTCTTTCTCTCCTTTAAAACCGACACTCAGCCAGAGTGTGACCTTTTCTAAGTCTCTAGTGGAAATGGAGATATATTGCTTTCTTCTACCATGACCCTCCCCCTAAAAGGCCATTCCATAAATAGAATTATTACAAAAAATAACCTTGGCTTTTCAATTAATACTTTTTCAGAAACAACAAAATAACGAGGAGGATGGGAGAACTGTACCTTCACTGTTTTCCTAAACGGCATTACAACAGCAGGATTGCAAACTAATCATTCAATTGCTCTGCATGGCCCACAGCAAATTCTAATAAATGCTCCTGGGAGTTAGCTGTATTGAATAGCAAAAAATAGCATAGTTGCTTTCTAGTTTTGCATAGGACAATTGCCATTTGGTGAACTGCTATTTAAAACTCTGCTCTAAAGTAAAAGGTTACAATGATTCTCTTGGAGACACACACAGATTGTGACAAAGAACATAAATGGGCTTTGGAAAGCATCTCCACAACTAAAACCTTTTGTACACTTGGTCATTTGAGGGGTTTACACACAAACACTTAATATGGAAGAAAGCCCAGAAATTCCTCAGAATTAGAGGTGAGTGACATCAAAAGAACAAAAGGAGCCTTGAAATCCTGCCTAGCTGACTAACTACATGTTTTTTTCACACAGGCCATTGCAAACTCCAATTGCCAGAGCCTTTCTTTTTTCTGTCAAGGAGCCAGATGACTCTTGTGGAATAAAGAGGGCTTTCAAGATTATGAATTTGGACACAATTGTCATATAGTGCCAAAAAGTTAAAAGCAAACTCGCTGGGGAAAGCCTTGTACCTCTTCAGAGCAATCTTCAGGCTTCATTAATGAGGGAGAGAGGCTGGGAAGAATTTTAACCTTGGTCTCTCAGATACTACAGATGCCATAAATTCACACATGCATCACTCATGCTGGACCTGGCAAAGGTTCTGAGGCATAGACAAGACCAGAGGATATGTCAGGGAGTAAAGGGAGGGCTGGAAAGCGTCCAAGGAAAGATTACTTTTGCTGTCTTAAAAGGTACCACATAAAGCCATTTAGAAGCCAGGTGCATAAGAAACTGTGTCTCATCTGCATTTTCTGATTGTCCACTTGATTGGGAAACTGCTGTGTATACCATATAGAAAATAGAATTTTTATTCCTCTGTTGGAATGTATAGAATATATATATAGTAAATGGGATGTGTCATCTAGAAGACTCATTTGAGCTTTCTTTATCCAGCGACAGTTTTGCAAGGTCAGACAACAAAAGAAGGAGATTACAAAGCCACGTTTCACTGCATAAATCCACTGTCAAGCCAGTCTAAAGTCTCTTATCTTACTGGAAGTTGAATTGCTTGCTATTAAAAGCCACCAAACAATACAAAGATCTTCAGGAATGCGTGGGTGGTATAAAAATCAATGAATATGGCAGAAATTAAGTTAGAGCAATTTCCCCTGTTTCTATGGTATTTCTCCTCCATCTGCTGCAAAGGAATGTCCTATGCATTATGTACTTTATGAACTCATTATAATGGAATGCTCTTCTTTTATAGGCATAGCACCATATGTTGAAGCCTTTGATAGGCTGCTGAATGGAAGTGTTGCTGAGTTTCTCAGGTACAGCAAGATTCTTGAAGGTGACGTGAAGACACATGTGAGTATTTACTCAAACTTTGTCACCGTGATATTAGTGTACAAGTCTTGGAATCTGTGTGATCATCTCTGATTGCTGAGTAGAGGAGAATCTTAATAGCAGTATTCTGAATTATTAGTTCTTGTAGTAGTAACAACCTGGAATGACACATTGAGGATAGTTGGTTCAGGAAGGGCAAAAAGCTGTATGGATTCATAAGAAGAGACTGCTCCCCTTCTACAGCACCAGAGGTTGAGGACCATGGTACACAAAATATTTAAGTATTCTCAGTCACAAGCAATCTGAATTGTCCTGTTGGCCGCTAAGCCCTTTGCAGGACAGGGACACAACTAGAACATGAGTCAACAAACGAGTAGCAAACAATAGGTGGGTCAGACCAGTGATAACTTCTTGTGGTTGTCTTCTAGGCATGTGTATCATCATTCCAATTAATGTAGAGATTTTGTTCTTCGATTGCTTGTTTTTATTACTCACACCTTTTTCCTTTGGAACAACATAGCAAACTAAAAAATGAGTATGTCATTTAAATGACCTTTTTTCCACTTATGGCACAGAAAGGAAGTGCTACGCTATCATTTTCATGATGAAATTACTTTGGAACCTTATAATATCTTTTGATAAGAGCTTGTTTGTTTAATTTTATTTTTTAAGCCTGTCTTCTCTAAAACTGGTGGTAATAGAACGACAAAGGATGGACTCATCTTACCAACAGCTTACCAATATAGATTTTGCAAAAAAACCCCACACACAAAAGAGCCAGGGTCAGTTTGAGCTGTGTGTCCGTTTGAGGAGTGTGAACCTTTTGACTTTTTCTAGGAGAGCCATGCCGTGAGGCCCTTCTCCATGTGTACATTTCCCAGTTCATTGCAGTTGCTGCTCTACATAACAAACACTGTAGCCAGAAAAACATGCAGTCCTACAAGCTGCTGGGACTTACGTTGCAAGGCCAGCATAAATATTTTGCAAGACAGCCAAAGTAACCAGTCTACTCCCAGAGCCAGAGCTCCGGGATTATTCTGTGAACTGTTTTCTCTGTGGTGTTATATGCTGTTGTTGGTAGGGTAGAGTTTCTGACCTAGTTAGGCCTAGAAAACTGGAGGGAGTAGGGCGATCAGGAAATTCTAGAGGATCTTTGTGTTTCTAAGGAAATACTGTACTTCCTTTTTATTTGAAAAAGCTTTTTCATCTTTCACAGCTATACTGTAAGCTACAATACATGTACATTGTTCTTAAAAGAAATTAGGGGAAAATTAATAAACTGGGGCGGGGGGAATTGTCAGCCTAGCTGAACAGGCAGTTGCTCCCCAGAAAGGATCAGTTCTAGCTTTGGTTATTATATTAATTAGACACCATTATTTTGCAGGTGATTTCTCAACAGTCTAGATCTGAACGATACAGAAATAGCCTTAGTACCAACACTAAGCAGGGAAGAAAATTGCATGTAACATTCTAAATGACTAAAACCTTTTTAATATACGCTGTCAATGTTTAAATCAGTAAGTGTATTAATTTATGCATTTGTCACTATTTGATACTCATAGTTGAGTCTATGTAAAAGGTTATTAATAATTTATCTGCCAAGTCTGTGGATAGTCCCTAGCATATTGTTGATAATAGTGTAATCCAAACTGGATAAGGAGTATTTGTTAGGTCTATGAGCTTAGCCATAAACAACTTTTCCTTACATAAAGAAACCAGTGATTCTGATCGCAGCCTACTAAATATTCTGAAATGTTAGATTCTGAATTTACAACATGAAGCAGACTGTGGTTGCCTTATGCTCATGCTTATCACTGAAGCAACATCTGTGCTTTACCTTAACAAGTGGAACAAGGAGTATTTTTCTTCTGGGTGTCTTATAGACCATGTGTCCTCAGCATTATACTTGCAGCTGCTGTCTCTTTCACATAATGAGCTGAAGGGAAGGTTGTATTTTATTTCAAAAAACACCTGTTGCCTAGAAAAACCTCACATACCTGACTGACCAGAATGGTAATATGAGAGAAAGAGAGACTTCATATTATGCTAAAGAAATGAGGGATTTAACAGGATGTGTTTCATGCTGATTGCCGTAAGGATTGTGTGGGGTTTTTTTCTAGCAAAAGGAAGAATACAGCCATAATTAATATCGGTTGGGGAGCCCCGTTCCTATTTTTTCAGCATACTGAACTCTAAATCATCTATTGAAAGAGAAGAAAATAAAAAGAACAAATAGCTAGCTCCTGGCTCGTCAAACACAGCAGCACGGTGGATTTTACAAAGATTAGTTTATCAAAGAAGAGTTCTGCTTAGACTCAGTCTTGAGAGTTGCATATTTCTCATTCCAATTACAGTACCTGCAGTGGTGAATCTCCGAGGTCAACTGCATTAAAGAAACTAACCACTTTTAAAAAGACAGAATGACTAGGGTTTTTACTTCACCTATTTAAAACAAATTATCCTAAATGGCTAAGATGAGATCCTTTTCCTGTCCTGTCACTGTGGAATAAAAATCTGGTCGTTATATGGCAATTTCTATGAAATACAAAATTCCCTACAGGCAGAGATGAAACCATTTTCTGCTGTCCGTGTCATAACTGTAGAGCATGTGAAGTCAGGGAAGGAGTGAGTATGGCCAGGACTGCTGCCAACCAGCTGTCCCTGGCCCGACATACCAGTGTCTTGGAGGCTGTCACCAACTATTACAGGTTATAACAGCCCTCAAGCTGACTCATCATGTGTGCCAACACTGAACCATTCTTCTGTCAGAATGAGGGAAATTCGAAAGCGGTGTAAAATGGACGGTGAGTCTAGATTGTAGGCACTTCTCTTACATCCAGCTGATAGGATAGCACTGGCTGATCGCTGGATCACAGAGACCTGAGTCCCATCAATGCCCAGATGCATCCGCCGCTACAGAAAATGTGCTGAGGATGACAAAAGGCTGCCTGTGGAAGAACAGTCTACCTTCAGATTGTGTCCCAGTGATGAAGCTGGTCAAGCAGGTTTGATGGGCTGTTTGCCCTGTCAAAGCAAAGCAAGCAAGATTTTAGAAGGCCAAGGAGCAGGTTTTTGTGATGTGTTTATTATGAGCTTCTTCACGTTGTTTTTGTTTATGTGATATCTCAAGCAGTGGAATACTTTGGCTTGAGTTTGAATAACGTACCAGATGAGACGTAATGATAAGAAGAAAATGTACTCGTTCTACAAGAGAGGACAGATAACATAAAATTTCCATATTTTAGTATTTTATGTGGAACAGAGCAGAGCAGAATTACAGCCTTCCTGTCACATAAACTAATACTTGCCATTTTTTTTTTTAATCGTTATTTGTAAAAGTCTTTCAACCTTTCAACCCCACCGGTTGAAAGAACAGATTGTCTGAGTGATTCGGTTATGTTCCCTCTTCTCTCATCCAAGCTCTTTAGCTTGGAAGGGAAAACTGTAGAAACACAGTGCCTTTTCCCTTCCCTCTTCCATCAACTTCCAGCTGCTGCAATGCAGAGCTCAGACAGACAACCAGCTCGGAGCATACAGAAATAAAATGGCTGTCAGTTAGCTTGCTCCTTACTGGAAGAGAATTTAGATAGAATTCATTACATGTATAACTACACGAACAAGATAGCACAGAGCAGTAATTCACAGCGTGTTATCCAGTAGGCAGGGTTCTTTGTGTGCATGCACTGATTTGTTATCGTCCTGAGCAGGGGAAGCAGGGTTCACCCCACAAACGTTGGTCATATGCACGTACCCACAGGGTTTCTGTTCCTTATCTAGTATATGAAAGCAAGGGCATTCTTCTCTCCTCCTTCCAGGCATAGCCCATGTAAAGACAGACAGACAACTGAAAGCAGGAGTTATATGCACTTTGCAAAGTGCAGCTCCGGTTTGGCCTGTCAGTGAAGTTAAAAAATCCTAGTGTCCTCATTTTTTCCGAAAAGTAGTTATTACACGTGAAATAGCTGTGTCTTTTCTTTTCTTGTGAGAGACACTGAAGAATTAGCCAATGACTTTCATAGCCCTGAACTCTGAACAGGATGCGCTGCTGTCTGCGATACACCAAAAAACACTTTTGCACTTTATCTCAGCTAATCTAAACAGACTATCAAACCCATTATTTGACTGATTCCTCATTAACAAGGCAATTTGCTTACAGGGCAACAGAATGCACAAGTGTACTCTCGTGTTCATCTTTTGTGCCCAGAGGCTGTGCAGTTTTAGGCATTGTGTTGAAAGTTGAATTGAGCTCAGAGGGGAGGATGATGTCAACATGCCCGAAGAGAAGCTTGCTGTCAGACTGCCTTTGCATTTCTGTGATAGGTATTTTCTGCTACGTGCAATAAACACCAAACCAAGTAGCTACTGCAGGACTGGGAAAAACAAAATACATTAAAAAAAAGAATAAAAAGACAAACATTTTTTATAGCATACAAAGTGCACTCAGCTGAAAGAAAGAGACTAATTGTAGAAAACAGTACAGCTATCCACCAAAACTGAAGAAAACCACAAATAATCATCAACTAAAAAAGCAACTTTGGAAATCTATCAATATTAATGTTGATTTTGTAATGCTAATTCAACTACATTTCTCACCTGTATGTGTACTACAAGATACTTCCTAACAAAAGCAATAAAGAATGTTAGCTTTTTTTAATATGTCATTATTTTATTTTAATATGACAAGAGAGATGGAAATGTAATATACACAATGTAGCCAAGTGGTAGCATTTTTAGGAGCTTTACAGCTTTTGATTGCTCTGTTCCAAAGGATGACTTCACTTGTGGCCTAGGGATTGGATCTGGCTTCCAAACCAAGCAGGATTTATTGGGTCAGGTTCAGTGGTGTGCAGACGTGGTTGCACCTGTCTGACTGTAAGACACCTTGTTGGGAATGAACGTGGCTCCTGAGCATGAAGAACCTGTCTGTTGCAAGTCTAGACCAGCACCCCGTGAAAGAGTGGGAGTTTTTCCATTAATTTGGATGGGGGCTGGATGAGGCTGTTAGTTTCTTGACACCGACATTGCAGGAAATACCCCTTGCTTTTCTTTTTATTTAAAAAGGAAGGAAGAGACAAAAGTCTAACAGACTCTATTGAAAAATACATGCCGTGGTGGCTGATACTGGGCATTTAGTTGTGTATTGCTGGCATGAGAAACATGCACCTGTAAATTTAGGGGGGTGGGGGTGGGAATATATGAGAAGGTTCCATATGGCATTCCCTCAGTCAGAAACATAAGAAATCAGAAACGCAAACAGTCAAAGCTGTCAACGGTTCTTCATAACCTGTTTTCATGGGGCTTCTTTGCATATGGAGTAGTTCCAGACTAAACCCCGAAGTAGCTGTGTTGATTTCAGAGTGGTGCAGATGATCAGGAACCATTTTATGGGTAAGGGTCTAAAACTCAGCCCCTGAAAGCAGGGGTGATACCTGAAGGTGGTCACTCAGTACGGTGGGATTTTCTGATCTCCAAAGAATGCCAGGGAAAAGGTATCGGAATGATTTGAGTGGGTAACCTTATGTGGAATGGGAAACCAAAGAAAACTCCATCATGTTTGCCCAAGAAAATGTTAAAGGATAACTTGCTCATATGAAAAAATTCCAATCATGAAGGGCTTTTTTAATTGACCAGATGAATTCAGAATAATACTCAATCACTGTTCAGACTAGATTTAAGGTCCATGTTTTACCAATTAATTTAATTAATGATTGGAGCAATTAATCAAGGCATACAATATATTTTCAGCCATTTGAAGTCTAAACCAGAACTGATCACATGCTGTAGCTCATGCTAATTTTGCTATCCTCTACAAATTCTTCATTGAAGCCCTTTAAGAGCAAAATTGAGTCTACTGACAGGAAGTCTGTTTTTCTTAGTGGTTTTCCAGGAGAAGTAGTGTATAGAACTAGAGGCATGTGTCCCACAGGTTGAAAACCACCGTGTCATCTTAACCAAAAATCATAAGGTGATAAAATTACATGGCTAAATTAGCCAGCTAAATGATGGGTAGCTTTAGTGTGTGGACCAGCTGCACTCACCACCACAAATACAGTGTGAGAGTGTCTCAAAGAGCCTGTTGCAAAGTCATGGCGTAGGACACTTGTCAGTGCAAAATTGGGAGCAACTTATTAGGAAGGATTGGAGACGGAGAGTTGGCAGAGATCCAAGGCCCATGAGGAAGCCTTGGTAAGATAATCAGACTTTTAACTTTTCTCGCTGATGCAAAGCAGTCCAGGATTGGGAGGGCACAGGCGGCAGTCATCTCAGGCGTTCAGCCTCAGAACAGTAAGGTCTGTGGTTCTCACAACACTAATTTCCAGTGAACCACTGGCAAATTAAACCATCTTGATCCATCAGGAAGACCAAGACAGGGGAGCAGATAGACACTATCCCTGCTTTTGTCACCAGCATGAACCTCTTGTGACTGAAAACTCTCTTTGCTGGCATCAGTGCTCATGGTTCCTGTATCTCTTGTGAAGAGTTATGAGTTTTCAAGTTGGAATAGTAACATTGTTTAAGCACATCTATTTCAAGCTGAGAAATGCACATCCATGAATATTCTTTTTTTTTTTTTTTTTTCATTCTTTTCTGTTTTGGGACACATATCTCCCATGCTTAATTGATGTCATTTGTTGCTACAGGCTACGAGCAAATCTTTTATTAATTTTCAGTCTCATTCTTTCTAAAAAGCACGTGCACACTCTTTTCACTCATCCTGCCTCCCCATCCCTGACCTGCTTTTATTTTGCTAGTTGGTGGTTGCAACTGTTTTGAGTGTATAGAAATGCTGGGCTTGGAAACTGAGAAGGCTGTTCACTGCAGTCAGCAAAAAACCAAACAATGAGCTCAGAATCTGGCTCTTCAGTCAGTTTCTAGCAAAAAGAAGTTCAGTGAATAATGAGAATTAAGCCACAAGGGAAACCAATGTGCGGTTTGAATGTTGTTTTAAATAAGCTGGGAGTGCTGTCAGGAATGATGAGGGTAGAATGTGGCCACAAATGTGTATTGCCTCTTTCTATTCAGTATGAATTGCATGATCAATATGGCCAGATTTCTGAATATTGAAGAGTCCATTAGGATAGATTAAACCATGTCATGTCACTGCTAACTTCTGTTAGTCTATTGACATCCATAAATTGAACTATATTTTTCCATAATTAATATGAACTGCAAAGCAGTTTAGTTTTTGCTATTTTGTTTCTTAAGTTTAATTGTATGTTTTATTCTAAATCCCAGAGCTATAATAAAAAGATTGACTTAGGATCTTGAAGTAGATCTTTGAGGATGAAAAATTTCTTTCTTGTTGCCCCAATCCATGTTCTGTTTAAAAAACCACCTTAGGTCAGATCTACTTTTCAGTCATTACTGTGCATGTAGATAACTTTGCCTTACAGAGAGGCTGAGGTCCCCTCTCCAAGTAAATGTAGCATTTTGGTATTTAGCACCTCTGAAAAGTAAAGCATGGTTCAGGTGGGAAGAAACCTTAAATATCATTATAGATGTGTCAGATTTAAGCTTTGAACTTCCTTCCACGTTAGCACATTTTAGTCAGGTTCTGTGATTCTTCCAAGGTGATAAAATTTAAGTTACGAGGAAACTAATTCTGGCTCTTTTAGCCTTTGAGTTGCTTTCAGGGCGTTCAGTGGGACTACTTGCAGGATGAGGTGGGCATTGTCACCAGTTGTCCTGAAATGCATGACAGGCAGAACATACACAAAGCCATCTCAATGTAAAAACCTATTTATCCAAGCTCTCTTTCTAAAGATAGTGCGATTTCTTAGAAACCGATGGTTCTCCAGTCTTTTTATCAGGGCATCTGGTACTTGTCGGACACGGAAAGTCAAATCAGCTGCTCAGCAGGGTGCCCAGTGAGCACTGTTAGGAGAATATTGATGAAGCTATAACCTCAACAAGTGCTGTCACCTTTTTAATTTACAGAAATAAGCATCTGAACTTCCTAGAACTTGTATTTGTTAAATCAGGGACACATGAACGAGATCCTAAAGCCTGTGAAATTGTAAAGCCTGTTCTGAAATTCCCTTAGCATGGCTTTGGACCTTCACTGAGAAGGGCTTCTGAGGGAATGGCTGAGGATAGTGAGTGGGGCTGCTTAGCAGCAGACCTCGAGGGCAAAACAGCCCATCAGAGAAATGACTGGAGTGCCTGCAGCCAGTGCAGGCAAAACCGTGATTGTACAGATGACAAGGAGACCTGCAGGTCCCTGAGGTCTCTGTGGTTGTCTGATGATGCTGGTTTACAGTGTTTGTTCCATGTAGGAAATGTAGGTTTGCCTTTTCACGGGGAAATGAGGTCTCCCCACAAATAATTCCTTGATACAGGCAACCAGGCCCTCCAAAGAACTCTGAACTCAGATGTCCATGGGGGGGAATAAAAAAGGAACCTGAATTTAAAATACGGTTGATCTTGATAACAGCCAAAGTTTGGACTTTCAGATGCTTTCAGAGGTACAGAATGTAGCTCTTAGTAGAGGAGGAATAGTAGAAACTAGAAGCTTTGAAAGTCTGTGAAACTTTACTGTTTCTGTTTACACATTATCTGTTCTCTAATGAAATCCTGAAGTGAGTTGGTTTTCTTTTCCCATCTCTCTTTGAGAAACCTGCTTGCTTTTGCAGGCTGCTCAGGATGCAGAGCTAGCTGTAAGAGCTCTCTTGGGAAGATAGTAGCTAACTTCCAGAAACACCTGTGCAGGTTGGGGCGCTTTTGATCTACTCTCCTTAATACTTATTCAAAAACAGTTACAACTTTGCCATGGCATAACCTTTGGCATGTGCTATAAAGGATATTCCCCTAACGTCCTTAGGTAAATTAATTCCCCCCTGGAAAATTGTATACTTTCCTGAGTTGTCATTATTTTACAGTGTTAGCCTTTCACCTCGGGAGTCCTGGGGACGAATTGAAGGCAGGTCAAAACCAACTGATCACTATTTGCTGTTACTCATAAGAAGTTACTAAAAGCTGTTTACTGTTACTAAAGCTCATAAAATATACTGTGACACAGTCTTTGGTTATTAGAAACTCCAACCAACAATGGTGGCGTAGTATAGATTCTAGTGATGTATCCTCTGCGCTGTAGAGAAGCCATTCATTTTTAAAATGTTTTTATGCTTGTCCTTAAAATATTTGGCTGTTTTTATCAGCTGTTTGTTTCTATGATTATTGCTAATTCCATATTATAAAGGCAGCACATGACAGCACAAATTCCACACAGCTGACAATCAATTTTGGGGGTGTCCAGTCCATAGATAAGCACCAGGGACTAGGAGATCAGGTGTTGCAATGTGCCAATAGCATCTTCTACTGATGTGGAGGCCTTTAAATGCAGATCCATGACTGTGTGCTGTGCATTGAGGCAGCTTTGAAATCTCCAGCAGGTGACTGACTCTTTGCAGAAGGCAGCAGTCTGCAATGTAAATGGCAAACTTGAATTCTTGAACATTTTCCGAACTGTTCAGGAAAGAATGGTATTGAAAACAAAAAATCCCTTTAGTCTGTAAATTGGCCACATCTTCAGTAATGTGTAGACTTTTAGCACACAATTCTCAGTATTTTTCTATGCTGAATCTTCTGGAATCCTTAACTATAAATACATTACATCTGTTTATGGAACTTCCATGTAAAAGCTGAAATGAACAGGGGTTAACAGAGTTGCAGATTTTTGGCTGTTGTAAAAGAGATTCATGAAGGATTTGTGAATCTGAAAGAGACAAAAGGAGCCTGAGCTTTAGGAGAGCATCAGCTGGTTAACAGGTCTGGTCTGGACTTGCTCTTCTTCTCTGGTGGGTGGAGGTTATTAGAGAAGTTTTGGGAGAACATGATCACCTGCTGCTTCACTTGGCAATAATCAGTAGCTGCAATGGCCCTGCAGCCAAATATTTATATCTACTTGAAACAGTGACAGACTTCTTCTACTACCAAGATTAATAATTAATTATTTAACAAAGCTGAAATTTGAATAGTATTCATTAGGTTTTAAAGTTAACAGTCCTTGAGATCTATCAGAACAATTCATGTCATCCAAAACTGGGACAGCTTAGAGGAAATTCTGGAACACTGGGGTAAATTTTATTGGTTCAAAAGATGCAGAACCTGTGTATTTTTTATCTAAGGCAATAATTTTGTAATTAATGTAAAAACAGCTGTTGTGGCTTTAAATACCCCTTTATTCCAGTACATCTGTACAGTTTGTTTCATATGGAGGATAAAACGGCAGCAATGATTTATCCCAAACAATTCTGTCTGTCTTATGTCATTAGCACTGAAAGATCTTTAAGACCAATGTGATTTGAGCTCCAGCAGAGGTAAGAGCTCTGAGTAGTTTAGGTCACAGTCAAGCTTACCAAAAGGTAAAGTTAATGAATCTAGTGTCCTGGTTAAACCACCACATCTCGATACAGATGCTACTCGGAAACAACAAAGAAGTAATACTGGCTAGCACTGTGCACAGTTACATGACACAGTGTTTAATACACTGGCAGATATAAACAGCTGGAGAGACCGGCACTGATATAACCTCAGATTGGTACTGAACAGACAGTAACAATGCTGAGAAATTTGAGCAAAAATTCCCTAATATAGACATAGCCATGGAGGCTGAAAAACGCTAAAAGAAAACACTAACAGAGGACAGCTGATTGGTGGTAGTTAAATGTATCTGTCTGAAAATAGAAAGGAAAATATCTGGGGTGCTTTCTGGCTCCTTCAAAATCAATGGCAAATCTCCCATTGACTTCAATTTTGACTAGAATTTCAACCCTGTTTTCTGTGTGGACCAGTAAGAGAAAGGTGACAGGTTTTTGCTTTCTTTCCTTTTCCTTTTCCAGTATAAAAAGTGCTCTGTTTGGAGAACTGCCACAGACTTTTCAGCATTTGGCCCAGTTTTAAAAAAACCTCTATCAGCCAATTAGCTGTACAAAATAAATAGTCTCTTCAGCTGGCCTGAATAGTTTCTATGGCAGCCCCATACTTAATCTAAACTCTATTCTTTTTCCATTTCTTGCTTCTCCTTTCCAGCCACCAGCCACTTTGCCACTTCACTTTGAAGAGGCTCTTCAAAGCAAAATTTAAAAGACAAACTGTTCCTCTTCCTCTGGCAGTACTGTCCGTTCTAGAGAAAGATGGGTGTCTTTGCTCATAACAGTGAAGCTCCATCTGTAGTTGTCATTTGCTGTCAGTCATTGGTGTCTTTTGCTAAACCCAAAGGACCCAAGATTACTTCTGCAGAAACTGCAATGAGAACTCTGGACCATTAAATGCCAATTTTTTTCCTTCATCTCCTCTTCACTATTTTTTTTTCCGAAGTAAGTCATAAAGTGTATTTTAGAAATCCAAAATGTATATAGATCTGTATTTGGATTTGCAAATTATCACTGTTAATGTTAGCATGTATTTATATGCAGATTTGTATTACTCTCCAACTACAGAAGTCCGGTGGATTCTGATATTTACATTTTGCTTTTGAGTGCTATGACTCTGAGGAAGAATGTTATTAAATATAATAACATTCGACAAATTTAATATTATCAGGTCAATAGGGTAATTTTCTTGACTAAATTTCATTAGGGAATCCTTTTTTTCTTTTACTTCTATTTAGGTTTTTTATTTTTTTTAAGACTGAATTTACTTGTAACTCAAGATCTGAATGCACGTGCCTATTTCTTCTCGTAGTTCACTCAACCGTTGTCACATAAATAATATTTATATTTATTACCACTTGGATACCAGAGTGATGGACAACTTACACTGAATAAAACATTTTAAATGAGAAAGAGACCGATCCTAAGATCACATCTGCTGTAGAGAACTGAACTTTGCCAAAGCAAACTCGTAGTTTAAGCTTCGGGTTCATTGCATCTATGTCTGCTCTATCTGAAACAGGGCAAGTTTGGGTGGAATCCACACTCACACTGCTTCAGACAGGTCAGAGGCATTGTCACTGTTAGACATCTCTCACAGAGCCTCTGGCAATTTTTCAGGCAGTGGCTTCCGAGAAGTATCAAAAATCAGCATTGTGTTGTGACACAGCAAGTTAAACAAGTTGCTGTTAAAAAGATGATTGCTAAATACGTATGATTCCCCCATCAGCTTTTGCAGGCTTAACTGCAGAGGGGTCTTCTGTGCCGTTACTGCGATGGCGACAGAGGGGACCCTCACGGCAGTCAGCCACGGGTTTCAATGGAATTGGGCTGACACTGCACAGATGTCGGAGTTGAGCTCTTTCAACCATGTCAGTCACCTAAGTCAGCTATCAAACACACCTGAGGTAAAAGATTAAGACACTTCATTCCACACTTTACTGATGGGGAAACAGAGGTGGTGAACGGAATGCCACACAGTCCCGGCGTGCAGGTCCACAGTCACAGGCAATCTCCTCCAGCCTCTAGAACGAACTGCTAAAAGCAAAGTAGGAAGTGCTTTGAGGAACTTGCTGCCTTCAAAAAATTCCCCTCAACTGAGGAATCTGTCTGATGATTGCTGTGTCCATGCATAATCCCAGAAATGCCAAAAGGATTACCCAAAGTTTTTAGATGCCAATTACCTGTTGCTCCAAAATATGCCCATTTCTACCTGCAGGTAGACCAAGTTTATGGTCTAGGTTACTCAGATAAATTTACTCATGATTCCCCTCCATGTTTGACACTCAGGTTTCATTATTATCATTCATAGTAACTGAAAAAGTTTCAGCTGATACATTCTATGGCAGTCTTTTTGTTGGGAAAAATCCACCCACCCACCCCTCCCTGGTCCATTTTCACCCATTAATCTTCACTGCATGTGGGGTCTAATGAAAGAGTCGTCTCCCTATAAGAAAGACAGTGCTGTCTGCTTAGTTAGACAGCCTGCCTGCTGAATACAAGGAGGTAGCAATGAAGTGTCACATTTCAAAGACTAAAAGAAAGAACTGGAATGGTGTTAGACTGAACTAATGCATTCTTAATGAGAAAGAAGCTCTTCTATTACTTTGATGGGATGCATGGAGAGAAGTACCACATGCTCAGATATAGTAAAACTCAGAAAGCCATTTTTAATGCTGTTGGGGAAGGAAGAAAGTTAATGTGGCAGAAGTCTTCTAAAATTCTGCTTGTAAAATGCAAAAGCTGTGTTCGTGTGATCCGTTGATTAAGATTTAAATTCAAAGGTGAGGGATGTGAGTGCTCGGATCCCTACACAACTAAAAACTTTTGGGGCTGGATAAATTTTGGGCATATAGCACAAGACTTGCAATCAGTATCTAGTCCACTGACTACTGAACATTTCCAACATCCTATAGTAAATTTAGAGTAATAATGAAATGCAAAAAGCCACACCTTTAATGCACCAGAAGTAACTCAGAGTGTCACCAGTGGTTTGGATGCCTTCAATAGCAGTTGTCTTAACAAAGCTCCCAGACATCTTGAGAAAGTGGCCTTGGCCACACTGCAGTAAAGAAGGAGGAGTAATAAACATACAAGAGTAATACAAGAGAAGTACATCCTGATTCCACATCCAACAGTAGTTTTAACATCAGCCAGATGAGCAAGACACATGTATGAGGCATACTCAAGGAATGTCAGTCTTTTAGGGTACATCATCCAACAGTCTGTCTCCAGCTCTGACCAAATTCCAGTGCTTCAGCAGAAAGAGGTGAAATATCAGACAAGAAACCAGTTGTTATTTTGTACTCTGGAGTGGAGAAAAAATTCCTCCTCAGCCTACACGATGACCAGTGGGAACGCAAAGGCATGGATTTAATGCAGTGTAAACAAAGTGCCAAACAGACACAGTTTTCAAACCTCATAGATGCTACCAGCTCAGTATATGTACAAGAACTCACAAAACAATCTTAATTTTCTATGTCTAAGAGCATTTTGCTCATGCTTATGATCTGTTGGATCAGCATTTAAAGCACTATCTTAAAATAATGCTGGTCCTTTGTAGGAATTTGGAAGACCCCTTCTGAACGTCACTTTTTGAATAGCTGGAAGTCTTTTAAATTCGAGACTATGATTACTCATGACCCAGTTTACAGATCTGTGTGATCATTGCTGACACTACCATTCTCTTCCTTCTCTGTTACTCAACATTCCATATGAGAAAAAAATCATCATATTCCTTAGCCAATGTGTTGCTAAGCAAAACAAGCGAAACTTAAAATTTATCTTTCTGTGACAGATACTCATTGCTCTAAACATCCAAATAGGTTTACTCTGCATGAGTTCTGATTTAAGCTCATCTTTATTTAACACAGATGACTAGTGCTTTACACAGAATTCTGGAGGATGTCCTCTCCAGTGGTACTAACTTCCGTAGCTCTACTAAAAATGTTTTGCCACATCCACTGCAGAACTGCATAAGCTCTTTTCATAAAGCTACCTTCCTGGCTTGTATACTCACATTTTCTAGTCTTCAGCTTCTCTAATTAACTAAATCTGTGTTTACATCCAAAATTACGCGTTGTTTTAAAGGGGCGGGAGGGGGAGATGACTGCTAAATTTTATCCTATGCATATGACTTGTGCCAACAAAGTTGTCTTACTCTTCTCAAGTGATGAGTGAGTCCTTCTTGACATTAAAACCTCCTAACTTTGTGTTGCCCATGAATTTTATGAGTGCACACCTAATTCTTGCTATTAGTACACTAATAAACATATTGATTGTTCCTAAAACTAACCCCTGACAAATACAACTGGCAACTTTCCTCCTCTCAAATAACACTGTCTGTAATATACCCTGTTGTTGTCTCCATTTATCCAGCTTCTTATCCAACTTAAGAGTTTTTATACTAATTTGCATAGTTTCCTATGAGTACACTCAATAAGTGTTTCATATAATATATAAATATATTAGATCTGACACATTATTCTTGTCTAAGAAACAGAAAACTCTAAATAATCCCCAGAAATAATGATTTTAACCACAGATAATCTCATTGTAACTTCTCCCATTTTTAATTTTCATGTGTTTTTAATCACTCATTTCAAATCTGTTCTAAATGTGCACAATGCTGAAGTCAAATTAACAGCCATGAAATCACTTTATACACTTTTTCTCCCTCTTCTTGGACATATTTGACCAATCCATCATTGCATACTTCTTTCACCTGGTACTATCTCCAATTGATATATATTTAAAATCTTTTCTACTTATGCTTCCATCTGCCAGTGTCTTCAGTACTCTAGAACGAAAATAATATGGACTAATGATTTTGTCACAGTAGGCTACATATATTTGACTTCCCTTTCAAATGATGTAATTCCCGTTGATTTATCATCATTCTACTTAGCTATCCTTTCAATATCTTCATGTACATCAGCTTCCTTGAAACTAGGGAAAAGCATTTATTCAATAACAGGTAACCTATACATCAAAAACAATGAAGGCATGCCCAGCTTACCCTTCAGGTCATTACCATGGCCTCATTTAATCACTTTATTTCTTTATTGTTCTGGTAGTTAAAAAGATACAGCTTTGTTTTACTTTTCTGTGCAAGGTACAGTTCAACACGGCCTTTATCCATCATTCCTTTGCTTCTGTATTTTATAATGCCTGAAAGAAAGTTCTCCTTGATAATCGAGATCTATTCTCATTCTTTGGGCATTTTGTACCTCTTCCTAGTACCTTTCTTTTGTTATTTATTCATTCAGAGACTCTAGCTCCTCCCTACAATTTCTCACTCCTGCCCAGCATGCATAGATTATTTCCATTCTTAATGTAAATCCATCCTTTCCTGCACTCAAATCATTAAATTCCTCAGGCCAGTCATCTTCATTCACTGATTTTTCTATTTTCTAGAAGTTTGCCATTCTAAGACACCAAGCCTTAGCTATAGATTTATTTTTGTCAATCTTGCAATTTAAGAAGAACCAAATCCATCCATAATCACTTCCTCCTAGAACATGAGGTTTTGGTCAGCTGTTCTGCAAGATCCTCCTTACACAAAAAAAAAAAAAAAAATAGCACTCATTTTGTTGTTGTATGAATTTCTGAACCAAAGAGTCAGTCTTCTGAAATGTCTAAAAATATCTAAACCTTGTTATTATTGATGGTATTTACGTCTATGTCTGGAAAATTTAAGTCTCCTACATCATACAATTTCCCTTATTACTTATTTCTTCATCTATTTATAGAGATGATTACCCTCTTCCAAATCTCAGCCTGTCAGACCATAATATCCCCTTCCCCGCAAATACTGTCCAAGTTGGGCTCTTTTACTGTCTTCCTTGCAGTAATTTTCATCCTAACAGACTATGTTTTATTCATGCCGTTACATTTTAAGATCAGTAAACACAATTTGGCTGTTTTACTTTGCTACAATTTCAATTTTCCTGACTTTTCTGTATTTTAAGTTGCATCCATATAGGCCTGTGTATAAAATTTCACTGTTTTCTTTTTAGATTGAAGAAACCCCAAGGAAAAGCAGCATGAGCTTCCCCACTCTTTCACAAAGTGATTATAAATGTACCTATTCATATTAGATTAACTTAGCAGCATTTGGTTTGCTTTGGTTTTTATTTAGCAATATAAATCACTTATGAATAGTTGTTTCCTATACCAGTAATGCTTTCTCCTACTCACTGCGCATCCACTTGAATGAGGTATAGGTGGTACAGAAATAGCAATTAGATTCTAATCAAGGTACATAGTTCATAATGTACGGAAGATGTGTTGTGTTCAAAAACACCAAACAGACCAGAAATTTGAGCAGTGGGGAACACCTGGGAGTGCAGAGATTTAGCTCGCATCCACACTGTTAGCATGTAAACATGCTGTCAGACGCCACTTTAACCCAAATTCTAGAGTTCTGGAGGGGGAAAATTGCCCAGAAGTCTTCAGCCACCTTCAGCTAAGATCTCTCATAGCCATCAATCTTAGGATCTGCTCACAGAGGACAGGCAAGGAATGAATTACAGCGTAGCCCCTCAGCAAATACGCCAAGCTCAACTCTTCTTAAACATCACTACAGTCTAAGTTACTGTTCAACAGAAAGTTTACAGGTTGCTGTTCTCAGCAGTGATAAGTTGTTATCATGCGCTCAAGTATAAACATTGCCATTAAAATCCCTAGACATTCTCTGAAGTGTTAAAATTAAGTCCTCCTGTGACTAATCTTATAAATGATAACCAAAAGACTGCATATCAACTCATTTCTCCCCTATCTGAAGATAGGGAACTTTAACCTTAGACTTCAAAAAAATTTATAGCTAAGCCAAAACTGTAATACATTTCTTCTAGTCAGCATTGCTGTGATTTAGATGAGAAGCAACAAGAAAGATCTGAGCTGTCACACTTGACTTTGAGCTGCCAAGAAGAGGTATGGGGGGTTGCAGGCTAAAGTTTAATTTATATTCCTCCTTTTGTTACAGGCAGAGATGGTACGTGCTGCTTTCCAGGCGCAGAGATCTTTCCTGGTGTTAGCATCTCAGTGTCAAGAGCCTCAAGAGGTAAGAAAAGTGACCTAGCATTTCAAGGAGCAGTGTATTAAAAAGGCTGTGTTCCTGTGAGTTATCATCCCTGCATCTGCTTTTATTTGTTACTTTATTTATGGAGTGCACTTAGAGGCTTGCTTTCAGTTTTATCAACAAGGTGCTGCAATAATCAGAAAGCCATGGTTCAGAGTTAAGAACTTTTTCTGTACCAATATGTATAAGATCATTGAAGAAATGAAAGGAGGTTTCCACTTTATGGCTGTAAGTGGTATCAGCGTTTCTGTGGAAGGTGGAAATGCCATGGAATAGAATGGCTTTTTGCTAGGACCCCAGGGATGCTATATGACAGACTTTGAGTTCAGCACATAAGCTAGTGAGAGAAAAATCAGTACTAGCCTGTAGACTCAATATTCTCCAAGCTAAGGTCCAGCTTAGGCCAATTCTGGAAGAAAGGCAAAGCAATTTGTCAAGAAAATGCAAAACCTATTTATATCAAGTTGATTTATGTACTTATTTTAGTGGCAAGTATTTAAATTCTCCCCTCAGTTAGAAAGCTCAGGGAAGATGTGGAGTTGCTATGAGATCTCATTTGTAGGTTCTAGTGGTCCCAAGGTTTTGACCAGTAGCACTGTATGATTCCTGGGTACAGTAGTCATGTAGTTTTTCAGTGGGACCACCCGCAAACCTTCCTTTCTGGAGCGTGCAGAGAATGAAGACTTCACTTGCACAGTCTGTCCATGGTCTTCAGTTCTTTTTCCCCTAGCTCACTGCTCCATAGTTCATTAAACTCTGTATTTTCAAATCAGAACTCTCTGCCGCTGCTGTAAATTATTGATTTTTTTTCCATCATTATTGTTCTTAGAGACACCATTTAGAAGTTTTTCTGATCAGTATGTTTTAATAGCAAGGGTACTCAAGGTAAAGAAAAAAAAAAGAAAAAAAAAGCGCAGATATTCCAGGCGAGACTTTAGATTTATAGAGTTCCAAGCAAGAGATCAGTTGTTTTTCCAGCTGTCCCTGATCTCAGAGAGTAAAAGTGGGTCATGACTCACAGAGAACAGGCAAAATTCCCATTGGTACAGGCCTCAAGCAGTCATTTATATTGGCTGTGAATACAATCGCACCCAGTGGCCCACAAAACCATCATGCTCATAGATAAAGTATTCCCCAGTGAACAGTTTCCAATGGCCGATCATGTAATGCAATGTTCTGAAGTGGTGGTGGTGTCCCAGCTCCGGTAAGGATAAAAGCTGTGGCTCACTGTTTGGCCTTCTGTGCCGATGTGCTATAGGTATGATTTTCTCTGCCCTTCACATGAGAATGGCAATGGCTTCTCCCCACTTTTACCTTTACAACCTTCTGACCTCAAGTCAAGCTTCTGAGATTTTTTCAGCTGTAAAGTTTAGAAATTTTCATCTTAAAAATGGCAACAAAACAAGGAAAAAAAAAAGTTAAAAGAGATTTTCCAGCAGTCCAGAATGACAGTCACAGAGGCATTAAGAAAAGTAACAAATAATAAAAATCTTGTCATAAACATCACCAGAGCTGGCCACGTGTATCCATATGTCTTAGTTGCACGTTATCAGGCTTGCATAGATTTCTGCAACTTGTTGAAGGCAAGAAAGTATGCTTTTATCATTTAACTATCTTTTAGCACCAAGCAAATGCCACATGATATGTATGTACATGTCATTCTGAAGTTAAAATCCCAGGAATATTACAGACTTAAGTTTCTTTCTCAGTGAGAACAAACCCAGTCCAGTTACTTAAGTTTTGTTAACATAAAGCCTGTTAGGTACACATTTTTTATAGGCATCCAAACACATGTTGTTGTTCATTCTTTTTCTCTTTTTTGCACATATTTTTTGCACAGATTTCATCTATACTACAGACAGACCTGAAAATAACTGAAGGCTGCCTATTCTGTGGAACTTAACAGTATTTTCCACCGCAGAGAGTGATGCTTCCAGGCACTAGGCTTTTTCTATCTCCATCTCGATGGGGGAAAAAAAAAAATTATTGTAAAGCCAGATTGGTTAACCATTTTGAAAAATCTGGTTTTCACCAGCTAACCCAGGAGCAGGAGAGAAGCAGGGGTCCTCCCCCCAGCCCCCCAGGACCTTGTTGATGTGATGTCATCTGGGCTCTGGTTGTATTTATAGCCTAGAGCCACAGAGTCAGTGTGGAATCCAAACAGGAAAGCTAATCATTAGTGTATCAGAATGCACAGAGTAGAGAAAAGCAAATGAAGATGACAGCATATCTATAAATGCAAGAGAAAAGAGAGTAATTCTGTCATTCAGCTGTCTAGACTGTTTGCTTTATAATGTAAAGCTGTGAATGAGCCAGTGAGTTGCGATTATGGCATAGTAGCTTTGTAGACATTCAGAGACAGCGGTGTGGAGACTGAGGGGATTTACTGAGTTCCTGTCATGTTGGGATGTCATACATGGTGCCCTTAAAAAAAAAAAAAAAAGAGGGAGGGGAAAATGCCCTGGAAAAATAAATTAGCTCAGCTCTTGCAGCTTACAAACTAATGAATAAGGAATTCAAACAAAAAGAAAGCTCCTATATGTATAATAATCCTTAGATCTTTTGTGCTCAGCAAAAAAAGAAATTTATATTGTACAAAAAGCAGTATTTTTGCCCCTCTATGAAAATGGTGAAGCCCTAGTATTCATTTAGCTCTTTAATTCCTGCTGTGAGTCACTAGCAAACATTTTCAAACAGTTAAGCTTGCGGAAGTTGCTTTTGCAGGGTTTTGCTTCTTGTTATTAATGTTGATATTTTTTCATTTGGAACCTGTTGCAGTGCACAGTCTTTATTATCTGTATACGTGAAAATAGTAGGAGCTGGGAAGGTAATTCCAGCTGGCATACCAAGCTAGCATCAACTGCAATAAATTACTTCACAGAGAGCATGTTCTGTTACTTTTTATGGTCATGTTCTATATTTATATATGCAGTGGAAGAGATCACATGACAAAACCACCGGTTGATATTCCTGTTTGTGTATGTCCTAGCTAATGGCTGCTGGATGCAGGCTTATTCAGCAAGATGGGGTTCTTCAGTTCATCCACTTACTAGAAATTATTTTCTGATGCCAAATTTCAAACATTAAAGCAAAAAAATATCTATTATAAATTGTTTACTATATATGAGATAGTACGGAGAAGATGGAGAAGGGAAAATAAATAAGCATATTGCTACATTCTGTGAGAAGTTGTTTAAAAAGGTATTTTGAGACCATGCGTTTGCATGTTGCTTGGGCAATTCAGAAGATATTTTTTAAGATAAACCTCCACAAAGCATTATGAAATAGTTTAGATCTGAATTTTCTATTCCCCATAGTCTAAGCCAAATACAATTCTGATTGAAACATTATTATTTTATTGTATAATAATCTTAAAATTTATTAGTGTTCCTGAGCAAGTTTATCTGTTTAACAATTTTTTAAAAATTTATGATCATGAATACTAACGTATGAGATCACTGCTCAAAGTCACTGTACTGAATTGTTTGTAAATGGCATCTTACATACTGTCTTGTATCTCTTTATTAGTTGTTTTATTTCACTTTAAGAGTTCAAACAATTTTAAGAGTTGCTTTGAGGTCATGAGTAATCCATGAGTTCCTATACTGGGAACTAGTTAATAAGTTATTCTGTGAATCAATGTAAACATATCCAGGATGAGCATACTCGTGATAAGAAGTACGACAAACAGATTTAAATGACAGATGCAGTTCAGACTATAAACGATTACGTAGTTTCTCATTAAAAAAAAATGAGTTTGTACAACTGCCAGAGCTCATGGATTTCATTGCTAACATTGTGCAGACAAACATTCCAATTAAACACCTAGTTTAAACATCCAGATTCTGCACACAGGTGGGAGGAGAGGGGTGGAAGAAGGGGAGAACTAAAGGAGAGCTTTCCCTTTTCTTGCAAGAAAAGGGAGAAAAACCACTGAAACCCAAGAAACTGTATTTGAAGTTAGACTTAGGCACATGAGACTGAATCCTGAGGTTTTTAGTTTTTTATACTCAAGCAAAAAATGTAGAATAGTTGTGGCAATTTCTTTGAATAAAGGACTTATTCTCAGAATTTTTATATAGAAATCAAAGATGAAGATTTACAGTTCTCTACTCTCTGTCAGTGTAGGATTGCTCATTTTTTTCTCCCTTCTATTTTTAAAGTACTTCAATAACAGGACTCCAGGGACTTCTTATTCTGCATCCTAGCAGGATTTGTTTTATAATTACCTTGAGTTGCTTATATCATTCCATTTCTCACTACTTTTCCTCATACCTACTGGGATCATTCCTACTGTTTTCTAAAAATATGAAGAGCAGGATACTCCTCTCCTCGTTAACTTATTACTTACTTAAGCAAAAGAGTCTGAGCCAAGTTTTGCTGCTGTTCTACTTGGTTGTCTGTTGCAAACCTGCACCTCTGTATCTAGAAATAGCTTAAGGAAGAATTTGGTTCAGTCCTTTTAAGGTCCTCAGGTCCCAGACTTAGAGAAGGTGCCAAGAGAGACACGGACAGAGCCTAAGCTCCAAGGGCACCCCCTTCCCCCCTCCTGTTCTCTGAAACCTTGCCAGACTGTTGATATATTTCTGTTATCAGCAAGCCTACAACTGCATGCGACATGTGGTCACAGCCGCAGTGATGGACCAACTGACAGTTTTCAGTCGCTAGCCTGCTGCCTTACAGTGTTTACAGGCTCATTTTTGGATATTGCTGCAAACTCCTACTCAGTTTCAGGTCCAGATAGCCCCCTGACACCTGTTATCTCATAATTTTTTCCCAAAGGCACTCAACTGCATTAAATCAGCCTCAAGCTCATTATATTTTCTGATCATAGAATCATAGAATTATTCAGGTTGGAAAAGATCCAACCATAAATCTAACACTGCCAAGTCCACCACGAAACCATGCCCCTAAGTGCCACATCTACAAGTCTTTTAAATCACTCCAGGGATGGTGACTCAGCCACTTCCCTGGTCTGCCTGTTCCAGGTTTGACAACCCTTTTGGTGACGAAATTTTTCCTAATATCCAATCTAAACGTCCCCTGGAGCAACTTGAGGGCATTTCCTCTTGTCCTATTGCTTGTTACCTGGGAGAGGAGACCGACCCCCACCTCCTGCAGCCTCCTGTCAGGTAGTTGTAGAGAGCCATAAGGTCCCCCCTGAGCCCCCTCCTCTCCAGGCTCAACACCCCCCGGTAGCCGCTCCCCATCAGCCTGGTGCTCCAGCCCCTCATCAGCTTTGTTGCTCTTTTTCAGACACGCTCCAGCACCTCAATGTCTTTCTCATAGTTAACTTCTGTAGGTATCCTGGCACTATTTCACCTTCCTCATTTTTGTTTACCAAACCTCCCAGGTCAATAGCCCCTGCAATAAAAAGATGGATACATTTGAGATTCAGCTCTGCCCCAGGGGCAGTGCACTCTGCCATAAGAATGCCCAGAGACGCCTAGGGATGCAGGGAATACAGAAGGAATCAGTGCTACATCTCCCAGCCTGTACAGAAGAGAAATAGAGCCAGAGATGCACGTTACTGCACACCTCTAGACTGGCTCACATCAACAGCACCAGGCACTGACTCTCCAGCGGTTCATGTTCTGTGCAAGAACCAGGCTCCAGTAAGCAAAGGCTCCCTGCACTTGTTTACACCAGTACGTCTATACTTGGACTAAGAACAGCATCACCCCGTAAGGAAGACATTATCGAAGATGATACTCTAGCTCCTCATCTGACATACTTGCCAAGCAGCTCTGGGGATCCTACAGACTCTTATTGGAATTCTGCTGTGTCCCGAAACAATGTCCTGAAATCACCCTGCTGTTTTCAATCCCTGTAGCAATATTCATATTCAGACTGTACCATGTGAGATCCCACTGAGCTATGCTGATGTGACACTCCCTTTCCCATTAAGTATCACATTCTTTATTTCTACTAAACACAAATTCAAACCAGTACACTTCTTTCTTTGTGCTGCACAATTGTTTCCCGGGATTTCGGGACTGTGCCTGATCTTCTAAAAGGGAAAGTACTGGGGATACAGCTGACTGAAAAGCAGGGCTTTTCAGTTCACGGGTTATTTCAATTTTTTCTAAGTTTACTGTGGTTTAAATCATACCACAACCAATGATTCTTGAGTTCTGAAAGTTATACAGACTTCAGGACTGCTTATTGAACCTCGTAGTCTTACAATTTGTCTCTGGGGACATCTCGGGTGAACTACTTGAATGTCCAAGGCTGGAAGCCTGCACCATCTAACATGCCTGTTCTGGGACACATCCCACATGAAACCTAATTGATTGGCCTTAGCAAAGACTTGTCAGATTGCAGATGTTGTGAACAAAACAATTGTGGCTCCAGAACTTCTTCTGGCAGAACTTTGCTACCTGGAATGCCCTGGGCCCCACTGACATGGACTATGATCAACAGCAGCAAAGACTGAGGAGTAGTTAATCAAAAGGCTGAAAACAGTTCATTAGTGTAATTGCTCTTGTTGATTAGGGGTGGGATGGTGGTGCCTGTGTGCCTACAGCAGGAGGACCCTTCCTTGTTGAATATACTGCCCACAGAGAGCTGTAGTGGACAGGAAAACAATATATAGAGGATTCAAGTCCATTTCAAAACCAGCCAGAGTCCTGGCCGAAAAGCACTGGGTGTGATTCCGCAGCGCTGTAACTGAAGCGTGCAGTTTGTATCAGGCCCTCGATTTCTCCACTGGTTAGAAGGTATTGGTCTTTCATGTTCCCATCCATTTGCTCTCCCTCAGAGTTTACATTTCAAAATAAACCCACAAATGACTAAACTTGGAATTTGTCATGTGGGGTTATGGTTTAGTCTTCCCTGGTTTTTTCCCACAAAGCACAAAACTGCTACAGCTATTATTGGCTGTTAGATTGAAAATCTACGCACTGTCTAAGAAGAATAAAAGCCAAATACCAATTAAGTCACTTTGGAAGCACACAAATGTGTCTAAGCTTCTGTGCTGATGAAGCTGACCAGACATTTCTGCAGATCTGTCTCTGTGTCATAGTCCTGCTGTTGCACAGCAGTGAGTTGAAGTGGCAAACCTGTGCTATTGACTATTGACAAATGAAACACTTGTAGCACCACTATGTTGAAGATTTACAGTCTAAGAAAATGAGACCAGAAAAAAAAAAATGTCTCTGTAGTTAGGTAGGGGGAGACCTTTGAACCCTGAAAATACACAATACTACAGGGATATGAATGTAGTGATCATAAAGATCTCACTGATGGTCTCTACTGCTAATGAGAAAATGCTTGCAGAGAAAGCATTGGATTAAGGTGCAATAGGTTATAGTGCAATTTGAAGAGCAAAACTGTGGTACCAAATGTGAAACACTTTCTACAAGGAGAAGTGGAGGCAGGCAATGCTAAAAGAACAGTTTGACAGCCACCAACAAAAGCTGGTAGTATTTCACTGCAGAAGTAATAATGAAAAGAAAAAAAAAAAGTAAGCATTTGAGGAATCCGGATGCAGCACTGGGAGCCTCAAAGTTACCAACTAGCTTAGACTCACCTCTGGAAAAAAAAATATATTTTCCATACACTTTAAGAAAGAGGTTATATCTCAGCCTAATATGAACACTGATTCCATTGAAACTGTTGATACACAACTGCGACAAAAAATACAACCCTTTCCTAAGCCACATATATGCAAAAAAAGGACTAACTTAAATTTTAAAGTCTTCTTTACAGATTTCCTTTTACAAAATACAAAATACGGGAAATTAAAGTTTATCTAAAACTATTTTAGTTCTAGAATCATAGCCACTCATAGCAGAAATGCATCTCACTGGTGATCACTTAAGCTACCAGTATCTTGTTCCTATAGGCAGAGGATGGGATTCTGCTCGCCAGCTTATCTGTCAAGGTAGGCATGTTGCATAAGCTGGCTTTCTAGGCTCTCTTTACAGTAAATGTCAGGACCTCTAGAGTGCATTCTTCACATTTATTAATGTCGTCTAATATATAGTCTTCTAACATCTAGTCATAGGTGGAACGAATTCTTCGGGGACATCTGTTTATTCATTTACAATAAAGGGAATCGAGTCTCAGCTGAGAGCAGATGCTCCCTTTTTAAATTATTAGAACTGAGTGTGGCGGATGCTGTCCATGACATCTTTCATCCCTTGAAAGGATGAAATGTGGGATAGGGCTGTACTAGGCTGTTTGCAGAGATAATGCCTGTGTCTATGTTAATGTTTTAGTTCACAGTGGGACTATATTTTTCCTTCAAATCAGCCCCATCTACTATGCTGTAATTCACATTGTAGAGCAGTCTTAGGGTGTACAAAATGGGTATTTTTCCAATGAAGTTAAATGGAAGATACACTCCCAGACAGCACCTAAAGCACAATTTACAGCTAGTCCAAAACATCTTCCCCCCTCAAATGGCTATAGTATGAATGTCAGGTCCTCAGCACCAACTGTTTTGCTCTACAGAACCATTCCTATTAAGCTGCCCTACTTGCCAACACACACAAAGACAGCTGATACAAATCAACCCCGTGTTTCAAACTTGCCTGTGAAAAATACAGTGTAAGTATGATGGAGATTTTGAACTGACAGAAGAAAATAACACAACTGCAGACCGTGGAATAAAGGTTGTAGTCACACAGTTCTGGTTGCAGCTGAGTAAAATGAAGGGGATGCTGATCCCAAATGCTCTCAGTCCTTTTTTACTGCTTCTACGCCAAAGGTTGCCACCCCCTAGTTAGCATAACTTGAAAGGGTATTTGTACCCTCACCATGGTTTTTTCATAATAGGTCAGGTTGATTTAAACATTGTAATAGTGAGGTCTGAATTGTGTTGCCACCCATCAACATAAAAATTCTTCACTAAACAATCTCACCCCTCAAAACCATTTAAGATTAGCTTAAAAATACATAATATCTTTCAAAACTGTATTTTTATTTACCTTCTGGGTTTTGCGCCTTTGTGATTCATGCTGGCAGGTTTCTAGACAGCAACAGTCCTGAGAAAATACATGTTTTCTCAAATTAAAGCTGAGGTTTTCAAGTAATCACTGGCTCAAGCAGCCAAAGTTTAAGCAAGTCACTCAGTTTAGTGTTGACTTCACAGGCTAATCACAAAAATCACAAAAGCCAAAAGTTCGGCCATTTTCCTGAATTAAATCCATGTGTCCTGGTTCTGTTAAACCTGTCAACTGGGGATCTTCTTGGGTGAGTATTACAAAAACGTTAAGGAGAAGAAAGTCTGTTTGGTGTGGTCTGTTGGAATACTGGGATGCCAGGCCATTTTATGAGACTGGGCTGAGACTATTAAGTCTCTGAAGCCAAAGCCTAAGGCAGTTCTTGTTACATGCTGTAACTTTTTTTGGAGTGTTTTGGCTAATCACTGCAGTAGTCTTACTAGTCTTGATTTTCTAGTAAGAATTATAAGACATAGATCAAAGCTGGCTGTTTGTTTAGGTATTAATGCTTAAAAAGACCATCTGTCTTTAATAATTACTAAAAAAGGACAAAGGCAGACTGGGAATTACTTTTGATATTTCCAAGTTGTGCCACTGTTGCGTTTTTAAACGTTTTAGCAAAACTGATATTATAATAGGAATGGTGTTTATACAAAGACTCTTAAATTTTTGTTAAACAACTGTGCTGTCTTAAATGACAAGAAGTTTTATCTAGCACATGCCAAAGGCATGCTGAGGATTTTTCCAACAGCTCTGATTCATCTCCTTGAATTCATTTTTTCTTAGAGATACAGTATAGACAATAATTTTATTAATCATCAGCTGTTTAAATATTAATTGCAATAAAGAGATTATTCTTCTAGAACCCTCAGCACAACTGGTTCTAGATTGTAGAGCCAAACAAGGCTGATTACTGCCAGAATTAATGAGCCTTTCTCTACCCACATACCATATACATGATACTTCATCTGCAATTTAATCACTAACTAAAATTTTAGAACTGACTGCAGGGAGCCAGAACTCAAATTGATTCCTTGCAAGCCGGTGTTCCTTTGTGTCTGACCCTTACACAGAAACTTGGATCACAAGAAGCTTGCACACACACACACATTTTGTTCAGCCAGCCAGCAGCCATTGCAGAACAGGATGAGTGCACAGCAAAGGGAAGGGAGGCTGCGCTGCTCTCCCAGTACATTTCACATGGGACAGAGCTGAGCAAAGCCTCAAGCCCTTTGTGGCTCTGTCTGGTGTCACTACAGTGCCAAGTGAATGATTACTTTGAGCTACTTTCCTTAGCAGTACATATTTCACCTTTAAAACTCCCACAGGGCACTTTTTCTGTGAAATTACATAAATCCACTATGTTTTTATAAACAGTTGATTCAGTGTACAGGTTAAGTTCTGTGTTCTGAGGGATAGAAATTCTGTTTGTACCACTGACAAAAAACCCACAAAACTGGTTGGGAGTTTTTCTAGGAGGAGGAGGAGGAGGCGTGGGTCTTACGGTACCATCCAGGAAACTGTTGGGCCCTAATTTTGCCATCTTATCTGAAGCTATCAAAGTGTTGTACAAAATCAAACAGCTTCATTAGCATCATCTCATATATAGAAAGTTGAAGCACAGGAAGGTAACACAGCTCTCCTGAAACCTGACGATGATTTGGTGGGAGAGCTGTTTCAAAGAGAGCCCCTGTTTGTGGACTCCCACTTCTGTGCCCTATCCACAGAAACATGCTGCCTCCCAGTGCTGTCTAGATACACCAGGCATCTGTGGAGCTGTATTTTTAGCCCTGATACTCTCTTTGGCTGGAACTGGGCCATGAAGATTCACAGTAAGCTAAGAACTGTAAATATCCCTTAGACTTCATGGGAGGAAAACTGGCATAATATCAAAGCAGAACAAGCACTTTCTTAAATTTCAGTTTTGTTAACTACTGTCATACTTGAAAGATTTCCCTGCAAAATAAGAAAGAACCAACCAGCTGCAGCATGTTGTAAACAAGCAAAAATTAGAAAGAAGGATTCCTGCAGACTTTATCATGTTATGGCAACAAAATCAGTTTTTAAGAACTACAAATCATGGAGGTTTCAGGGCTTTTTCAGACTTAATGACTTATGTTGGTCATTAAGTCATCAGCAAAAAATCTTTTGATCTCCCACTAATACTGTAAATATTTGTTTTCTCCCGACCCACTTTGTTTTAGGGGAAGAAAAATATCCCCATACATTTGAGACGCATAGGCCTTTTTCAACATTACACTACCACTAAAATATTAAGGCTCCATAGCTGGATCAAAATTCTTTTAAAAATGCAGAACCTCTTTTTATTATGTTTTTTTGGCATATCTTTTGATCTATGTTGATCCGCAGCAGACATGCTTATTTTAAGGTGACATAAAATTCTGTAAAGCTGAGGTCTTGTGAAAGGGTGAAAAGAAATATCTTACAGACGACAGAGACAAAGCAGGACATATGCACACATCATCCTGTGTGTGTCGTGACAGCATCAGTCCTCAAGAATACAAGGATTAGTTGTCTCCAGCAAGCACTTAGTTCCATTAAACAAGTACTCCTGAGAAAAGGTGAGAACAAGTGGAGTTCTGCTACATCCTGAGTGATTTCCAAGTGAAGTGCCTGGGAAAATCAGAATGGTGCACTCTCTTCAGTGGGACATCGTTATTGGATTCTGCAAGGCATACTTCTGCCATAAAGTATTGGACTCTTTTTGTAGAAGCATTTTACAGGATTTCAAGGTGCAGCAGTTGTTTTCTTGTAAACTAATGACTCCTTGTCCCTGATTGTGCTGTTTCTGAGTGGAAGAACTCTTCCCAGTAAGTCAGTGCTCTAAATTAGTTTTTCTGAGGCACTGGGCCAGTGTGATTAGCATTCACTTTGCACAGGAAAGAGCTTGGACAGCTTCTACATTCATTCTGCTTTTCTCTTCACTCCAGACACTATTCCTTCCGCTCAGCAGTCATTCCCCTGGATACCATTCGTTTCTGATAAACACAGGAGAATTTCCCCAAACCATGGCTTGCAGGCAGTATGTGTTTCCCATGAAATCCTCCCACACTACTTACAGCCAAAGGAAATTAAAACATTAAAACTTACCAATAGGGGAAGCTAAAATTGATACTGCCTTCAGTGTATTACTTTCTCAGTCTTGTTGCCAGATGATAAGAGGCCATTAACCTAACAAGTAGTTTGTGTTTCTTATAGAAAGAACAACTTGGTTAATAACTTGAACTCTCAAAAGATTCCAGGGGTATCAAATGAAAAGTACAAGCATTCTGCTTACTCTGAGCTGTGGGATCTCTGTGGGTCTTAACCTGGGCAGCATGTAAAAATGCTGCCAGTGCTGAGAACTATTTTTGCTGCAACACATTATTAATACTTAATGTCTGTGCATTTTGCTGCTGCAACCAGCGGAGGGTAATTAAATTGTTACTTTAATGTAGAGAATATGCTGACCTTTCTTTCTAACTTTCAAATCGATGGGCAGGGAGGACAGTGTTAAACCACAGGGTGTTTTTGGACCACCCATTGTAACAGCAGTGTCATCTATCTTTCCTTTTTTTTTTTCTTCCCCCCCCCTTCCCCCAGAATGAGGTGGCAATGCTTCTCAAGCCAATATCAGAGAAAATTCAGGAAATCCAGAACTTCAGAGAAAGGAACAGAGGAAGTAAAATGTTCAACCACCTCTCAGCCGTCAGTGAAAGCATACCTGCTCTTGGGTGGATAGCAGTGGTGAGTGACACACAGGATGGCTGGGAGGGCTGTAAATGCGCTTCTGGATCGTGTGGCCCAGAATAGTTCCAAATCTTGCAGAACTCTGCAGTCTCATCTGCATAGTTCTTCAGTCTACTACACCCAAGAAGGTGTTTTGTGATTACCTAATACATCAGGGATGGTTTCTGACTAATATTTTACTTCCTTTCTCCTCCTGTTGTTTCCTGCTACCCTGGGTTGATGGTCCTAGTCTCCTAAACCAGGCCCTTATGTCAAGGAGATGAATGATGCTGCTACCTTTTATACTAACAGGGTATTAAAGGACTACAAGCACAGGTATGTTGCCAAGCCCCAGTGTCTACTAGCCAGAGAACAGAGCATTAACCATACCGAGAGGGTTCACAATGCCATCACAGAAAGCATTTTGTAAACTACAAAGCATTTGATAAAATCTGCTTGCAGTAGTATCCTCCTCGTCTTTGACCTGCAGCATGTTGCAGTGAGAATGGCAACAGCACTAACAGTGCTGGTTTTCACTCTGTGCAGATTACAGGATTATTTTCAATTTTCTGGCATTCCAGCATCATAAGCTTATATGCAAATGCATATTTACATATCAGTGTGTGGCTAGCTAGCTGCTACGCATCCTTGTCTCATTTGTGCACTCATACTGTCGCTGTTCTTGCTCTTCACTTGAAAATGTGCATTTAGGTGGTAGATGTATACAACTGAGCATCTAATTCTGTAGCTCCTAATTTGATTTTTTTCTGTACCACTACATTATTCTTAGAGAGCACAAGGAATTCACAAGAAAGGTCCGTGAATGAGATCTGTGACCTGACAGAGAAAAAGAAAAGAATACAGGTCCATTCTATGCTCTCTTAAAAAAAAGTCATGTATAAATCCTGTTGATTTGGTACTTTTGGAGGCCAGATTGTGGTTCTTGATTTTTATATCCCAGGGAAGAACAGTATTTGCTATGAGTTTTTCCTCTTTAGTAAGGAAAACTTTATATATATAAAAGCTTTTTGTATATATTTATATTTATTGTATATGTATATATACATAAATATACATTATATACTATATACAATATTTTGTATTATATATGCTATGTATTATTCCTGAAGCCTTAGTTTACCTACTGAAAGTAGTACCTACTGGGGTAACTGAAGATTTTACAATATAGCTTTAGTACTTATTCTGGAGATGAAAATGTCTCATATACATAAAGGTATGAACAGGTTACATTCTTTTTCCTTTTTACACTGAATCAGATCACAATGTCTGCCAAAGTAGTGGAAGGCTCTCCCTTGACTTCAGTAGGTTTTGGATAAAACCTGTCGGCCCAGATCTTCAGCAGTATTAAGCATCCCAGATCCTTGTAGGCAACCAGTCCATAGCCATCACTATTTGGAAATAAATCTCCATGACTAAGGACTCCATCTTACAAACAGTTTTTCTTTCTCTCTCTATGTATTTCTTGTTTTCACTTACTGTCCTGTTGGAAGACTAAGCCTTCCAAATAATGATTCCAGAGCCAACTTGTGACTTGTAATGTAAAAATTCTTGTTGTATAAATAATTTAGTCTGGTGACTATGATATGATCCAGTATTACCCTGGCTACATTTGAATTTGTAAGCTAGAATATCTTGCAGAATCCATAGTTATTTTGTCCTTGCCCATGGCAGGGGGTTGGAACTACATGATCTTCAAGGTCCTTTCCAACCCAAACCATTCTATGATTCTCTGATATTTAATTTTCTAAAATTTAGCACCCTGAACTTGAGTCTGGGGAGCTGCTGCACAGCTCCATATACCTTTAGTGCTTCTTCAGTTGACTTTGAGCCTGAACAGAATGATGACATACCCTTCCAGCAGGAAGGACTCTCTGCTGGAGGCATCCTTTGCCCTTGTTTGTTCTCTAGAAGGGTCTAAAGACACTGCAGTGTGTTAGGCCTCAGTATTTTCAGCACTGGGCTGGCTGGCTGCCTGCTAACTGATTTGTCTGTGGCTTTAAGGCAGACATTGGGTTTTACCTGCTTTAAGCAAGAGCAGCAATGCTTTCTGATTTTAAGTACCCTCACACATATAAATATTGTCTCTGTTTTTACAGCGATACACGCCATGTTGATTGGGTGAAGTCATATCTGAACATCTGGTCTGAACTTCAAGCTTATATCAAAGAGCATCATACCACAGGTCTCACCTGGAGTAAAACTGTAAGTACTGTTTCCTTCTTTGTGAAGAACCATAAAATATCAGTAACCCATCTGACTTTTAATGCAGGTCATTAGCTCAGGAAAAATAAACATCTAGGCCAGGAACAGAAGTTATGGTCCATGGGCTTCCCAATCAAACCAATTAGAGATATGTCAGGCTATTGTGGTACAGGTTTGCGGAAAGAGTGAAGAATTATTTGGGATGATTACAGCCATAACACCCAGCCACAGATGGTGAGGGGAGGCAGACACAGTTCTCCAGGCCTGCTACAGTAGTAAGGCAGGAACAAAAACAAACCCCAGAAATGTAAGGGACATGTAAGACTAAAGAAAAACTGGGGGAACATGACATGGAAAGGAGAAGAATGGTGGAAAGAATCTGAACAAAGAGAGATTTAATAACAGGGAAAAGAAACACAAGGGATACATACCAATTTATTAATTCATAGATAGCTATCTTTATAAAGCTGTTCTTTTATACACACAGAAATAATTTCTGAAACACATACATATAGAGAGAATAAATATAACTATGCCTATTTATGCTCCCTCTATTTATTTATATAAACATCTTCTGTATGTTACATCTGAGATGCGTAGAAAGATGACGACCATGAGCATTGTTTTCTAAGAGAGGTATAAACATGAAGAATTAATTTTCTGTTGGGTACAAATGTAAGAGTTTATGTCCACTGTCCACATTGATTATTCTAGATTATTCTAATAATGTGGTCATGCTTATTATCAGGTTAGGAAAATTGCTGAAGTATATTAAAAGTATAATCAGCTGGCTCTTTGCTATTATAATCTCCTAAACTTACCAGTGCACTTACAGTCTTGCACATGGAGTCTTTCACACCAAGTTTAGAATTTCTTCTGTATAATCAAATAATTTTTAAAAAATGACTATTCAGAGGAGTGATGTAGGCCACCAGATAATTTAATTCCCAGACCAAACCACTGTAAGAACGCAGGAACATAGGGAAGCGAAGTAAAGCTTTTTGATGGAATGTATTTTAACATGGAATAAGGGCTGGAACATCTCTGCTATGAAGAAAGGCTGAGAGAGTTGAGGTTGTTCAGCTGGGACAAGAGAAGGCTCCAGGGAGACCTTAATGCAGCCTGATACAAAGGGGGTTTATAAGAAAAACAGAGAAAGACTTTACCAGGGCCTGTAGTGACAGGACAAGGGACAACAGTTTTAAACTGAAAGATTTAGACTGAATATAACAAAGACATTTTTTATGGTGAGGGTGGTGAGACACTGGAACAGTTTGCCCAGGGCACTGGAAGTGTTCCAGGCCAGGCTGGAGGGGCTTCGAGCAACCTGATTTAGTGGAGGGTGTTCCTGCCCATGGCAGAGGGGTTGGACTAAGCGATCCTTAAAGGTTCCTTCCAACCAAAACCATTCTGTGATTCTATGGTACCTAGAAAAGTTACTTTATCTCCCCCTATATGGAGGTGATAACCGTGTAAGAGAACATACGTTACTTGTGCTCAGCAACAGACTATGCAACTGTCTCTTCACACCCTCATTAGACACTGTACAAGGCCTTACAGTACTCAAGTATTCAAGTGCAAGTTCAAACCCAGGAGACACCATGATCTGTTTGTATTTCTTAGTTTGAAGCAAGGCAAAAGTGTCTAAGTATGATAAATTAGGAGACTGGAATTATCTGCTGCTTTGTAGGTTTCTGCAGTAAAAACTTAAAATGGCAAATATGATTCTCTTCCTTAATTTAGTACAAAATTTCACACTTGCTACATCCTGCTCTATTATAATCAGTGAATGTGAGTAAAGCTGATGATTTTAAAATGATTATTAGATAAGGAAAAGTAGTACCCTGTTAGGCGAATTAGCCAGAGAATCTGGGACAAATTTAGTTTTGTTAATATAGAGAAAGAATCATCTTCACCTGTAATGGAACTTTACAAGGATTGAAATAGTGTTGTAAGATAAAGATTTGTTACAGCCATTTGATCAAACAGAAGGAACTCCCAGTACCATGTTGAATACTGGTAATCTTATTCAGAAGTGTAGCTGTGGCAGATGATATTTGACTGGTCTTAAAACCAGCATCTCAGCTATCATGTCTATTTCCCTCTCTTCAGTTGTGCAAGACATTGCTGAATACAAATCTAGGTGTGACTTTTTTATTCATATTAAGCATAGTTTCCTGCCAACAGTGCTCATGCCATCATGAGTGATAGCCCATTACTGCATCTGAAGTATTGACTTCACTTACTTTGGATATCACTCAGATTGGGAAGTTGTCTTAGAACTATGGCTCATTTAAATTGTCATTCATTTAATGTTTGTCAGAAAGATTAAATTACAAACCCATTTTTATGGATGTATAATTTTTTAAAGTTTTACTTCGTGTGACTATAAGGAAATTAGAACCCAGTAAGTTAGCAGGTTGTTTAAATAGGTCGTTTAAACACTGTTAAATATTTCTATGAAGCTTGGTAACAAATACATTCAAGAAAGCAATGAGTTACGCAAGTGATAATTTCATTTTTGTTATACATTTTAAAGTGAAAATGAAAATCACAGATTCATGCTGTGTGAAGTTAAGCAGCAAGGTCTGCAGAATCAGGGTCTAAACAGAAATATGATATATATAAAAGCTGTAGATATATTCCAGGCACAGTTGTTAATTGTTGCACAAAGCAGCTTCCACTTACATGCATGAAAAGAAAAAAGGAAAAAGCAGTAGTTTGGCAAGGCATTAAGAAAGTGGCACGTTTATGAAAAGGAAACATTGATGCAGAAATGTTATTTTATTATAGAGGGAGAGTGAAAGAGAGAAAGTTTTTGGCCTGTGTAAGTACAAATTTAAAAGTACATTATACCCGTAATTTACCTTTCATATCTGCAGAAGTCAACAATGCAATGCTTAAAGCTTTGTATAAAAAGCTATTAAGTAACATATTTGAATATTTCTAAAGAGACTAAAGAGTCAGGGAGAACGTTAAAACCGGCTTCTTTCAGAGCTGTATTCTCATAGCTTGAACTGCAACAAAACACCAGGAGCATCAGCCTAGATCAGACTATTCTTGGGTTTCCGAAAAGGAGGGGACAGGATTTTTAGGGGGCAGTCAGCCCCTTTACCTATGAGTGCTGTATACCGTGGTGTGCGCATTTCTGGCGGCAGTATCACAAGGGTGTGCCATTTCCAGCCCCCCCGTACCCTTCCATCGGGCTGCAGCCAGCCCTGGAGTGGATCACTAGTTCATACACTGAAGTGTTCCTGGCTCTGGCAATAAGCACACAAGCAGACACTTTAGAGGAAAGAGTAAGAAAGGTCTTAATAAATTACAAGACAGACACTAAAACAGGTGCAAAAGGTTGAAATAATGACTAAGCAGCAGGTTCTGACAATAAATAAGTTATCTCTATCAGCCTTACAATAAACTTGTGATTAAAACAGATGCTTACAGATGTTTTGGATCTAACAGTTCTTTCTCCTTATCACTTTGGCCCTGGTTCTGCCAAGATGTGTGACAATATTTTACTCCTTGAGGGTATCCTCTTGAAATGCATGGGACTGTGAGGAGAAAGCCAAGAAATCAGCGGAGTGAAGGACCTTGAGACATTGTGTGTCTGAGCCTGTTTTGCTACCCGTGTGGAGTGGTGGTACAGAACTAGACCCTACGTAAATCACAGGCATTTCAAGACATGATGGATACAGTTAGAATATTTGTTGGTACCATGCTCACAGAAGAGGAATACATATTTCAAGTACATATGTTTGTGAGCAGGATTGTCCCAGAGAGTATAATGTTCCACTCTGAATTTTCACCGTGATCTGAAGTATTCATTTGCATTAATAGATTGTGCATATGTCAAAGAAAATATGCTTGTCAGTGGAAGTCAGATGGATCTACAGTATTTCCTTAAGTGTAATTTTGTAGTTCATGATTTTGATTGTAAAATGTGAGGCACCTTCTGCCACACATACCCTGTGGTGGGTAGCAGATCACTATACTCACTACATCTCAATTTAGCTATCTTGACAATGGGAACAAAAGCAGTTACCAACCTAATGGAGATTTGGAAGTTTTAATTTGCCACCAGATATGACATTCTCAGATGTCAGTGAGTCTTATGCAAAAGCTGTTATTATAATGAAATGTTTTAAATGCCCAGTGTAGAATTTTACCCATGCAGCAACTGTCATTTTGGCTTGCTGCAACTTTCTGACTTTAACATGAAATCTACAGCTGTAACAGTAACCTGTGTTGTTTTTCAGTTCTTACTGATAAACACCAAGTGCCTTTTTTTCTATTTTTCCCCTAAAGAAGGGATTCTATTGAAGCATGGCTCTTTCTTCCCTCTACTTTTTTTGGTGGTGCAAAGAAATGAAGAGCTGTAATATAAGCTCACAAGAATGCCTAAGAAAGTTTGTTTGCTACAAGGGCTGCATGAGTAAGCTGGGGGAAGTGAAACTTCTGCTCCTGTTTCTGCAGGTGAACTTTGCAGCAAGAAAACAACCAGTAATCACAAGAGGTTGCTGTAGTTTCCTGTACATAAAATAAGTTTTAAGAAAGAAATCCTGCTCAAGGATAATTGTCGTGAATGTTTCTTTCAGTTGCAGGTGGAGCTGCAGTTAAGTTTTTGCTCTTTGTTTACAATAGTCATTTAGGGCACATTTTGACAGCAGGATTGTTTACAAACTAGCAGTGAATTTCATTATAGTATTTAGTTTCTAATACGGAATTTTACTCAAGCAACAAATGTTCCCCCCCTCCTCTTTAGAACTCCAACCAAATTATTAGGAGGAAGTCTGCAGCTTTACAGGCAGTTGAGATTTATTTATATCGTGTTCCCACTGAAGCCAATACAGTATCTTTGTCTTTTTTTCTGAAAATATCACTTAAAAAATCATGTATAATTCATTAGATAGTACTCTACAAACACTCTTTAGAAGTTGAAATTCTCCACAGGCCCCACACCAAGAACTATTGCAATCCCTACATTAGCCTGATTGAGCGCAATTATCCTAGTCTCAGGACAGACTTTGGACACTTTGTTCTTGTCTAACGTAACACCTCCAGACATTTTCTTATAAAAGGGTCCTGCCTCTCTCCTGTACTAACAAAACATTTTCCTGTCATATATCATCTCTTTACATATTGAGGTGAACTAGCTGCAAAAGACCCAACTTTTGCAGGCAAAGCCTTCTATTATCCTTCCAGTATCTCTTCTATGCTGGGTTCAGTTTGATCTACTTATCAAGCAGCCATGATCTGAGCTGCTGCAGGAAAGCTAAATGTCAAAACTGTAGTGCCAAATTCCAGCCACAGCCACAACTGCAGTCCCAGAGACCTCATTCAGACAAAAGTAAGGGGACATGGATATACTGGTATAAATGCCTCTGTCTTAGATAAGATGCAGACATTTTCAGAGTGCTCAATTTTTCTGTCATAGCATTTCCTCTCCTTTTCTGTCCCTTTCCATTCCTTTCTATTCCCTTCCCTTTCTCTATTTCCTTACACTTTTTTTTTGGTGAGAAATTTGCATCCTTCGGTCTCAAATGTTTCTTTCTCACAAGAATAGGTAATGTTCACGTTTTGGTACACTGGTGATTAAGAAACTGGCCATTCTGGCAACTCTACAATAGTTGCCTGTTTGGTGGAGTCTGCCTCAATTACATCTACATCCCTTTGAAAGAAAGTAGTTTTACTCCCTTGTTCCAACAGAGGCTGACAATATTTACCTTTACTGGATATCAACCATGTCCTTTTAACATCAGTGACCAAACACTGTTTAGACATGTTAAGGGAGAACCTGGGAGAGGCTTGTTTGACAACAGCTGTCATGCAACCTGACCTGTAACATAATGCAACCTTGTTCCAGTGAAAAATGGAAAGGAAAAAGAAAATCGAAAGTATGTGAAATGGAGAGAAAAGGAAAAGGTACATCTATTGAAACTTTACTGCATTGCTAAAGGGGTTGGTTGTCTTTTTAACTGAATGTAAAAAATAAATAAAGTGAAAGATGGTTTAATGTTCCTGTTGGAACGCGTTACTTGTTGACAATTACATTAGCATACAGTTCTCAAATGATTTTGAAGACCTTGGCCGTGTAAAACATTTCTGGTGGGGTAACTGTGAAGATGTAAGCATCATTTTAAATCCTGAACAGGTGATAAATGGCAGAAGGGTATTAAAAGGGGCTTCGAAGTTTGAAAACTCAATAGATAAATGATTCTGCTGAGACCTTGTAACAAGAAAAGAGCCTGGCCTGCTTTTTGTTGTTTTGTGTTTTAACTCACAAAGATTACAAGCCCTGTAAGTCAGCTGTTTCATCTAGTAAATTGTGGATCTCAGGGCAGCATAACCCCTTGCAGACAGGTGGCTTAAATATGGTAGGTAATAGAACTGTTGTGCTAAGCTACTTTTACACAAAAAACACCTTAACAAGAGCTCTGTGCCACTGAGTCACAGCCCACCTGTTCCCAGAGGTTGATACGTGATATTTTGAGCTTCATGATTCTTATCTTTGTCTGTGCATATGTATGGAAAGAACAATACAGAATGCTGTAATCATTTTAGGTGTGAAACTAGGATTACTATAAAGGGGGAGGGGGAGAAAACAGGGATTTTATTTTTTTTTGAGAAGAATGTAGTCCCCATTAGGATTCTTGTTTATCTGCTGCCATGAAAAGAAGGCTTTTCAATAAATTAAGAAACGGATTTTATGCCTCTATCTAAGCCACCTGTTGCCTCAGCTGCAAATAGATACTTAGCTCTTAATAGGAATGACTGATAAAATAGGTACTATATATTATACACATGCATATGCAATTTATTTATATGCATTATATAGGTGTTTATAGTCTGTTTGTCCTGAGTAAAAATGACATCTACAAGAAATGTGTGTTCATTCAAATGCTCCACAGCAGGATCCCGTCACAAGAACTTTGTTCCCCCCAGCTTCTGTGCTGCACTGTGTCAGCCTGAAGCTGGATAAACACAGAGGAACGTTGTGCGTGTTTGTACAGGGCCTGGCACGTAAGCCCCTCGTATCCCCAGAGATACAAGCCTCGGAGTAGGGCTCCTTGCTGCTACAATAATACAAATATAGTAACAGTGATATGGAAGGCTAACCCAGGCAATTGTTCAGCAAGAATGGCTCAGGAAATAGTAACATCTGTGATAAGATATAAAAAGAAATTCTTGCTGCCTCTTCGTAGCTGGGTTTAGACCTAAAGACATGTCAAGCTGCATATGGCCACCAAAAATTACTGACAGTATGGCATCCAGACCACTTGCATTATGTATGAACAGCATTTTATTTCTCTAACAAGACTGGCTGTTGCCCTGTGCTCCAGGGGAAGCCTTTAGGAGCAATGTGTTGTAACAAGACCCAGCTTCACAGAAGCAAAGGGCTCCACTCATCTCTACTTTCAAGGGAATTAAATGAGATTCAACATAGATGAATTTTAACCAGCCAGCTGCCTCAATATAAACAGTCATTTCTTTCTTCCAGTGAGCCAGCTAGGCAGCCAGCAAGGAGAAAGAGTACCTCCCCCTTCTGCCAGTCGCGCAAGATAAAGGTAGAAATACAACACACTCTGAGGCTGTGCTGCAGCCCTGCAGCTCCTTGCACAGCAGTAATATGCATTCATCAGACTCAGCTCCGTGAGCAGCTTCAGACACTGTCACTGGAGGAAGCTACTGAGCCACAGTCAACGGGAGGCCCATGGACCTCTCTGCAGATGGCTCTGGGCTCTCCAGCAAGGAGCAAATCCTGACCTGTTCCTGTCAACCCATTCAGAAAATGGTTTAGTTGGAGGCTGAAGATAACTTTTTTCCCTGGGATGAAGTTTCTGGAATGTCCCATCCCCTACAGAGCTGTTACTCCAGGGCCCACATCTCCTGTTCTTGATAGAACCTTACTCAGAGAATTATATTTTTCCCCATTTCAGAAAGCTTCAGAAAGCACGTCAAGTTCACTATGACACAAAGCTAGCAGGTTAAAGTCCATGGCTTATTTTTGTGTTACATTTTCACAAAGTAAGGTTGAAGTTCTCTCTTCCTCTGGTAATTCTTAAGAGGAATGTATTTGCAAATGATGGAAAAATGACCACACCAACATGTTAACGGGAACAGCCAGCTATCAGCATAACTTGACATGATGTCTATAGACACCACAGCACTGAGAACAGCAGCTGTTACCAAGGCAAACAGCTGAAATAAAAGAGGAAGAAAGGCGGCTTGCAAGTAACTGCCTTTGCTAGTCCAAAATGGCTCTTAATACTTTGTGTAAAGATACACTGTTTCTAACATCTGCTTGAAGTTAATCTGAAGAGTTGTTTGCAAATAGCAAAGCTGGTAAGCACCTGCTGCTTTAGGATAGATGAACTTTTGTGGTCATATAACATGCTATTTTATTCCCAGCAGATCTCACAGACACCACCCTATACAGAACAGAAATGAATGGACTTTGTGAAGGGCACTTTAGTTGAAATGGGATAGGACTGTACACAAGTACTGCCAGATACCAGAACAGTTTGAGTCTGGTTCAGAAATATTCTAGAGCCTGAGGGTCTAAGCAGTCTTAGAAGGGTGACTAAGGAAAGCAAATCAATTGCCAGTGTCTTAGGTGGGTAACCTGGAGGTCCATATATTAATAGAGGTCAAAACTAATCAAAAAAGAAAGTTCCTGGAACCACTTCACCAGGCTGATTTTAAAACTGCCCTTTGCATCAGTGTGTTTGAGTGCAGCACAGGTCCCACCTTCCTGGCAGGCAGGGAATGCAAGAAATGTGAAGTGTTTTCTGCATTTCCAGTTCACTTTTGTGCTTTCTGTCCCCTTGTTAAGAGTTTCCCTGAGCCGCTCTTCCCACAAAGAATTTCACCTCACTTGAATGTTTGTTTGATTTCAGTCAGGTAAATCAAAATGGCAAAGAAAAGAAGACAAAAGCCAGAGTGAGACTGAACCCCTCTTTACAGCAGGTCTCTGTATGCCTCCTCATTAGTGAGGCTTGTCTGTCTTTTCCATGCTATTCTGTTTCAATGGGGAATTGTCCTACTGGGTGTTTCCGTGCTGTAAGATGGTAGATCTGCAGTGGAGCAGTTAGTCCCTCCCTGTACTTCAGCAACCATTTTGTCCTTTGATTTGTCCTTCAGTTTTGCCTGGCCTAATTTAGGATTGAAATTGTTTGCAGTTTCCAGAATAGCGATAGATGTTCAGACATAATTGAAAATGTCATGATACAGTATCTGTTAGCTTGTGTAGCAGTAACTCAGGTCATAAACTAGACAAGAATTTGTCATGCTGGAGAAAAGTTAACAACAAAGGTTCAATCCATCTCTTATTTCTGTGACAGCACAAAATTAAGAGGAAAAGTAGGAAGGGTGACCGAGCCCCAGGTGTCTTCTAAGACCTTGTGACAGTTCCTGTGTTCTTAATTAGATCTAACTCATCATCTTTAGAGCTCAGTGGAGATAGCCACCAACTTTGGTGGAGGGACTGGCTTGTAAAGAAAAGAGGAGGCAGATGGACAGCATGAGTGCAAGGGATAATTTTTTTTTCCTATTCTTGAAACCCACTCAAATGATAATCATGTCTTCACTCCTCAGGTCAAGGATTGATATTTTTGACTAGACTTGTCTTTCCATCACTACTGCTCTAGAAGGGAAAGATGCACCTAGTTTCCCAGATGCTTTTCTACATCTGCTCTTTCTTGAAAAGTAAATTAGACATTCTACAGTTATAAAAAGACATGTCCAAGCTTGATTGATGTATTTAAAATCCTCCCTTTTTGTCTGTACTTTCACAAGAGAGTTCTTCAGAGTCCCGGGGGAGAGATCATCCACTTCCACAGATAAAAATCCCTTTGAGTTTTGCTTCCACCGTGGTTACACAGACATTCTCATACTTCTGTTGACATTTGGGAAACTGCCTTCGATCAGCAGCATCACTTGAGCCTGGAGTTTACTGCATGATCTGCCTTCAGTTTGACACTTTAGGCAAACAGACTGGCAGAGTCACTCACCATTCTGCGTTGTATGCAGAATACCCAGATAGCTTCTACATCTTTTTTTCTCAAATGCATCTTTGCAGCCTTTGCAGAATTTAATTGGTGTTAATTCCAAATGAACATGAGTCTCACACACACAAGTTTCTGTACAATCACAGCACTGTATGCAGGTAGAAGCAATAAGGTATGTTTGGGAAATCAGATGTCAATCTGGAATTTGGGAAATCCAATTTTTATCTCAGCCTACAAGTTATTAACCACTATCACTACTACTATTAATCTCCTCTCATAAAGCATACATAATTCATGACTGCATGTTCACACTGCACTGTGAACGGTGAGTGTCATTTCTGGGTATCTTGAGTATTTTTAAAAGCCCTGCAAATGCAATGTTTAGAATTCTGGATAACCAGGACATAGTGGATTCAGTTGCTATGGTTGCAGGCAACAGATAGGGAAGATCTGTGTTACACCTCAGGCAGAAACAACTGATTGTGCCACTAAATCCACTTACATTCTCTTTTTTTATTATTATAATAATTCACAGTTGTGCTGACTCCGCTGCAGGTAACATTACTGGCATTAGCAGATGCAGGAAGACAGGCACTATAAATTGAGGACCCAGTGAAGAAGTTGTCCCCAGCCAAAGCCAATAGCCTATAACTACTAAGTATGTAAGAGAAACTCTTTGAGTTATATGTATCCATGCAACAATGAAATGTCTCTAAAAGCAGTCCACATCAGTTCCGGTATATCTTGACAATAAACGATAATCAATTCCAAAAGGGTATTCTTCTCGTTTGTTTACATCTGATCAAAATATTTAATAGCACAGAAGAGAGCTCATTCCCTTAAGACATCTTGGATCCTTTCAGAAGCAATCAAACTGTACCACTACATCAGTTTCATTACTCACCCAAGTACCGGGGATTCAGCAGTCTTTTTTGTGCAATGCAGTTTTAACGTCACTAATGTGACAAAGAATCTCACTGTGTATTCACCACTAACATATTCCGTAACAGCTCCTTCAAATCCAATAATATTTACATGCTGAAGACGCATGTGCCAATAGAGAGTGTACATTAATAGGTTGACTAATCTTATTCCCTTTCCATGCTACTCTAATTAGGGTCATGATGTCTAAGAGGTTTGAATGCAGTTACTTACTCAAATGTGCCAAGCTTCTTTTTTTTTTTTTTTTTTTAAAAAAAAAAAAAAAAAAGTATGTCTGAAGAGTTGGGGGGGGTGGGAAAAGAGCATGTGCACCTCAGCCCCTTTCCCATTATCAGATGGGGATTACAGGCCAGAACAAGTTTTCTTTTTAAAAAGTAGCTACAGTTTTCACTCATGTGCAATGCATGAACCAGATGGATACTTCACTGTTTCAGTTTAGTGAAAAGCAGAAAGGACTGGCATCACAAATGATTAAAAATATCCTCCAAGTCCAGCTAAGAATATCTATTTCCAGTATTGATTACCAGGGATGCACTTTTAACAACCTAGAGTATCTCTTAACAAAGGTAGCCAATTAGAGGAGCTGCGACTCTCTAAGTTGCTTTCATTTCCCCATTGTATCTGCCCACCTAATAAGTATGCACAGTGTCTGTACAGCTAGCTAATTCATCAGAACCAATCTAACTTTCACAACTGTTCTTTTAAAACAGTCTCTGTTCTGCTGCAGAGAGGTGGGATCAGAGTGACACTCAGTGGCAAGACAGAAAAAATGATTCTCAGTTTCTCCAATTCTAATCTGTTATTAGGATGCATAAAATTTTAATCAGATTATTATTAGTATTTTCTGTCTGTTTGATAATATTCAATGTAAAGATTATAATTCAGACCAAAACGTGTACTTTTGGTTATGCTAACTGAAAGAAAGATTGGATTACTTTACCAAGGCCCCTCTCACTCATAACTTGTGCGCTGTGATCTCCTGCAATTGAAAAAAAGAAAGAAGAATTTAAGAAATAGAAGTAAAACCTCAAATAATTAATTTCATACATGAGTCTTGAATCACTGTAGTTTTACATCCTGCTGTATTTGTATCTTTGCAGATGACTTGAACAGTCTGAAGAGTAGTATTTTACATCTTGCATACAATTTAACATGTTGCATATGTATAACTGACAGTTCAAGACCCTCCCAGTTATTTGTGTTAGATCAAAACATTTTCTGTGTTTCTGAATGCACACCAAGCTATGGCTAACTGAATTTGGTATCTGAAAAAAAAAGGAGACATTTTCCCTTAAACATCATTTGGAACAAATGATGGAATCTTTTCTAGTGAAGATTTTTAACATCAGTCTTGACAAGTATTTGAGATAAATATTTTAGGTGGAGTAGTTCTGCAGTAAGGCAGTGGTGTGGACTGTCAGTCTTTCCAGCCTTGCCAGCTTTGGTGCAGGGAAAGAGTCATAGTATTACATTCAATTACAGTGCCATGAATTCTTCTGAGCCTGTGGCTGCCTAGAGTCACTCAAACTCACAGCGTTCAAGGATGTTCCTAAGTAGGAATTACCATAATACAATGTTCCTTCAGTCGCTGTATGTAGAATAATTTCCGTCTATCTCAAACAGGGTCCTGTTGCTTCACCCATGTCTATGCGATCTGTTCTAACAAGCGGATCATGCCTCTCCCCACCACCACCGCCACCACCGCCACCACCTGGACCTCCCCCCATCTTCGATACAGAAACCGTAAAGGATGAAGGAACTGCAGCTCGCTCAGCTCTGTTTGCGCAGCTTAACCAGGGAGAGGCAATTACCAAAGGTCAGGAGAAATGAAATTGAATTTTGGTCCACGAGTCAAACTACATCAAGAGCTCCTATATGTATTAACTGAACTTCCACTGCGCTTTTAAGTTACATTTAAGCAACTCAGATCTTTCTGAGGCTTGCAGTGAATCTGATGGATTAGACTGCATACCAAAACCTCCTTTAGAAGCAACAGCACCCAAATATGTTCAGCATACCAGAAATTCACACCATTTATGTAGAGATATCCTTTTAACTTTAAGGCAGCCAAGCTGGACACCTCAATTCCCAATAGCAAGTGAACCTCTAAGTTGCAATTCCAATAAAAATGTATCCCCCTTTCTAATTCACATTCAGCACACCAACCTGCATCAAAACGTGTTACACGTTAGGTGAAAAGGTATGGCTCACAGATCAGCATGGAGTACAACAATAAAGCTTTTTGTGTCAATACTGGATAGGTGTAATTAAAGTGGATGGCTGCAAGCCTGAATACGTGCAATTGAAACATCTACCTTTAATGCTGCAGGGATAGGTCAAATACTGTCATAAATGAGAAAAAGAATCTCATTTTTATGGATGGAAAAATACGATATAACAAGCTGTCAGAGCTCACTACAGACAGAGAGGGATTAGAAGACATTGTGGCATTTCCTGTTACAGGCACTAAGACAGCCCATCCACAGTAAAAGAGGTTTTGTATGAACTGCCAAAAATATGTAGGCAGTTACACCTTAGGTTGTTACCAAGGCAAACCTTGACAAAATAAAAAATGTAAATTCAAAGAATAATTTAACACAATTAGGTATGAACCTTTTCTGCTTAAATATGAACATCCTTAGGACTGGAAAACAGACTCTCTTTCATAAATACCCTTTTTTTTTTAGGGCTTCGGCATGTCTCTGATGACCAGAAGACTCACAAGAATCCCAGCCTACGTGCCCAATGTCCATCTGTTCGTTCTCCGACAAAAAGCCATACTCCCAGTCCTACCTCTCCCAAGAATTCCCCGCAGCAGAGCCATGCCCCTGTCTTGGAGCTAGAGGGAAAGAAGTGGAGAGTGGTGAGTTCCAGTCACACCTCTGACTTGCACCCTGCACGCTGCAAACCAGGTTGAGCACTGAAATGTTTTGCACCATCATCAAGGTGCAACAACTCAAAGCTGCAGCTAAAATGCGCTGAGTCTTGCTTGCTCTACCTCACTACAGTTTAGCTTTTACTATTCTGTGGCATCTAAGGTTAATTCATTTGTATCTGAGAATCATATACTAATTCATCTGAACTGGAGAATGCCAGAAACAGCATATAAATTCCTTGCAAGATCAGACAATCCCCCAGAAACAAGTCCAGTGGAGAACTTCAATTAAAATCCCTTCTTGCAAGCCATTTATGCAAGTGAGAGGTAACAGTATTATCACAGAGAACTTTCTCCAGCTTTGTTAACCTATAGAATTATACATTTATTTTTCATCACCCATTCCATGCAAGCATGTCTCCCATGCTCAAAAGTAGAGAAGAGTTTTCCATTTGCTCAATCTACAGATGGAAAAGATAGATTTGTTTTAAGTTTGGGAGTTAATTTATTTAGGCATATACCAAAGAATCTGTGAGTGAAAATTCACGTGACTGTGTTGGTTAAAAGAGGAAGGAAACAATATGCAGTTTAGTCATGCAGAAAGTCACATACATGGTTACTCCGGTGGAGTTGAGTTTACATAAGGTGCAGTCACCATTTGTCTGTGTTATGCTGCCTTACAGTTATAGTACCTGGAACTTTCCTTGTGGATCCCTAGTCTGTCCTGGACATCCATGAGGTGTAAATGTCCCTTCATGCTTCATAATGACATTTCTTCACCTATTACTCCCTATTGTATATGGTAATACCTGCACCTGCTCATAACATACTGCGTAGAACATTATTTCACGTCTGGGAGAACAAAAGCGTGCTCTGTTCTTCAAGGTGCCGGTCTAGATTGGATGGGAGCCAGGCAACCGTTTTGTAAGCGCATTTTTAAACTGTTGTGAGCATAGTGCCTTTGTTACAAAATTAATGAGTTTTGTCATGGTCTGTGCTAAGTTCTTCAGTTCTGCAGCTCTAAAATACACATGTCATCTAAGGGTGAATTAGGTGACATAACCGATCACTAAACAGATTAGATTTTTAAGCCACAGGAAGGATATTGCTCTGTTGTAACTGAAGATGCAATGACTCGAGGATAAGTTGTACTAAACTCTGTCTGACTGTTAGCTAGTTAAACACAATTAAATAAACTTTCTTTTGAAATAGGAATATCAAGAGGATAAGAATGACCTGGTCATTATCAACACTGAACTCAAGCAAGTGGCCTACATTTTTAAGTGTAACAAATCTACACTTCAGATAAAAGGAAAAATCAATTCAATTACTATTGGTGAGTGGATAGCTCAGCTGGGCTTTAAATGCCAATCTTGAAAAAACTGACTTATGTGATTAATAATGCATTTGAATCATTCCATTCACTTTAATGGATTGATCATGTGAGTAAAGTTGCTCAGCTATGTGGTGCAAGACCGGGAATTTTCGTAGTTAGGCATGCATCTATTTGTTTTTATCTTGCCTTTTTTATTTATGATTGCTTTTATTTTAGACAACTGTAAAAAGTTTGGCCTTGTGTTTGACAACGTTGTGGGAATCGTGGAAGTGATCAATTCGAGGGATATTCAGATTCAGGTAAATATCTATTTAAAAAACAAAGACGGAGAACAAGCAGGAAAGAAAAGCCCAACGTGTAGCTACAAGAGATTTTAAAAACCCACAGGAGCACCACAAAATTAAGAGATTGATGCATCCAGATGTATCTTTATATACACTGAATTCTGCTGATATATTTAGAAAATGCCTATGAAAACTATTGACTATCACTGAACAAAACTCCCTTAACCCAGTCCCTTCTGGTTCCAGTGAAGCTGAGACCTATACCCTGTAAGAACTGTTACTTCAGGCCCTGATTTTCTTGCTTTCAGGCTAAACAGTTCCTAGCACCTGAATGTTCGGCAATGCTTACGGAACAAATTCTGGCAGTTAGCTAATGGATTTTTAAGCCCAGAAGATGACTGTTTCTTTTTTTCTGATTCTCTCAATGTAAATGTTCAAATAGACTTTCAAAGGAAAACTAAATGACATCAAGTGAAAGTAGGTACCGGGATTTTGAGAATCTCCCCTGCTAGCAACGTGACACATTACATGAACAAGTAACATAGTCACTTGCCTGGAAAGGGGCTACAAGCCTCTAGTGGTTTTGTCTTTGATAACCAGCAAGCAAAGCTCCATCAGAGATTGTCTTGCCTCTGGTTCTCATGAAAAGAAAATATACTTATTTTAAATCCATACACTGCCCTCTGTACTGGGGACACTTGCCCCGTTCAAAATACAGACAGTCTGCCTGACATTTACAGCACTTACTCACCCCACTGCAAAGGGGTCTAACTACACATGCTCTAATACTGGGTTGTGTCCAATATACATGACCTAGTCTCAAGAAGGGACTTCAGGATGTATTATTTTAAGGAAAAAAGAAATTAAATGTTGATTACATTATATCTTACTGCCAGTCTTCAAAGTGAGCTAAAAGGCTGTGCCTGCTGTATGACATTAAATGTAGACAGTCCTGCTCCATGCTTCAGAAATACTGGTCACAGCCACCACAGGGAATAATAGCAAATCTTTTTTATATATTTTGAACCTCATGCAAGTGACTGATACTGTTACCAGCTGTGCGTATCTTCTGAACTGTAACAAGCAATTTTATTCATGATCACTACATGTCTTCTTACGGCAGAGACAGTTAAAGATCCCAGGCATTTATTTCAGTGTTTTTTTAAACAATTAGATTATTTTTATCATCACCTCTAGAACTACTCATGGAAGCTGAAAAATTCATAGGTAATGAATAGTGAAACCACAGCTTGTTAATACTCAAATAAAGGGGAAATATCTTTTCTAAGAATCAAAATTATTTTGATTAAACAGGTTCTATGAATAGTGTATACGGCTTCTATGCCATGAGGCAGAGTGGAGTTCCACTCCAGGCAGAGCCTGGCTATATGCTATATGCCACTTGAATCAGGCAGCTTCCGCAGGGTTTGAGTATGCCAAGTGCTGAGCATCTCAATTTTCTCAGTATTTTGAAGACCTAAGCTTTTCATTTCTAAATACATAAGAGGTTAATGCAACAAATTTCAGTTAATTCATCCTACAGATTTTGCTGTAAGTAGCCATATTGCTTAGCTCTCTCTCAGTGGTATTTTTTTTCCTTTCCAAATATTTGCAAAATGAGAACCCATTAAAGAAAATAATATTTAAGATGCATTGATCCTCTATGTAGATCAGACATCAGGATCAGGGTGGGATGCAAGAGGACAGACCACTTGTTCTTGTTTTCTGTCGCATTAAGGAACTAAAGTTGAAAATATATTCTCAACTTGAATGATGGGAGCCAGTCTTTCATTAACAAGTACATACCTATCACATGCTGTTACTGTTCTATGGCTCAGAATAACCTCTGCCCTTTGGATGCCTTGTCCAGAGCATATTCCTGTCCAGGCTAGAGAGGGCAGGAGGAGATGGAGGAGTTGTTACTGACAACCAGCGAGTCAGCCAGATAGCCATGAAGAAATCTTCTAATCTGTAGAACTGTAAACAAGAGAGATTTCCCTTTCTCCCCTACAGTAAATCCTGTGCTTGCTTGTAAACTAACATAAGAAATACCTTTAGAGATTTAATTAACTTGATCTCAGTAATTTTTTAGAACCGTAGCTTACCTGAAGGGGATAACCCCCCCTTTCTAATGTATGCTGTAAAACCTGGAAGAGCTTTGAAGTCTTCCAAATGTATTAGAAATCACTTGTGGAGTACTACTGTATGCTGGGATCTTTCATTTGCCCTTACTGGGTTGGAGTTGACCTGTTTGATTTCTTCACCAGTTCTCAAAGATGAACAAGGTCAACACTGCCTAAGTATCAGCACAAAAGCATCACCGAAATTAGAGAGAATCAGGGAGGGATTTTCATCAAACTGTATATTAAAAGCTTGCTGTATATTAGAAGTTTGCTGTTGTGTATATATTTGTTACCAAGAATTTTCACAGTGTCTACCAAATCAAATATAAGCATCATGCAGGCAGCTGACACACAGATCAGATGTTGGTGGCTAAAATTAGACCTGGCAGGCAAAGAGGATTTTATTAACAGTATTTTTGTGCACATTTTAAGATTTGATATGAAGTAGATTTTATTTTACAGGTGATGGGGAAAGTGCCAACAATTTCTATTAACAAAACAGAAGGCTGCCACATCTACCTCAGTGAGGAATCATTAGATTGTGAGATTGTGAGTGCCAAGTCATCCGAGATGAACATCCTTATCCCTCAAGATGGTGATTATGTGAGTGAGATATTTTTAAAGCTTTCCTCCCTCTTCCTGGCTAGTCTTGGTAGCTCATAGCACTTAAACTGCTAGGAAAGAAACTTAGCATACCACAAATACATTACATCACCAAAAAATTATTCAGAACAATTGACTTTCTATGTGCCGACATCTCAGCTATCAGTACAGGAAGAACTCCTTATCTTCTGCGGCACAAAGTAATTTCAGAGATCAGACATGACGTTATTACTTTCCATTTTGATAGATAATGGTTTCATCTCCTGTTCATTTAATTTTCTTTTTTGATATCCAAACATGATCTCCCAAAGAAGCTCACTTCACACAAGAGCACTCAAGCATGAAGATGATGGTGCTAAAACTAAAATAAATACAATACTACTACAGATGAAACAATATAGTATAATATACTTGGGTTTTTCTAAAGCTGTTGATACATGAGTAGCATCTGTAGTACTTTCTATTATTGTCAACATAAGTCCTTAAAAGCCACTTAAACAGGTGCATTTTCCTGGCTCCTTTTCTGTTATAGTAAAATTTTCATACTATGCCCATCAGCATTTCTAGTAAAGTCATGGTCTGTCACTTCACACACTAGCAAGGGATCACGCAGGCAAAGGATACTTGTAATAGTTACCTAGTTTTCTCAACAGAGCAGTGTTGAAACTGCACTGAATGGCCATAGACAGAACTTAAATTTCTCGTTAATCTTTTGGGCTGGAATTTTGTTTGGTAGAGGGGTTTAGGCTTTATAAAAGAAAATATGTAACAAGAGAATTCTCATGCTCCACATTTCCAAAAGTGACTGCTGGATGCCCAGCTTTAGATAACTAAAAAGGGAATGATTTTTAGTGGGTGCATATTCACCTGTTCCTTAAAAGAAAAAGGTCCTTTTGATCAGTCTGACCTCAAATCACCGTATCATCTGAAATTACTGGCTATCAAAACAAATATTTGAGGTTTGAATGAAAAAACCCTTCTCGTCATATCGGGTTTTGTTTACTGCAAACAGAGAAAGACCCAACAACATCTCCCATCTTTTCACTGAATACATGGAATGGAAGGAGATTTTCTTTGATGTTCTGCTTTGTTTCATGTACCCCACAGGGGGTGCTGAGTCTTTTGAAGTGTATCACATGTCAAATGATACGTTGCTGTTTTTATTTTATTCTTCCATACTGTAATATTGCTTTCATCCTTCAAATTAGACTCCTTGCTAAATGTCCACACCTAAAGCCTTTCTGCTGTCTTCCAACACAGACACTGATGGAATCTAAAGTCATTTCTGACATGAGGCTTATTTACTTAGTTGTTCCAAACAATGGTGTGAGAGGGATTATTGCAAAGTAGTACCATACCAAGGCTATTTGAAACTGGGTAGCAATAAGGCTTTTTCCTGTGTGGCATTGTAAAATAGCTTCCTAGGGTAATGAAGAAGGCTACTCTCTAATCCTGGCATGTCTGAGCTATCAATGCTTTCTCAGTCATGTAGCACTAATAGTATTCCACCAGTTTTCATGAGATATCCACTGTTTATTTAACCATCGCTGTTGCTTTTGTTTCTTACCAGAAAGAATTTCCGGTTCCTGAACAGTTCAAGACAGCATGGGATGGATCTAAGTTGGTCACTGAACCTGCAGAGATTGTGGGTTAGCTTCCTAACGCCATACAGCACTTGCTGACCGTGACCAGACCACAGCCAGCAGAAACAAAGCAGTAATGTAAAGAACTAGAAGTAGCAGTAGTTCATACTGCTGTGATAGGCCTTCAAGCATTAGCTCTGCATGCTAGGAACAATAACACATCTGGCACCCTTTTGTTAGGCATCCCAGTACTTTTCACATTTCCACAGAGTTTGCCTTCACATACGACTTTAATTCTAAATGATTTCATGTGAATGTAATAGCTTAAAACCCCCACCCTCCAGTCATATCCTTGGTTTGAAATACTGTATACATTAAGCCAAAATACTGCATGATACACTTTGTTATCATCTTGCTTCAGTGCATTCCTTTTTTTTCTGCTAATCAAAAACAGCATTAAGACTTTAAGATGTTTATTTTTACCTATTAAGCAATTCCTGTATGATGCAGTAAAAATGTACCCCTAGAAAGTATGCATTCCTTGTAGTTCTGTGGCAATCATAATGGGGTTTGTTTTAAACAAGCAAAAAAAGGACAACTTTCAGCCATACATTTTGCTAAAGAAAGAAAAAAAAATCTGGTATTTTAATCAAACACTTTTCTAACACGTATATTTAGAAGATCCCTGTGTTTTCTGCAAGGTAAGATTTTATTATGGTCTACAGGCTTGCTATTGCCCTCTCACTTCTTGCAAATGAGTAATTCTTTCTAAGGTAAAGCCTCATCTAATCACTTGAAGATTTTTTGCTCTTGGATTTATTTTTTTTTTCTGGTGAGACAATCTCATTATTTAAAATTTCACATTGTATCTTGCATCCTATTCAGAAAACTGAGGGAGGCTTATATGTCAGATACCAGCTAGTTTCCTTACTGATAATGTTCCTTTAAAATATTGCTATTGTAGCTCATAGTCATTAAAAATAGGTTCCTGTTTCTTCCTCACATTTGTAGGACTTACTCAATTTCAAATACGTCCACAAAGCAAAGCCATAGATTTATGTCATACTAATTCTAAGCCCAAATAAAGGGGTAATCTCCTGTTTAGCCCTTTGATTCTACTTTATAGTCCCTATTGTACATGCTTTTTTAACAAAGGTGGAGTGTTGTATACATTTGTACTATTTCAGCACATAGAACGAGTAAAATTTTAAAAATTTAAGAAGTCATCATATGTTTTTGATCACTTGTAAGACTTTGTAACAGTGAAATCAGTGAGATGCTTGAAGAGCTAGTTACAAGCTAAATTTTGTGCCTAATTTATCTTGAAAGTACATTAATTCTTGAGGGTTTTAAAGTTTATCTTTGATTGCAAACCCTATACAATACAACCAGTAGTGCTTATTCCGTAAGGTTTTGCTATCTGATGTTTAATCTATGTGTATAATGTGTTTGCTTATATACATACCATTTTTTCAACAGTAAACTTCTTATGAAATAAAAAGGAAAATGTACTTGTTTAAATACAAAGTTGTTGAGAGCTTGCTCCATTGTGGTGTTTGTCATACCTGCTTTCTCCTTAAATGCTGTTTCAAGAGCTCGATTGAGAACAAGTAGCTCCTCCTCCCATTTCATAAAACTTTATCACTTTTGCTGCCATCGTCCACCTGACAGTCAATAGCAGCTGTTCTGCATGCTAGCAGGTAGAACTGAAGTTTCATGTGTATAACTGTAGTGACAGCCAGAGAATTGAGCTTTTCATGATTCTCACTTCTAGGTGCACCCGTATCTTCCAGAGATTATGTCTAGGGAGATGATCAATGACCTGGTGCAAGTTTATAAGGTTTGCCTTCTATTTTTAGCTTTTCCGATTGTTGCCCTGTATGGCTTTGGATGTGTTAACATCCTGCGTTAACAAACCACAAGCAGTCCACTCCATATTTCGCTTAGATGTGCTTCATATCTGAAAAATGGATATTGCATACTTGTCGTGATAAAATGATTATTGAAGGATTGTTTAATCCTTAAATCATAATCATAATTTGTTCCGTAAAATAATCTCATTCTGGAGCATTCTGACCTGAAATACTGACTCTTGTTTTCATCTAGCATCAAATACAGATCAAATCATTACGCAGCAACAGGAAGCCACTTAATCCTTTGGAGGTATGACACAAAACAAGTACTGAATGCTTGATGATGAACAGAAAGCAGTGAGACAGCTCTGAATCACTACACAGGCAAATTCTTTTAGTTCTACCTAGGGATTTCACTCTCCCCTCAAAAGCAGTGTGAAGGTTGGTCTGATTCTGCTTTTAAATGTGGTCTTATAAGAAAGGGGACAGACTTTTTCGTAGGGCCTGTAGTGATAGGACCAGGGGTAATAGCTTTAAACTAAACCCTAAAGAGGGTAGATTTGGATTAGGTATTAGGAAGAAATTCTTCGCTGTGAGGGTGGTGAGACACTGGAACAGGTTGCCCAAAGAAGTTGTGGGTGTTTCATCCCTGGAAGTGTTCAAGGCCAGGTTGGATGGAGTTGGAACTGGATGCTCTTTAAGGTCCCTTCCAACCCAAACCATTCTATGATTCTATGGAAGCAAACTCCCTTTTGGCTAGTCCTTCTCCCTAACACTCACGTTCCTGCAACATGCAAGACCCACGCACATTTTTTTGACTGGTTTCTTAACAGGAAGAAGTCTTACGCAGTAATAGCATGTGCCTGACAGTCTGAGCACACCTGAGAACTTTGCCAGAGGGAAGGCATTTAAAAGATAAGGAGGAAGGCCTTGCATGGACAGACTCAAGGTAATTGCTTCAACTGGAGAAAAAACTAACAAGTCCATGTATTATTGGACACCAGAAAAATAGAAGAGAAACTTTTAAAATATGCAGATAGCCTTCATCCACTACTCTTACTAAGCCACATGACAAAAAAAATCTATAACCAGCTTTTGTCAACTCTGGTCCTCATAAAATATACTTGTCATACATTTACAGTAGGTTGCACTGGTTTTTCCCTGCAACCTGTCCTTAAATTTAGAAATATAAAGGAGTGCTAAATGAACAAAATAAATGCAATATTCTGATTCTATCCTACATGAATCTGTGTACAATTAAAGGTTAAAAACTCATTTTCTGAAAAATCAAGTATATCTTGAGATAGAAATAGTCAACAAGCTGCAGAATGATGATTTGATGAATCATCTTGACCATGATGAGTTGTGTCCACCAAGTCTTCAGCAGCAAATTTGATCTGTGTTTAATGGTTGACTCCATCAAGGAACAAACCGCTACACGCCAAGCATCCCTGAGGTCCTATTGTTCACTTCTTTTTACTGCACACTATCACACAAGGTATGCCCCTTGATTTCAGCTCTACATTGCACCAAAATTGTGGTTATGCTTTAAATCAGTGCAACTGTCAAAAGAGAAAACAGTGCATCTGGTGCCTATATTGATACAGAACAAATGTGTATGGTGTAATTAGCCAGTTCATTTTTATAAACCTGCATGGGTCAAATATTCACCAGTACAGGTGCTGTCAATCAGCCAGTAACATACAGGTAAAAGAGGAGATTTTTATTAAGTGTCCAAATGTAAAAAGCTTTTTTCCTACAAAACGCTTCAACGGATCTCATACTTTCTTAAATAGAACCTCTGTAGAAGTACTCATAAAATTCAACAAGGGGAACTGCAAAGTCCTGCACCTGGGTAACAACCACCCCATGCACCAGTATATGCTGGGGGCTGCCCAGCTGGAGAGCAGCTTGGCAGGAAAGCACCTGGGAGTCCTGGTGGACACCAAGTCAAACATGAGCCAGTGCAGCAAAGGGGACGGGCGGTATCCTGGCATGCATAAGGAGGGGGCATTGCCAGCAGGTCGAGGGAGGTGATCCTTCCCTTCTACTTAGCACTGGTGAGGCCACATCCAGAGTGCTGGGTCCAGTTCCAAGCTCCCCAGTACAAGAGAGACATGAACATACTGGAGAGTCCAGTGAAGGGCCAGGAGGGTGATGACAGGACTGGAGCATCTCTCCCAGGAGGAAAGGCTGACAGAGCTGGGACTTTTTCAGCCTGGAGAAGAGAAGGCTCAGGGGGGTTCTGTTAATGTGTGTAAGTACCTGAAGGGAGAGTGCAAAGAGGACAGAGCCAGGCTCTCCTCAGTGGTGCCCAGTGACACGACCAGAGGCAGTGGGCACGCACAGAAACACAGGAGGTTGCTGGTAAACATCAGGAAACACTTTCACTGTGTGGCTGACAGAGCACTGGCCCGGGTTGCCCAGAGAGGCAGTGAAGTCTCCCGCCTTGGAGACATTCTAAAGCCACATGGACACAGTCCAGGGCAACTGGACCTAGGGAGCCCTGCTTGAGCAGGGGGTGGGACCAGGTGACCTCCAGAGGTCCCGGCCAACCACAACCCTTCTGTGATCCTGTGATACTCGCTTAGTTTAGAACGTTGGCTACCCCGTTAGTGGAAACAAGACGCGTTGCGGTAGTGACTCCGTGTGTCCACCAGATGGCAGAAACCGGCTGAGGGCCAGGCCCTCGGGAGCTCTGAATGACAACATGCGGCACTACGGCACTCCCAAGGATGCGTCTCGTTTGCCAAAGAACGGGGAAATTCTACCCTCTAAAAGTCACTGTAAAAACATTTAACGATTACTTTGATTTTGAAATTATAATCTTGGTAAAAGAAAGTTTGATGGGCAAGAAAGAAGAAAAAACAGCTACTTGTGACCAATAATTAATCTGATCTTTTGGTTTTTTGAACACTGCTAAGCCTGTTTCCATTAACACCACACTTAAAAACTGATTGAACTTAAAAGTAATATTTGACAGAGCTATTGAAGATAAAGGAGTAAGTAATTTCAAGTCTGCATTTGAAAACCAGAAATCTTTTCAATGTCCTAGGAAATCAGGCACCTGCTGAGGCTTTCCACTACCATAGTTATTATCCGGACAAACCATTTTTCGTTCTTACTCTTTTCGGAGTCTTCAGTGTATCTGGATCTGCATGAATTCCTTCAATGTCACTGTACTATACACAAGTTCATATACACTATACACAAGTTCATAAACCTGTGCATCACATTCCTTTCCCAGAGATCAAGCATGTTTCCATTTGAAATCTTTCCGGGAGTCATCTCAGTATGCACACAAGTTGAAAGTGCACTCTCCTGATGTGATGTTCAGCTGAGCTCCTTCTAAGATGTGGAAGCAGCTGCCTCCAGACAAATGGAAGTAATATTCACTTGATTATACAATATGCTAGCACACAGAGCAGTTACCAAGAACATAAAAGACAGATTCAGTTCCCCTGCTGGAGGTGATCTGAGTCCACTGCTGTGAAAATACTTGCCAGTAGCTACTGCCCTCAGAAGGTGCCTATAAACAGGCCCCTGACATACGAACGAGTCATTAGATTAAAATCATAAATAACACTCCCCAGGGAACGTTCTGACTACCAGGGAACAAGAACCTGCTCTCTCTTTATAGTTGAAATAACCCTGAAAAATCTTTTTGGGTGCCAAATTTTTGTAGAGCAGAGAACGCTCCCTACTCCACCACCCAACACTCGGTGGTGAGCTTCTAGGCTTAACCCTGCTTCCCTAAGTCTTGCTGCCTGCCAAGGACCTGATCACCACTGACCCCCACAAACTCTTCTCCAAACCCCTAGTTCCAGTGCTGCTTCAGTGGAGGCACGTTCCTGTACACTCCTCTGGGGGAACACTAAAGAATGTGATAGAGAATTGGGTAACTGGCAGGGTTTCTGAGTGCCATGCTCCTCAGTAAAGCTGTTTTCTGCTTACTCTTCATTCACACCAAGTCAAGGTAAAAGGCAAATAAAGATATTTACACGCAACTCCCAAAACAGTACTAGTAACAGGCAACCACACTAAAAATCTATGTACCATATGTTCATTTTTTTCTCAGCTGATTTGATATGTCCTTCTTATCAACTGTGACCACTAGGATTCTGTTTTCTGTCTGTATTACACTTAAAGTTGCATCTCTTGGAAAGAAAATGCTACTCAGTGGACCATGAAAGCTTTTAGAGCCAAAGTCTCCTTCAAAATCCTCAGATGGATCAGGCAGAGCGGTTTAAGAGTTGAAGGCTAAATTGATTTAATTTGGAAGACAGTTGAGCCATCTTTCTACACTGTAATATATAATGCTTTACTTTATACTTACGTAAATGCCTACTTTTTTTTTTTTTTTTTTTTGAAGGGGGGGGGTGTCAAGTATCATGTTCTGTACCTGGCTGCTTGCCCCAACAAGGGGTAAAGTTCTCATGCTTTGGTGACTCAGTCTGTATGTTTCAGTAACAAAGAATCTCTTTAACCAACATTTGCATTTAATTTCACTCTGTACATGAACATACATACTTGATACAAACATGTAAATAGCATGAATATATGTAGGCTGCTGGCCACAACAATAATTAACCACTTTGGAATGACAAGAGGTTGCTGTTGATTAATGTCCAACAACTCCCATCCAAGGACTCTTTTAAAGAGCTCCTATTATTAGAACACTTCAGCATGATGCAGGAGATGTGATCTGCATCCCCCAAGCAAAGGAAGGGATTGAATTTCAGTTTCATACACCCAGGTGAATGCTTCAGCAAATCCTTGGTTTAAAAAATTGTTTAAAACACTTCCTTGAAAACAAAACGCTAGAATAAGTACCAAAAATGAGCAAGGATACATCTCTGTAGCTCTGAACAACAGATGTACAGCAGACCGGTGCTCTGTTACTTCCTATTGACTATAAAGGACTCCCCACTCAGGAGTGACAAACCAGGCTTTTCAGCATTACCTACAATAAAAGAGCTTCAGATGGGATTCCAGATTCCCCTTAAACCTTAACTACTGCAATATCGGCTTTTAGGTGCTTGCCTTCCTCTTTTGATCTAGGTCAAAACATTTCCTCTTGCCTAAATCTCATTTCTAAAGAAGTGTATTTAACTGCCGAGGCATTCAGCCATTTGTTTTCATCAACTGGTACAGTGAACTACACAAGATTATCTCGCTCTGACTCTGCTCACAAGAGAAATCAAACTAAAGTAGGGAGAAATTGGTGCTGCAGAAGACGGTAAGCACTCCCGTAACATGTGTGGCAATCTGACACAGCAATGTGTCACACAAGACCCTTTGTCATCAAAAGCCTAAGCTGTGCTTCCCCACCACTGGCAATCCCTGTTGTTACAGCATCTCTATCATACACATCCCAGACTAGAATAATCTGGATGCTTGCAGAATTTGTGGGTCTTTCGTGGGTTATTTTTTTAAGGTAGAAGAATGAAAAACTAGTAACTGAAAAATATGGGAATGAGGAAATACTGTGTTGTCTGTGATACCTGTTACTCCCTTGCTCTCCGCTGTCAGCGATCCCATTTCACCTTGAGTACCCAGCATAATTACATAAAGAGTTCTCACTGGTTATGTCTGCGTAATGCTGCTGGTGACTCTAAAATTTACATGTGACTGACAGTATTCTATGGAGCCTGTGAGATCTTGTAATCATACCTTAAGAGCTGATCTGGCTTGCAAAACCTGGCCACATGTGCAAAGCACCTGACACTGGTTGTAAAGGGTTTGTGGTGAAAACCTAATTAAAAAAAAATAATTAAACAGACTGTAGCTGATGAAGACAGGCAATAAAGGAGGAAGCTCTATTATGTTACTTTTACTAGAATAGCTAGTTATATTAGGAGTTAATAGCTGGTTTAAGACTGTATTTTCTTCTATACACTTGTCTACCTTCCTTCCTTTCTTTCATTCTTCACTGTCCTTCCTAATCATGCTAAAACTTGCTACATTTCCCAAATAATTTATTCATACTGATTTCACCCAAGTCTATGTCACAAAGCACCTAACATAACTGCATTTAATTAAGATGGTATAGGTTCAGCACTTTATCAATTCACCTCAGTTTGTCTATATGAGAGACTCGTTCCGCAGAAACTACTTTAGTTTTTAAATTAATTAGGGCTACATGGGAAAAATAATGTATTTGTTCCTATCTAACAGGGGAAAACGACTGTTTTTTTCAGCTGTGCTATCTGTGGTGTTGAAAATAGGGAACACCCCAGGCTTACAGTATGTGTTACCAGTGCATTCAGTATGGAGCTATGTTAACATCTGCGGTATAAGGAACTTGTGGTCTGGTTGAGATGCTTAATGGTACATAGGAACCTTAAATATTAAAAATTAATTTGCAGAACTTTGTTTAAACTTGCTGTAGCGCTCCTCGTTCTGTGTTTTTACGTGAGGACATGAATCTGACAGGGGAACAGATGAGAAAGGGGAAGAGAGAGAAAAAGGCAACACTTGCACGAGAAAATCGAATTGCAGGAGGACACAAGAGAGAGCAGTTTAACACCTTTTCGCTCTCCGAACAAGTTCAAACCCCTTCCTACCGGCAAGGGGAGCGCGCTGAGGCAGCGGCCGGGCACAGCAGCTGTGGCGCCGGGCGGCACCGAGCGCCCAGCCCCAGCCAGCCGCACCGGCCCAGCGGCAGGGCGCCTCGTTCCTCACTCGGCTTCCCCAGCTCACCCCCCAGAGCCTGTTCAGAGGGACGTAGCTGTGACCTGGGCCGCACTCAGCCGGCGGGAGGGACAGAATCCCAGGATGGGGAGGTCCCGCTCCAGCCCGCCGGCGCCGATCGGAGGGGGAGCGCTGTGGAAGCGAAGGTGGAGGCTCCCTTTCCACGCTACAGTACAACATGCTGGCGCAGGCAACCCCGCCGCCCGCTCCCGGCTTTCACAGCTGCTGCCCGGCTACGGAGCCAGGGCTGGGGCGGACGACTCGGCCCCAAGGGGGCCGGGCCGGGCCGGCCGAGGGGACGGCAGCTCCCCGCGCTGCCTCCGGGCGGCGCGACACGGCCGCGCTGCTGCGGGAGGAGCCGGGAACCTGCTTTGTGCTAAGGAGACATGGCGCAGCCCCCAAGCGTACACCGCAGCCCGGCGGGCGGCCGAGCCACCGGCCCTTCCCCCACCCGGGGCCTTTCCTTTTACCTCAGGAGCGCTCGGGACCGCCCCGGCCAGCCCGCCTCCCTGCCTCCACGTTAGGCGATACCACCTCACTGCGGGGACGGGGGGGAAGCCTGGTTCTTCCCGGCGCAACGGCAGGGAGGGGTTTGCTGCCGAGTGGTGCGCTCCGAGCCCGGCTGCGTGCGCGGAGGACTCCGCCTGGCGTTTGCACTCTTCCTGCGCTCCCCCCCCGCGGTAAATGGGGCCGGCGGGCCGCCTCCCCCGCGCAGGCGCGCCGAGCGCAGGCGCTCAGTGTCAGCGGAGATGGAGGAGATGGCGGAGCCCGGAGCGGAGCCGGGCGCGGGCCGGACCGGCGCTGGGGCGGCGGCGATGGCGAAGGGCGATAACGAGAGGAGCGACAGCGTCTCCGGAGGGGCGGCGGCCGCTGCGTCGTCCCCGCCGTGCTCCCCTCCGGCGGCCTTCGGGGGCGAGGGCGGCGGGGCGAAGCCGCTGAGCGCGGCGGAGTACGCGCGGCGCGTTCACCAGTGGCTGTGGGACTCGTACTGCGGGTACCTCAGCTGGCAGGGCTGCCTGCCCGCGCTCCTCGCCGCCTCCGCCGCGCCCGCCGCCGCCGGCCCCCCTCGCGTCGCCGCGACGCCGCCCGCTCCCTCCCCACCGCCGGGGGCGGCCGCCGCCGCCTACTACAGCCCCTTCTACCTCTTCGCTCCGCCGCCGGCCCACACGGCCGCCGCCGGGCCGAGCCCCCGCGCCGCCGCCGCGCCCGCCCCCGCTTGGCCGGGAGCGGCGGGCAGGTTGGCCCCCGTGCCCAGGGCGGCCTCCGGCAGCGCCACCGGCACCAGCGGCGCCCCCCGGGACACGGGGCGGCCGGCAGGTGAGCCGGGGCCGCTTCGGCGGGGGGGAAGGGGCGGGCGGCCCGGCCCCGGTCAGCGGCCGTGAGGGGTGGGCAGGGGCTGGGGGCGCCCCCCGGCAGTGCGGCGGCCCCTCGGGAGCGGCGGGCGGGCAGGGGCTGGGCGGTGTCCGTGGGCTGCGGAGCCGTGCCCCGGGAGGGGTGACAGCCCGCATCCCGCGCTGGTAAAGCCAGGGCTTAATCCCCGGGCGGTTTGAGGGGGTTGGCTCGTGGTGTGCAGCTTGTAACTAAAGTGCTCGTAAGATGTTTTCGTGGGTAGGAAGGAGTTTTATTTTTTTCGAGTGCAACTTGTGGTCGCAGGCTTGTAATGCATCTAGCTTTGCAAGTAGCCTGCTTGGCTGACGACATCTAAACCGTCGGGTTTAGAGGGCTTTTGGTGCTCAAATAAAATAATGAAATTGAAGCATAGACGTCAAAACCTGCTTACATTCAACAAGCTAGCGACAGAACCCGAGATAAACAAAGGTCTGTTATGTGCATAGCAGTGCTTATGTTTGTGTTTGTTCAGGAGTAAGACAAACTTGCTCTGATCACGTCAGAGACAAAACCTGGAGCACAAAATGTTGCTTTCCAAATTGGGGAGCAGCTAGGTGACATGCCCTGCGTGCTGCGCAGCACCTTGAGTAATGGTAGAGAACTGTGGAGCAGAACGCTGCTGAAGGACTTTGGAGAAAACCCAGAGCTCTTTTCTTTCTGCAGGGCAAAGTACAGCATTACTGATCAGCAGCATTATTTATAAGCTCAGCGGCTGGGTGTGAACAGAGAGTGTTTTTCTCGTGAAGGGAAGGGAATCTAGCTACTGAGCTTGCTGCTTTCTTGTGGTTTAAAATAGATGTTCTTTAAGCAAGGTTATAACACAAAGTAGTATTTTCTTTAATTGTGCCCTGATTCTGAGTTATAGATTGCTTATAAACAGCTATTACCAGCCACCAAAAAAGGGGATATGGGCAAAGGCTAGGCTGAAATGGGTTTTGGATTTTTACCTAGTTCTTCAGAAACTGATTCCAAATCTTAAAGGTAATTTAGGGCATGGTTCTTATTTCATGCTGCTGGATGTCACGATTCTGAATGCTAAATACTGTTGCAACACCTAGCCTTCTTAAGGGAACTCTGTATGTGATACAGTGATACCATACAATTATAAACAAAGACTTGTGCCAGTGCTTTGCCTCCAGATTGCAAATGGAGGTATCTGGAACAGCTGAAGCGATTACGGCTCCTTCTTTCCTGTTGCAGATTATTGCCTACACAGCAGGCTTGGCAGGGCAGGCCGTGTATCCGTCCAGCCCTACGCCACTGCAGTTTACAGATCAGTGTGCTTACGTAAGCTGAAATAACTGACAGCTTATGTTAATGTTGCAGATTTTAAACTGGGATGTCAAAAAGTGGAATTGGTAACTGCCTTTTCCAGTTCAATCTACCTGCAAGTGTGTCAGAGCACCAGTATTAACAGCACTCCAAGCACTAGCAGGCTTTTTGCGGATGGTCGTCATGATTTCAGACGCTTCGTCCGTTTGCCCCACCCTGTCTTACTGCAGATTACTGCTCTTCTGCTGGCAACAGGAGAGCAAAAAGTGCATCCAAGCCTTGTCTGCCCTGTGGCTGACTGGTGCAAACCCATCTTTATTACTAGCTTAATGTAAGATCCTAGACCTTTGAGCTGAGATGGATGTGTGTTGCATTTGGCTATCCCTGCCGCACAAATAGTAACCCCTGGCAAAATAGTGGATTCTGATAGGAGGAACATCTCCAGTCACTGCGAGGGAAATATGCCAGAGTCTGCGGCTCACAAAGGCGGCTTAATATAATGGAGTTTAACATAATTTGAGTACTTATTTTCTTAGTCCCACTTGGCATCTTCCTTATTCAGTCATTGAATCTGATGTATTTAAATGAAACTGTGGCACAGGCTTCAACAAACGTGCTCCTTTTGACTGAGCAAATGAACATTTTTATCTGGTGCTGTGTGCTCAAGCCAGGATTGGGGGACTGGCTATACTCCCTTCTGCCTCAGTTGAAGAATCTTTAATTAGAATGTAATTGACAGCTTGGACATGCTTTGACAATGAGAATTGAATCCATTTTAGTATTAGATATGTAACAATGACGCTGCTTGGTAGTATCAATGCAGAGTTATCCATGAAACGGGTAGGAAACAAAGATACATGAACTAAGGTATGTTAAATAAGAACTGGCTCTTACCTAGTCACGGCTTGATTATACTTAACCCCATTTAAAAAGCACTCAAGTGCCTTGGGCTCTCGGCTTCCCTTGCATAGCTTGTGAGGCTGGCAGTATCAGTGTCAAGCAGGTGAACTGTGGAGGTTTTTTCTAAGTGAAATTTGATGATTTTTTTTGAGATTGGAGAGAGGAATGTTTTTTTCTTTGCTTTTCCCCTTTCCCTGTGTGTGGGGGTAGGCATTCTCAGAAAGACTAACTAACCCAGTCTCTATTTTCCACAAGCTTACATCTAGTAGTACTTGAGTGTTTCTAAATGAAGTTTACATGTGAGTTGTTGCTGGTTTAACGTGGGCGTCATTGTTTGTCCTTTGGGAAATAGAGGGGTAGATGGGTTCAGATGTGATTATTTTGCAGTGCTATTCCTTGGAAGCTTTCTAAGGTACTCTTCAATGTTTTCTTTGCTTTAGTCATCTGATGTAGCATTAGCAACAAAAGCTTTTAACTGTGACTACTTACTTCATGTCCATTTGCACTTGACCAATTAAATAGGGGAAATGTGTTCTGGCTCCTGGTAGGGCAGCACGCTGTGTTTTATAAGTAGTCTGTAGGAATGTTGATGTCAAGTACAACTAATGTTTTCATCTGCTCTTATTTCTGTGTCTGACTGGAGACAAAATAGGCAATGTTTGACTTTCAGAGAGCTAGTTCTTGGCACACAAGGAAGCCTTGCTGCTGAGCAATAGAAAAGTTGTGGTAGATCTAATTTTCTTTTTACCTGAACTCTCAGATTTACTGAAAGCTGTTCTAAATGAAAGAATACAAAAATTGATGCACTTGAATATACTTTGGTTCTTCAACGGGGCGGGATTTTGCCTGTAATCCTAATTCAGAGGGGACTTGGAGTTTGGAAAGAGTTTGATTTAATTTAAGAAGGTTCTTATAACTCAATTTAAACAATTCAGATCTTTTTTTATTCACACACTTCTAGAAGTTTTCTGGAAGATGTGAGCTGAGATAAAGAGCCTTGATGATGCTTTTGTAGTGAGGTTAATGTGCAGTGTTCGTTGGATGATAGTGTTAGCTTTGTGTTAGTGCAATAAAATCTGGGTAACATTAACTACTTCTGTTACAGGTCGGGAGTTCATCATCCCTTCGTTGGCACACAGATTCATAGCAGAGATGGTGGATTTTTTTATTCTGTTCTTTATAAAGGCAACCATTGTTTTAAGTGTTATGCACCTCAGTGGAATAAAGTAAGTGGAACAATTTAAAGCTTTGTTATATACAGCTTTAAGCTCTTCATGATCTTTGAAGTGTCTTCATCTCTGTATGGCATGCTTGTGCACGTGATGGCACTTGGTAACTGTCCAGAGTTGAGGAAAAAGCACTGCTAGGTTCACATACTTTTTAAGTGCTTCCTGATTTTGGGTCATCTGATGGAAAGAAAGAATTTTTACAGGTGTCTTCAAAGGCTTACAAACTCCTTACTAAGAATAGATCAGACTTGCACTCATGTTTTTCGGGGGGCAATAGCAAGATTTTTAAGAAGTCCTTTAAAATTTCAGAGAAAAAACATTGACAAATAAACTTGAGGGTTTTTTAAACAGCCTTTAAAAGTGTACTGGATCTGGCTGGAATGGAGTTAATTTTCTTCATAGAAAGAAAATTCCTGTGGTGCTGTGTCTTAGATTTGTGACCAAAACAGGACTAACCCACAACAAAAAAAAATAAATAATTCAGATCCTGTGTGTAATTTTGAAATACGCCCTGATTGCTAGGAATGCTGCTGTGCTGCAGTCCTTACTGGTCGTAAGTTGGGTTTCTTAGAAAGTAGATTAAGCATCGTGTCTATCAATTATACACTACGCTGAAAGATTCTTCATTTCACATTTTTATACTCACATGTAACCATTTACCTCAAAGACTGTTCCTTTTTTATCTGTTTCTGTAGATATCTTATTCCACAGCTCATTTAGTTCCTCTGCTTTGGCTTGATGTAATCGAATATTTTGGTCTGATTAAGAGATGAGAACTTGGTGTAGTCATTAATTCCATTACTGTAGAAACGTTTCAGAATCCAAGTTTTCTGCTAAAGAACTTTCCAAATGTTGACTGACTGTGAAGTGATACCGTACCAATAACATCTTTCAGACACCTTAAACTGCTGCTCTAAAGGTGTGTGGAAGTGGGTCAAATCCAAAACAATAAATATGTTAATGTAAAAGGATGCAATTAAAATGCCAAATTCTTAGTTCTGTTTAGTTGCCAAAACCTCCAGTTCTAGCCCGACAGCTTGTATTTCCATTTTGGTTTTAGTAGGCTGAATATGATACAAAATGAAGTACTGGAAAGATGGGTGACAGTTACATGTCTGTAAAATAGTAAAGGTGATGGAAAGAGGAGGGATTTTTCTCAATAAATTCACAGTATCTTCAATGTTACTGCTTTTGCAAGAGCCAGTAAGTTGCTTACAAGTAACTTCAGAGAAGCATCCTGGGGTGGGTTTTTCTGTTTGTGAGATGTGGTTGTCATGAAAAAAAATACATCCTCACAGGCTCAAGGCAGAGACTTCAGGCCAAGGTTATATTGAAGGGAAGTGCAGGTTGTGTCGCATTATTTTCTTAATTCCTTAGCTTTTCCAATCTTTTAAGTCCAAATAAAAGAGGGCAAGTAGTACAAATTTGGGTGGATTGTGTTGAAGTGGGGCTGCACGCTTCTGCGTGGGTAGGAATTCTCACTTGTATGCGTGAGTCCTTGCCCAAATGCATGTCACAGGTATATTCATCCCGGGTATCAGGTAAGAATGTTAAATCTGTAGAGTTTATCTTGTGAAAATACAGAGTGGACTCAAAATCGATGCCTTGCGTATCTTTGTTAGGGTAAAAAACCTGAAGGTTTAAATTGGTTGAAGTTGAAAAGTTCCTCTTGCATGCCAAGGTGCCTGCCTCTGGAGGAGCATGGTGAGCTGTAAAGACCACCGAGAATGAGGAGCCCTGATCACGCGAGGGAGGACGGGTCTCCCTTGCTTGCTTAGGGAGACTTGCAACTTCTCCCTTGCATTTATGGAGTGCTGCCTTTTCTTTTTCCTTGCAAGTTCTTGCAAAGACAGAGATGTGGAGGCCTTCAATTTACATGGAGTTGGATGGTCACATGCAGAATCTCTGGGTTTTATCCTCCCAAGAAGTGTGAGAATTTTCAGCAGAATTCTGCAGCTCACTACCCAGGGATGCTATTGTGCCAAAGTAGCAATAAAGAATGATTTTTTAATTTTTTTTTTTTTCATGAAAAAGGCAAAACAAACTAGGCAGCAACTCAGAAGGAAACCTAGTGTTCTGAATTTTAATGGCTTGTTTAGTATCAGAGAAGCCAAGGAGCTTTTGTTCTTTTACTAATGCTGGAACTGAAGGAGTGAATTCTAGTATTAAAGGGCTAACGTTGGTATTGGGAGAAGGATGGTTTTAAAGTTCAGTCTTATTTTGTGCAGGGACATCTCTAAATTTGCCATGCATTACATCATAGAAGAAATAGATGAGGATACATCCATGGAAGATTTGCAGAAGATGATGGTAGTAGCTCTCATCTACAGGTTATTAGTCTGCTTCTATGAGGTAACTACTATAACTTCTATAATTAAATAGTTCTCAAATAAATGTTTTAAACAGATCTGTCACCATTGGTCTGTAAAATAAATCCTCTTTACAGTATTTTGCATCATGCTGCAGCTTTCGACATTCACGTAGTTTTGAGGAAAACCCAACTTTGTTGGACCAGCCAACAACAGGGTGTTGCGTGGAATTGAAAGAATTTTTCTTTTACAGATAATCTGTATTTGGGGAGCAGGTGGAGCAACCCCAGGGAAGTTCTTGCTTGGACTGCGCGTCGTGACATGCGATACATCGGTGCTTATTGCGCCCAGCCGTGTGTTAGTCATTCCGTCTTCTAATGTCAGTATGACAACGTAAGTGCGCTTAGCTCGGCCGCGTTGCTGTCCGGTGAAGTGTGGAAAGCGTGTGATTAGAAAGGAAATGCACCATTTCTTTATTACTGGCCTTTGCAATAATTAGATTGCAAGAGCTATTGTTAGGTTCTGTGTCCCAAGAATAAAATAGCAATTATTCAATCGTGAATTTAGGTGGTAAAAGAATCTCTGAACTCCGGAGGTTGATTTTTGTGCTGTGTGAAACTGAGCAACTAAACTTGAAAGTAACTGCTAATATAAGCAGACAAGTGAAAATAAGGTACTGAATGGTTTTTTTTCCTCATTTCAGGTCCACAATACGAGCTTTGATCAAGAATTTTTCTATCGCTTCATTTTTCCCTGCGTTCATTACCCTGCTGTTTTTCCAGCATAACAGAACAGCCTACGATATTGTAGCAGGAACTATTGTGGTAAGAAGACATGGAGTCAGATGATACAGAACGATGAGATTTCCAGACTGGTTTTGAACATCCCCTCCCACCCCCAGTGAACAAAGAGCTACCCTAAAACTGAAATTGAGGTGTCTGTCAGAATCTTTTGCCCAGATTAAATGGGAACTGATTCAGAAGCTAAAGAAAATGTTTTGCTCCGTTATGATGCCAGCAGCTACCTTCAAAGTTTTGAAGTTTTCACAAATGCCAAAGAAGTTTGGGAGAAATGATCCATACTGAATCTGGGAGTATTAACCTCTGATTGATGAGGAAGAGGCTGTATTAACTGCAGAAAGGAGCTGTTCTGTTCATCAGCCTGGGGAGAGCAGATACCTAGACATCTTAAAACTCACTCCAGCTTAAAAAGAAATGTTGCTCCTACAGTTTGGGATGTTGGCAGGTAACTGCAAAATCAAGTCGTTTGCCTAAGTTGTACGATAAACTGAGAGGGAAGAGAACTGCAGTATGAGACAATAAGGCAAATCACGTTAATTAAATTGCTGTGTGTAGGAAGAGATGAGCAGTGGTTATCGTGTCCCTTATTATTGCCTCACAGATCATACTCCCTCATCTCTTTAAGTATTTTATCAGAACATTGATGTGAAGTTTTATGCATGATTGTCTCAAGCATTGTCACTTATTTCACATGTCAAATCTAACGAAGAGGTGAAATAACGGCTGCTTTTTCTCTGGGAAGGTTATGTTACGCTGCAGTGTTAGTGAATCGATGTGTATAAATAATTTTTGAGCTATGAACAGTACAGATCACGCTGATGAAAGGTAACTTTTCTGCTTCTGTTTGGAGAGAAAGCACATGTCTACTTCTTGCATATAATACTGAGCAAAACAACTGCACGTGTTTCAGGAGCATGCAGGAAACATTAACTGAAATGTGTCATGGAATCCACGGAAGTACAAGACTGGTTATTTTCACTTTATAATTCTGTCTGATTGTTTGTATATTCAGAATAACTTAAATACTGAAAAAAGCCTAATATTTTGCATGGTTACATAGCTTTGATAATTTGTTTATTCTCATGTTATTAGTATCTTGGGAAAGGAATATAAGCAACAGTGTTAATGTTTTATTAAAATTTGAGTAAAGAGTCTGGAATTCTTGTAGAGCCCAGTTATTGTGTGTTCCTCCCTTCGGCGTAACCTGCTGCTCTGTGGCTGAGAGTCTCACCCTACCTTCAGTTTTGGACAGCGGGTCCATTGACAGTAGAAATGTTTGAGATCTTGGTTCTCTCTTTTCTTCAGGTGAAATAATTTGATCAGCAATATGTTCATGTTCTGCACTATTTTAGTTTGACAAGTGGTGTTATTCTGTGTATAAATACAACATTCTGTGTGTGTGTGTGTTCTGATCCTTATTTACAATGATGTTTCAGGACCAGATCCGCTGCTTACTAGTGGAAGAATGACATTTTCCCCATCTGTTCCCTCTCCAGCATGAAGCCACTACCTTTTAAAGATATTTCTGCAGTAAAAAAAAAAAAAAAAAGTCTTGGCTAGAAAACTGATTTAAAGTCTTTGTGTAACCAGAAGGTGCATCTGTGTCAAAGTACTGCATTGTTTTGAGGGTTACTCTACTGTTTTACACCAATGAGTTATGACCAAACAAAAAAAGCCTTTGCCATCTTAAATATACCATTAGCATTAGAGCAGTGTTACTGAGGCATGTCACTGAAATAAAAATGTCTGGGTCATACATGTTAATGGACAGGCCTGCATCGAGCTCCCGTTTGAGGGGGTTAGGCCACTTGCAGGTGTTGAGCAGCAACAGAATGTCAGCGGTGCCACCTCCCCTGTCCCTTCAAAGAACAGAGTTGTTGGTTTAAGCACTGAGGTTGAAAGTTCAGCTGTGGCAATCCACCTGCCAGCAGCCAAAGCTGTCGGAACTAAGGGAAGTCCCTTCTAGAGTGAGTTTTACCTATTTAGTTTCTGTAGGACTAAAAAAACCCCAGAGTTTTGTTCTGTTTACTGCAGCAATTGACCTACAAACCAAGACTCATGATGGGGGAAGGGTAAAGCAGCACCAGTGGCTACAACTTTGTTGCTACCAGTTCAGCTGCAGCCACCACCCCCCTCCACAGCCACTGAAGAAAGACACCACAGTTCAAGAACAGAGAGCCTGTCGGTGGAAATGTGTGTACAGCATGCTGCTGGGAAAGCTGGTTTTTTGTCTCTTACACAAGCTGCGTGGAAGGTGAGGGAGCTAAGGGGAAAAAGTGAAATTGGTGGCAATTTTTAGATTTAAGACATCTGGAAATACATAACTGAACATTCTTCCACAGCTACAGTGGCAGGATATGGCTGAGTAGCAGCTTCTATGTGTGATTGTAAAGCCTAGTTGCTATTTTCTTTTTATATTAATAGTGACTGGAACTCTACACATGCAGACACCCCTGTAAACAGATGTTAGCCTTTGTCCTGGCACATCTGCTTGGTGGTTGGAAAAGTATCTCCTTGCACAGGACACTACAAGTGCTGAGCAGCACTGGGGCAGATGCAGAAGTGCTCGCAAAGCAGCCAGCACTGCCTCTGAAGGCATTTAAAGCTGACGCAATTATCAGGGCTTTCCAGTTGTAGCTGTAGCAAGCACTGGGATCTCAATCACAAACGCAGCACTGTGAAAGTTCAGCTGCGGTCCCCAGCCAACCAAGAGCACTTCCTCTCCTTTTACTAGAATAAGGCCTGTTCTCTAAGAAGCTCCTCCAACTGCTACAGAAGTGGAAAATCCACAAATTACTCATTTACAATCCAGTGTACTTTTTCCTCTTCAGTGACAATGGTGGTAAATGTTTGTAACACTAGCTTTTTCTTTAAGAGCGCTGTAAAAATTAACTGCAGCCTGCCACACTGACAAACGGCTCCACACTGAATATACAGTAAAACTCCCCCATCCTTCGAGCAGGGAACCTCCAACTAATTTAAGTTCCTCTAAAATCAGTGTCACTGGCAAAAAGAAGAGGCTGGAGAAAGCACAGGACATCGCTCAGGTTGAATGAATCATCTCACAGCTGCAGCTGCCCTTCTGGAGTTAAAAACTGACAGACAATATTTCATAGTTTTTATTGATGGCATTTATCCCATGGTTTAACATGTTAATTATACTGTAATAAACATGGCTTTAATATTAAACTTTTCCTTATTATCCAAAGTCACCACAGTCCATTTCAGTAAATATAAAAATATATACTTAATACTTTGTACAATACTGGTTTTTGGTCCAAACAAAAATGGATCAGAAAAGCCAATAAACTTACTTTAAGAATTCCCAATTTTAAAGATTTTCTAAATGGATTTAGGCAACTTTGAATAATGGGATTTACATAAAATCTGAGACAATACTAAACAAAAATGGCCGTAACACACAAAATTAAAATTTCAATTTCACAGATTTGTTATGCCAAAAAAGTACATAGAGAAACAAAACTGTATTTACACATTTCATAATAAAATAACAAAGGCGAGACAGGTGATAAAGGGCTGTAAGAATGAAAATATAGAAATAGCATATAATTATTAAATGAAGAACTACAGATCTAACAAGTCCTTAGCATGGATCATCCTTTAATCAGTCTTCCTCTATCAGAAAATTTTAGTGCACGATACACTCAAACTCACTCACTTCACACATACACCGGCACAAACTCAGCATAGAAATCATTCGTTATCAACATTCTCTACTCTATACAGCATCCCTCGCTGATATAATTACAATTTCGAGGCGTCAGTAAACGCAGATGAGCGCACATAGTGGTGCAGATGAGGAGGTATTGTACAAGCCATTCACTGTGCAGGCTCTACTCACGGCTACAGCCAGACCATGCCGAGTCAGTGAAAGAAGTAACTTGCTGGAGTCTAAAATACTTTTGCTTGAGAACGGCCCTGTTGCCAACTCTATTCGTTACCCAAAAAAAAAAAAAAAAAAAAACAAAAAACCAAACCTAACGGGGGAGGAGGGAGGGAAGGAAAGGGCAGCAGTTCTTTTGTATCTTTAGGCAGATCCGACTTCAGCTAACCCAGCATGAGGTACAATCCCAACAACTGAACAATGCAGGGTAGTAGCTGCTTCCAAAGTTGCTTTACCCATCGGGCGATTATTTTCTACGTCTAACTGCAGTCTTTATCTTCCGACCAGAAACCGAAGATCCAGAGGCAGAGAAAACATTTTTCCCATTAGTCCTATCAAAAGAAATTAGTAGTTCAGAGTTTAGGACAGCGTAGCTGAAAATTCAGTAGCAGCACTGAGTAGATACTCCAGAACAACTGTTTCATAGTCTTGTCTCACTAGTTACCAGCTGGCAACAAATGGCATAATGATGAACAGGAAGGAAGGGAGTTCCAGAAACCAAAACCAATTAAATCTCTCTTATTCAGAAGGTTAAGTGGCAGCGTAATGGCTAGGTACGGATTTTACCTTTCAAGAACCAGCCCGTTTCCCGTCAGGCTGACGAGTGACCTTTCTGACAGCTAGGCTCCTTACAGGCACTGCTGCCCAATTCGCCAGCCGGGCTAAGGCAAGGCAGGTGCCCAATCTAGCGTCAAACTCCGAGGTTCATCTGAACACCTCACGATTTAACAGCGGCAGAGGCTGGACACTGTCCACCGATACTACCCGAAGCTCAAGGGAAATTCTGATACGGTCTCTTACCCCACTGTAAATGCTGCAGGCTGGCTGAACGGAAATCCCGAAGAGCCAGAAGGCTGGGCCGGTGCTGCCAGCGCAGGAGAATTTGCACCAAAAGTAAATATTCTTGGGTTACTTGGAAAGTTGAAATTAGAAGTATTGCTTCCAAACTGGAATACAGAACCTGGGAAGGCGGGGTGGAAGCAGAAGGGAGTAAGTTAAAATTTGAGCTCATCCTTTCCAGCAAAATCTTCATGTTCCTCCCACTACCTTTAATGATTTTTTTTTTTTTTTTTTTTTTTTACAGGTCACTCAGGATTACAAGGTGGGGGGCACCAGAAGTGCCAGGTTACTACAGGAACGGTCCAGAGAAGAATTCATTCACTTTAATAGAAAATCTTAAAGGGACTCTTAAAGTAACGCTGCTGGCACACCCCTAATGAATTGTGCACTAACTTCTGTACCACCATTAAGTTTATACCTGTACATACTGAAGTTTATGTTAATAAAGTCTTAGATTATAGTGTTGAAACATGTAGATTTATATAAGTAAACTTTGTGTCCATGCAGTCGATACGGGGACTCCCTCCCATTTAACACGCAAACACAACACCTCATCTTAAAACAAAAAAAAAAACCAAAACCAACCAAACAAAAAAATCCTATCGTCAAAGTAATTGTTAAGAAACACACAGAGATTTTTATCTTTAAATTGCTACCTGGTACAATGAAAGACTGACAGAGTAATGTGGTTTACCAGATAATCTAGTGACCAGGACAAAAATATCGGTTACTTTTAATGGAGGCCATTTTGTAAAACTTCTGAGAGGAAAAAAGGAGCCTTTTCCCTTTAAGTATTTTATGTGATGAGATCAAATATGTATGTATTGGCAGCGTTTTTCTTTTTGAGTAATTACTAGTATTTTTCTTTCTTACATATAAATTATAAGGATCATGCTCTGCTCCCCTCCCACAGTATTTTATACTTCATTAGCAAAAAGAACTTTAAATAAAGTCTTAGCCCATCAATGCTTAAAAATAATTCTGACCATACTCTCACACAGGAGGAGCCCCCAATCCAAATAATTTGTGAAAGCCTGGTAATGAAGTCAGATAACTTAAGAACTACAACAGATCCAAAACCAGTAATTTTGCAGCGCTTCTGCTGTTCTGGTTTGTACAATCTTACCAGTGAATACTCCACGGTTTTCTATTTATTTTCATTTATTCATATTCATTTATTCAAAATGAATAAGATTTCTTTTATTTAATTAAATGATTCACTACATAAATATTTTTATTTTAAAAATAAATAAAGTATTTATTTATTTAAATGAGAGGATAATTATTATTCATTTATTCAAAAAAATATTTTTTTTCATTTAATCACTAGATTTCTCAGGAAAATAAACCCCAATATTTAGTGGTAGTGTTGCGCCCTCCATGTCTGCCAAGTCCCTTGTGCAGACTTACTGTGCGGCTGGCACAGCTGGGGCTCATCCTCCGCAGTCCCGAGCAAGACACAAGTGACTTAACTCTCTACCTGTTATTTTACGGGGGGCAATTCTCACACTTCAATACGCGCACAAGGCAGAAGTCTTCTTTCCCCATGTAATTTAAGGTACACTTTGTGATAAGTAAAATAAAATACAGGATCTCTGAGACCAGAAGGGAGGAGGGATGGTCAGCACTCACCGGTACTGGGGGCAGCAGAGCCAAAACCCGGCTGCTGGGTCGCTTGCTGCCCGAACACCGAGGGCTGGGTGCTGCTCGTCACCGAGCCGAAGGCAGGAGGAGCAGGCTGAGCACTAGCTGAAAACAACGTTGTCGACAACGATCCAAAACTTGGGGCGCTGGGCTGGCTGGACCCCTGGCTCTGGCCAAACGCCGGTGGCTGAGTGGCACCAAATGCTGGGCCAGCAGCAGGTGCTGGAGGCCCAGAGCCAAACACAAACGAAGAGGACGCCCCTGGGGGAACACAAGAGAAATGTCAGTATATGCCAGGTTTTTTACCTCCCACAAAATCAATCTACAAAGGTCCTAAACCCCCATGTTTCCCAAGTCTGGAAGATGAATACTCATCTCAATTTCCAGCTAATTGTGTGAGTAAATAAAACGAATACCGTGTCAGCCATAACAGGAATTGCACCTTTTCTTGTCAGTAAGATGAAAAGCACCATGTTTACAAGAATCAGACAAATCTCAAACACACTGGCTGCCTCAACTTGAATCACTGTGTTAGCATTCACGTTCCAGAAACAGACTGCCACGGATACGACATTTTCATTTGTATTTACTAAAAGCTGTTCTTATCACCCACGGAGAATACTGATTTTTCAAACACGCAAAACACAGCTCCTCATTTATTAGGATCAGGAGAACATGAATCTTTCTTGTCAGCAACTGCACCCCTCCCTACCCAAGTGAGGGCCAACTTCCAGAGGCTAAATCAAGCTTGCAGTCATCTCTCCGTGCGCAAGAACTTGGGTTAGCAGCGTAGCTCTCTACGCAACAGCCAGCCAGCTCATTTGTTTAGCTGCTTCGGCTCTGCATGGCCAGCAGAAATAACAAAATGAAAATACATGACTGAACAGTGACTCTGAACATACGCAGCAGATATGCCATGCAAAAGGGACATTTGAAACAGCACTATTAATGCAATTCAAGCAGCCTTCATGCAACGGAAAATGCCCTCTGTTGCAGCGTAACTTGGAACGGCTGACAGTTTTTCTTTCCAAGAAGATGAACAGATATATGGTAAAAGTTAATGCAGGCTTCTGCATTAAAAAAAAAAAATAAAATCCTTTCTGAAAATGAGTGAAATACAGCGTTGCCCACTAACAAAATGACACTGAAAGTTACTGATTTGTAAGCAAGTTAAATTGATCTGCTGGCCGTTGTAATTTAGGACCGTTTTCTCTGTTTCTGATAGCCAAAGAAGTGTGCAAATTGAATTTCTGTGAATGACAAAGGTAAGCAATCGGATCAAACCAGACAAAGTCTCTTCCCCACAGGTTCAATCTTACTTCCAACATACTGCTAGGCTAGCAGGAATACAGATGATTTGGTGGATTTCATCTTGTGTCATACTGCTAAATTCATGCAGTGAGGTAACATAAAACATGAAGAAACTTTAAATATTCTTATCTCTGTCTTCTCTAAATTGCCAGAAGATTAACAAACATTATGCTTGTTAGAAACCAATCCTTAAGCTGTAGCTATTGTGCGTAGAAGTACGGTGTTTATATATACTTGTGAAGGAAGGATTTTGCAGATCTTTACATTACTTACAACCATTGACAGTTTTAGGTAGGGGAGAGAAAAATCAGCAAAGTTGTAATTCTAACTTTAACTGCAAACACTGGACCGATAGTGAGAAGAAAGGAACTATCGTTCTCGTGCTTAGAAGTTCCTATGCAAACTGAAATGCAGTAACGGGTTCTCCTTTGTACAGAACAATGCTGCCACCAGTTCATTACTAAACTGTATTTCCCAAATTGTGAAAAACCGAGCCCCAATTTATATTGTTGAATATAAATACTCAGTATTTTTCTGTATTTCCATGCATTTGGCCTACACATTCTCCAAAGTAAAATATTCCAGAAACACTATTTTCTTGGTCCACGATGTAATGGCAAAATGAGAGGAGCATCTATTTAAAAATGTACCTGTTGAACTCGATGTGGTTGTGGCTCCAAAGGTAAAGCCTGAATTCGCTGCATTGGTACTGCTGGCTCCCGGACCAAAGAGAAATGAAGCATGAGCCGTGCCAGTGCTAGAAGATGTGGTTGCTGGTTTGTTTTCTTGAGAGAAGCCAAATGACTGAGATGCTGCAGATTCTGCGGAACTGCCAAAAACAGAGCTGCTCACAGTGTTACTGGGTTGTCCAAACACGAAGGGAGCGGGAACCGGCAGAGGATTTGAGGAAGAGAGCGTGCTGCCAAACATACTGCTGCTGTTGGCTGAAGTGGTGGGTACGACTGTGCTGGAGGAACTAGAGCTCAAGAAGCTGAAGGATGGCTTTGCTGCTCCTTGATCTGAAAGGAAGAACAGTACATAAACCACCACAGAAATGCCAAACAAACTACAGCAAACAGGCTCCTGTTTCAATGACCATACAAAAAACAATCCTGAGTGACACCTCAACTACTGTCGCCTACCTAAGGTCCAGATTTAACATGCTGATTGCTGCCATCTACAATTAAAGGAACAGAAGAATTGCAAAGAACAAGGACACCACCGCAGTCAAGGCTTCACTGGTTACAAACACTAACCCCTGGCTGTCGTTACCTGAACCAGGATTAACCAGCACTTCTAAAACTCTTCAAACAAAATGGATTTCAGATGTTCTTCGAACAACAACATCAATCACCTGTAACAGTTTTACGGCTTTACTAAATGGAGTATTGACAAACGCTGTGATACACTTTCATGTGTAGCTTGTTGGAAAACATAGCCCTGTGCCTACAGCTTTAGGTCAGGCAAAGCTTACCATCCCCCAGCCTAACGCTTCCAAGCTTCATTGTTCTTAGGCACCTCCAAGACCTGCTTTTAGCAGTAGCAGAGAGCAACCCTCCATTAAGACCACTGTCATACAGTACTGAATGCAGTTCTACATACTTAAAACAGAGCTATCTTTTTAAAGTCAGTCATTCTTCAGCTTTCCCTAAGCTACTGGTCTAATTCTCATTATTGTGATTTCGTTTTCAATTTCCCCATTGTCCTTTTTTCTAGCAGTTACGGTCCCTTTTCACCTATGCCGTTTTTAAGGGACTGTAACATCCCTAAGAATGCTTGTTAAAATTTCCCTTTTGCACAAGGTGCTTCATCACATTTCCATATCTAAACCAAGCTCCAGAGCTTTACTTGGCAGGTAAAAAAAAACAATCCAAACCCACCTCTGCCAACCATCTCCCCTCCCCCAAAGCCCACAATCCTCCAAAAACCTGTCTGTTCAGTAGCAGTTCCACTGTAAGAATACTGTCATTAAAACCAGTATAACCATACGTACTGCTTTTATTCAGGGTTACTAACTGACGACCTTTTCCATATCACTTCAGAAGTTAGAAACTCATCCTGTTCTCTAAAACACAGTCGCCAAGTCACACAAATGGAATTTATCAACCAGATTTTTTCCACACCGTGATCGTCACTGAAGAACTTCAATCCTCCACTGCAGACTTTCAACAAATTAAAGGAATACAAATCTGTGTAATATCTATGAAGTGATTTTTATACCTTTGTAGCAGTAGAGAAACAGCAGTATACCCTGTGGCACAGCCGCAAGGACATGGGAATAAGTTATTCCCCCCTCTCATTCCCCTTCACTATGACAAACGATGCCAGTGTGAGGCCTCGATACTGCGCCGTACCACAGCTTCTGTCACCAGCTTTGCTGCTGCTCCTGAGACAATCCAGCTTCTGTGCCCATACAAGCAGCAAGCCAGCTTCCATAAGGTGTGGCCATTTTTTTTTGTCTAAACCTCCTGTTAAAACTCATTGACGTCTAAAAAGGAATTGCTACATATTGTCTGCACATCAACAACCAGAACTAAAGGCAGGCTGCAGGTAGTAATTAAGTCTTTTCTGAAGCTCTAAGGCATGATATATACCAAATCCCATGGATTTTGTCCAGTATGGCCTCAGAGTTATTATTTGATGGATACAAGTAGGCAAGACGACAAACGACGTTCTGTTTACCTGAAGTACTGGTTTGTGCCCCAAACGCGAAAGATGGCTTTGCCTGCTCACTTTCCTTCTCTGATGGTTTAACAAAACTGAAATTGAACATCGGTTTTGCTGTGCTCTCCTCTTTGGTATGCTCAGCGGTCCCAGCTGAAAAGATAGGTTGTGCCTTTAACTCTTCATTGTCAGCTTTCTTTCCAAATGCTAGTGGAGCAGCAGAAGTGACAGAGTCCTGTTTCTCTTCTGTCCTTCCCAAAACAAACTGTGAGGCAGGTGCAGACTCCACACTGCCGAAAGAGAAGCCTCCCTTTGTTGAAAGAGTGTCATCCTTTTTCTCATCTGATTTCTTAAATGGAAACGCAGGCGATGCTCCCTCCTTTTCTGCCACAGTTCCAAAAGTGAAGCCACTGACTCCAGTCTTATTCTCATTGGTAGCTATGGAAGAAGTCGAACTTGTGCCAAAACCAAAGCCTCCCAAAACTGGTTCCTCTTTCTTCTCCTGCTGTCCCAGGCTTGCTGTCCCAAACTGAAATGTTGAAGGAGCCTGACTGCTTGTAGATGGAAGTCCAAAGGTAAAACTGTTAGTTTTATTTTCTTTTTTACTGTCATCTGATTTAGAGTCTGAGGAAGAAAGTCCAAATTTGAAGTCCCCTGAACTAGCAGGAAACTTAAATCCCCCAGTCACAGTGTTGGAGGATGCAGATTCGGATGCAATGCCAAACTTGAAGCTCCCCTGTTCTCCAAATTTAAAGTTTCCTGTGCTACCCAACGTATGAGCAGATTCAGAGGAGGACGACTGGACACCAAAGGTAAATGATGGCATTGCAGCATTTGTGGACACAGGAGCAGTACCAAAGCCTGCAGAAATAAGCAATAATGTTACATTTGCCATATACGGTGTAATACATAATACAGGCTTCAGCTACATGGCTGGGATTCTACTCCTAAGCTTCCTAGAGTGAAAACCATTTAAAAAAACAAACAAACAAAAAAAAACCCCACACACACAAACCCACATACAAAAAACCCAAGCAAAACCCAAACACAAAACAAGTAAGAAATCTCTGCACTCCCTCTCTACATAACACCTTTTCGCAATGGTACTCTTCTGTCCTCCACCTGGCTTTGAAAAGTATACTGCTAACTTCTGTAACCGATCATGCTTTTTAGTCAAAACTCCAGATGAGTAATACACAAGGCTTGAAAAGAAAGATGTGGTTAATCCAAGCTCTCCTCTAACAAGCATTATCTTTTTCTGCAGAAAGGGTGTGGGAACATAGGCACATCACCTTACTCAAGCAATATTCCTAGACAGAAAACGAATGGTTTTGCCATACCTCAACGGAAAAATAGCTGCACTTAAAAAAAAACAAACCACACAAAGCAAAACCTAAAGAAAGCTATAAATTGCAGACTGCACACCTTTGGTTTTCTCATTTAATATTACCTTTGACCTCTGCTTTGGTGCCTGGCTTTGCACATTCACAGGCTATACATTTTGTGGCTTCCGCTTTGTTTTGGACCAAGCAGACCTCACAGTCCCAGCTTCCTTCGGGCTTTTTGAATTTGTCTAAATCCAGAAATCCTCCAGAAGAAGCAGAAAACGTAGAAACACTGCTACTGGTGACAGGCACTGAACTCCCTTAGAAATAAGCAAGACAGTTAGTCATTCTGCTTAAATGAGAAAGTGAACACAAACTTCTTAAGAAGCTCTTATTACTAAATCACAAAGCAGATAAACAGAACAGTAAAAAAAACAAACCACAAGTTCATTTCTGTCAAGCTCAATCTGAGAAAGTAAACAACAAATATACATAGATTATATATAATCTTTATAATCTATGTATGATTTTAAGCATAAATTGAACCAATGACATTTAAAAAGCAACTGCAGTTCATACAATATAGCAACACAGCCTACTTCAGATGTAAACTAAAGGCACTGTATTCAACTAAAACTACTAAAAGAATTTCTGGTGACACGAGTAACCCATAGTCAAAATTACCACCACTCAAGTTAACGATTGCTGTCAAGCGACGCGAGGCTGAGAATTTACCAGAAAGATTCATCACAAAATCACAAAGACAGACACATTCAAAACTACATCATGACAAAACCAAAAAAACCCCAAACAACAACAAAAAAAACCACCAGAGAAGAACATATAGCTCTTAAACCCACAACTGTGTTTGCTACACAAGCTACGCTGTCTCCAGCAGCCTCCATGAAGAGGCCCAAAAGATAATGCTTGCCTTCTGATTTTTCTCCCCTTTAAAGGACAAGTTGTCACTTGATGCTGCACCCTGACAGAACCCTTCAGCTCTGTAACTGTGAGGACCGAAGTGAACATCCAAAAAGCACAAAAGCATCCACATAATTGTTATGTTTACCTACAGTTTTAAACCACTGAGGGTGGCATTTAAAAGAGGCAGAAGATAACGCCTCAAATTCAAAATAGTAGAGACAGGAATGGGCCTTTTCTTCCACAGCATATCAGAGAATTTTAATCCTCCCACTTTAGTTGCTTCACTCGTCCCCTTGACAGATGCAATATAACTGTGCAGTTCTCTGTACCACGATGCTCATGGCAAACCCCTCACACTTGCAAAATTCCTCCTTGCAGTGGCTAGAGTCTCAGACAAAAGCACCAGCTGATCACTCTGAGGCTCGAAGTCCATGAGAATAAGCTCCCTCTGAAATTCATTATCTCAAGAAATTACACCCTTACTGTACAGGATGATTGCAAAAGCCCAGTCTAGTCCATCATAGTTGTTCCCCCCCATCCCCCCAGATATACCTGAAAAGGTGTTTTCTGACATATTAAGAGCCAATGCAAGTTAACATTAAAATAATTATTTGTGCTTTAAAACCAATAAACTCACCACACTCTTAATCAATTACAACAATCACATATAATGGGAAGCAAGTCAGCAATGCACTGAAGGCGGCACCCACCTCCCCAAGGCCTGGAAGGACCTTGACATTCCAGAACAAGCTCACTCACATTCTGGAAGGCTACCGCTGGCCTCCATAGGCATAGCTGAACATACGGTTTCAGCTTAAGACGACCAGTTAAAGACTACACAGTCTTGAACTCTGGCTTCATACCTCACCTCTGCTCAATTACACACAAATTCTGAATGGAGACTTTTTTTAGGCATGTTCTGTAAATACTGTTTCTACTTATGCTTTGAAAGAGAAAAAAAACCCAGTAATGTTTAACTCTGTGAAGTTCACATTTTTCCCCAAAGAAAATGAGTAAATCTGTTTTAAGTTAATTAAGGCATCCAGTTTAGTCATCTCTCCCCACCAGCTGCAGAGCAGGGTATATCTGCTTCAGCTCAGCTCTGCACTAATACATTTCACAATCAGTTCAATTCATGTGACATGGAATCTGGGCTGAGACCTCCAAAGTGCCTGTAACCAACCAGTCCTGCAGACAGCCACTAATCCCATCCTGTCTGGCATACAGCCACGCTGCTGAACGTTTATCGTTTGGTTTTGGGGTTTGTTTGGTTTGGTTTTGGTGGGTTTTTTTTATACACAACATATTTTATTCTGTAAAGAATGCACAGAGGCTGAGACTGAAACAACAGAAAAGAGAAGAACAAACCTGGTTTCTCGGACTGATAAGCTACACATTTGCTGTCTTCTGCCTTATTTGATACAAGGCACACCGCACAGTCCCAAGAGCCTTTTGGCTTGTTAAATTTGTCTCCAAACCCCAAAGTGACTGCTGTGTCAGTGCTGGTGGAGGACGATGTCACTGTCACCGAGTTGTCTGTGACCACTGGCAATGTCAGAGCAGGCATTACTCCCGTTCCAGGCTTTGGTGTCTCACATGCTATACATTTCGTAGCTTCAGGTTTGTTCTGGACCAGACAGGTATCACAATCCCATGTGTTGGGTGCTGTTTTAAATTTGTCTTCAAAGCCCAGTGTCCCTGCTGTAGGGACAGCTGCCTTAGAGGCGACACATGGACTTGAGCTTATTGTCTGTTTCGTACTCTCAACTGTGGACACTTTAGCAGCTTCGCATGTTACACATTTGCCATCTGTAGTTTTGTTTTGCAGACATGGGTCATGTAGGTCAGACTGCCAAAATGAGGATGCTTGTTTAGAGGTGTCTTTACCTGCAGAAAAACTACTTATTGCAGGCCTTGTATAGACCACTGTGCTTGTAACAGGCTGTGCAGATGTTGGAGAGTGTGTTTTCACAGACGTAAAACCTAGTAAAAAAAAAAACCAAAACAACATAAATAGGAAGAGATCTTACTGATGAAGCAGGACCCTCACCACATGTAAATTACTTATAATACAAAACTGCATGAATTTAAACCAAGTGCCAATGGTTACAACTATACATCCTGACTAACCGCAAGAGGAAGTCCCTGGAAATCTTATCCAAAGGGATGAAATTTCATATGCTGCACCAGGACACAAAAGCACATTTATTTAAAGCTCAATTTAACTCTTCATTTCCAAGAAAGTTTTAAATCCTCACTGGTAGATACAAATGTGAACAAACAGTACTGAAAGCTGGCCGTCTGTCCTAGACTAGAAATAATCCAATTCCATTTTAAGACACCATGCCCGATCGAATCAAATTTCTAAAGCTGCTCCTGCCATAGTACATGACTCGCATTTACTTTAGTAGCTGTACAGCCGTTAATACTGGGAGCAGCAATCCACATGGTATTTCCCCACAGATTCTGAGAATTAAGTAATAAAAATTAAGA